>NC_079878.1:32555587-32864372 GCF_029227915.1 Hydractinia symbiolongicarpus | reverse complement strand
GGGTTTACGGGAAATGGCGGGTTTTCGTTTGCCGGCGATTAAACTTCTTTCATTCAGCGTCTCATCAAAAATGAAAACATTTTTGAAAACTACAAGTCTCATGCATTATATTGGTGAAAAGATAATTTTAAAAATCTTTTTGGAAATGAGTTTACTCACAGGGTACTTTCTTTGTATACATTCGACTATACGGGCCAAACCGGGATTTACGGGAAATCGCGGGTTTTCGTTTGCCGCCGATTAAACCACTTTCATTAAGCGTCTCATCAAAAATGAAAACACTTCTGAAAACTACAAGTCTCATGCGTTTTAGTGGTGAAATAATAATTTAAAAAATCGTTCGGGAAATGAGTTTACACCCTGGGTACTTTCTTTGTACACTTTTGACTATACGGGCCGAGTCCGGGATTTACGGGAAATCGCAGGTTTTCGTTTGCCGGCGATTAAACTTCTTTTATTCAGCGTCTCATCAAAAATGAAAACATTTTTAAAAACTACAAGTCTCATGGGCTTTAGTGGCGAAATAATAATTTAAAAAATCGTTCGGGAAATGAGTTTACACCTTGGGTATTTTCTTTGTATAGTTTTGACTATACGGGCCGAGTCCGGGATTTACGGGAAGTCGCGGGTTTTCGTTTGCCGGCGTTTAAACTTCTTTTATTCAGCGTCTCATCAAAAATGAAAACATTTTTAAAAACTACAAGTCTCATGGGCTTTAGTGGTGAAATAATAATTTAAAAAATCGTTCGGGAAATGAGTTTACACCCTGGGTACTTTTTTTGTATACTTTTGACTATACGGGCCGAGTCCGGGATTTACGGGAAATCGCAGGTTTTCGTTTGCCGGCGAATAAACTTCTTTCATTCAGTGTCTCATCAAAAATGAAAACATTTTTGAAAACTACAAGTCTCATGCGTTTTAGTGGTGAAAATATAATTTAAAAAATCGTTCGGGAAATGCGTTTACTCCCTGGGTACTTTCTTTGTATACTTTTGACTATACGGGCCGAGTCCGGGATTTACGGGAAGTCGCGGGTTTTCGTTTGCCGGCGTTTAAACTTCTTTTATTCAGCGTCTCATCAAAAATGAAAACATTTTTAAAAACTACAAGTCTCATGGGCTTTAGTGGTGAAATAATAATTTAAAAAATCGTTCGGGAAATGAGTTTACACCCTGGGTACTTTTTTTGTATACTTTTGACTATACGGGCCGAGTCCGGGATTTACGGGAAATCGCAGGTTTTCGTTTGCCGGCGAATAAACTTCTTTCATTCAGTGTCTCATCAAAAATGAAAACATTTTTGAAAACTACAAGTCTCATGCGTTTTAGTGGTGAAAATATAATTTAAAAAATCGTTCGGGAAATGCGTTTACTCCCTGGGTACTTTCTTTGTATACTTTTGACTATACGGGCCGAGTCCGGGATTTACGGGAAGTCGCGAGTTTTCGTTTGTTGGCGATTAAACTTCTTTTATTCAGCGTCTCATCAAAAATGAAAACATTTTTAAAAAGTACAAGTCTCATGGGCTTTAGTGGTGAAATAATAATTTAAAAAATCGTTCGGGAAATGAGTTTACACCCTGGGTACTTTCTTTGTATACTTTTGACTATACGGGCCGAGTCCGGGATTTACGGGAAATCGCAGGTTTTCGTTTGCCGGCGATTAAACTTCTTTCATTCAGCGTCTCATCAAAAATGAAAACATTTTTGAAAACTACAAGTCTCATGCGTTTCAGTGGTGAAAAAATAATTTAAAAAATCGTTCGGGAAATGAGTTTACTCCCTGGGTACTTTCTTTGTATACTTTTGATTATACGGACCGAGTCCGGGGTTTACGGGAAATGGCGGGTTTTCGTTTGCCGGCGATTAAACTTCTTTCATTCAGCGTCTCATCAAAAATGAAAACATTTTTGAAAACTACAAGTCTCATGCATTTTATTGGTGAAAAGATAATTTAAAAAATCTTTTTGGAAATGAGTTTACTCACAGGGTACTTTCTTTGTATACATTCGACTATACGGGCCAAGCCGGGATTTACGGGAAATCGCGGGTTTTCGTTTGCCGCCGATTAAACCACTTTCATTAAGCGTCTCATCAAAAATGAAAACACTTCTGAAAACTACAAGTCTCATGCGTTTTAGTGGTGAAATAATAATTTAAAAAATCGTTCGGGAAATGAGTTTACACCCTGGGTACTTTCTTTGTATACTTTTGACTATACGGGCCGAGTCCGGGATTTACGGGAAATCGCAGGTTTTCGTTTGCCGGCGATTAAACTTCTTTTAGTCAGCGTCTCATCAAAAATGAAAACATTTTTAAAAACTACAAGTCTCATGGGCTTTAGTGGCGAAATAATAATTTAAAAAATCGTTCGGGAAATGAGTTTACACCTTGGGTATTTTCTTTGTATAGTTTTGACTATACGGGCCGAGTCCGGGATTTACGGGAAGTCGCGGGTTTTCGTTTGCCGGCGTTTAAACTTCTTTTATTCAGCGTCTCATCAAAAATGAAAACATTTTTAAAAACTACAAGTCTCATGGGCTTTAGTGGTGAAATAATAATTTAAAAAATCGTTCGGGAAATGAGTTTACACCCTGGGTACTTTTTTTGTATACTTTTGACTATACGGGCCGAGTCCGGGATTTACGGGAAATCGCAGGTTTTCGTTTGCCGGCGAATAAACTTCTTTCATTCAGTGTCTCATCAAAAATGAAAACATTTTTGAAAACTACAAGTCTCATGCGTTTTAGTGGTGAAAATATAATTTAAAAAATCGTTCGGGAAATGCGTTTACTCCCTGGGTACTTTCTTTGTATACTTTTGACTATACGGGCCGAGTCCGGGATTTACGGGAAGTCGCGAGTTTTCGTTTGTTGGCGATTAAACTTCTTTTATTCAGCGTCTCATCAAAAATGAAAACATTTTTAAAAAGTACAAGTCTCATGGGCTTTAGTGGTGAAATAATAATTTAAAAAATCGTTCGGGAAATGAGTTTACACCCTGGGTACTTTCTTTGTATACTTTTGACTATGCGGGCCGAGTCCGGGATTTACGGGAAATTGCAGGTTTTCGTTTGCCGGCGATTAAACTTCTTTCATTCAGCGTCTCATCAAAAATGAAAAAATTTTTGAAAACTACAAGTCTCATGCGTTTTAGTGGTGAAAAAATAATTTAAAAAATCGTTCGGGAAATGAGTTTATTCCCTGGGTACTTTCTTTGTATACTTTTGATTATACGGACCGAGTCCGGGGTTTACGGGAAATGGCGGGTTTTCGTTTGCCGGCGATTAAACTTCTTTCATTCAGCGTCTCATCAAAAATGAAAACATCTTTGAAAACTACAAGTCTCATGCATTTTATTGGTGAAAAGATAATTTAAAAAATCTTTTTGGAAATGAGTTTACTCACAGGGTACATTCTTTGTATACATTCGACTATACGGGCCAAGCCGGGATTTACGGGAAATCGCGGGTTTTCGTTTGCCGCCGATTAAACCACTTTCATTAAGCGTCTCATCAAAAATGAAAACACTTCTGAAAACTACAAGTCTCATGCGTTTTAGTGGCGAAAAAATAATTTAAAAAATCGTTCGGGAAATGAGTTTACTGACAGGGTACTTTCTTTGTATACATTCGACTATACGGGCCAAGCCCGGGATTTACGGGAAATCGCGGGTTTTTGTTTGCCGGCGATTAAACTTCTTTCATTAACCGTCTCATCAAAAATGAAAACATTTTTGAAAACTACAAGTCTCATGCGTTTTAGTGGTGAAAAAATATTTTAAAAAATCGTTCGGGAAATGAGTTTACACCCTGGGTACTTTCTTTGTATACTTTTGACTATACGGGCCGAGTCCGGGATTTACGGGAAATCGCAGGTTTTCGTTTGCCAGCGATTAAACTTCTTTTAGTCAGCGTCTCATCAAAAATGAAAACATTTTTAAAAACTACAAGTCTCATGGGCTTTAGTGGCGAAATAATAATTTAAAAAATCGTTCGGGAAATGAGTTTACACCTTGGGTATTTTCTTTGTATAGTTTTGACTATACGGGCCGAGTCCGGGATTTACGGGAAGTCGCGGGTTTTCGTTTGCCGGCGTTTAAACTTCTTTTATTCAGCGTCTCATCAAAAATGAAAACATTTTTAAAAACTACAAGTCTCATGGGCTTTAGTGGTGAAATAATAATTTAAAAAATCGTTCGGGAAATGAGTTTACACCCTGGGTACTTTTTTTGTATACTTTTGACTATACGGGCCGAGTCCGGGATTTACGGGAAGTCGCGGGTTTTCGTTTGCCGGCGTTTAAACTTCTTTTATTCAGCGTCTCATCAAAAATGAAAACATTTTTAAAAACTACAAGTCTCATGGGCTTTAGTGGTGAAATAATAATTTAAAAAATCGTTCGGGAAATGAGTTTACACCCTGGGTACTTTTTTTGTATACTTTTGACTATACGGGCCGAGTCCGGGATTTACGGGAAATCGCAGGTTTTCGTTTGCCGGCGAATAAACTTCTTTCATTCAGTGTCTCATCAAAAATGAAAACATTTTTGAAAACTACAAGTCTCATGCGTTTTAGTGGTGAAAATATAATTTAAAAAATCGTTCGGGAAATGCGTTTACTCCCTGGGTACTTTCTTTGTATGCTTTTGACTATACGGGCCGAGTCCGGGATTTACGGGAAGTCGCGAGTTTTCGTTTGTTGGCGATTAAACTTCTTTTATTCAGCGTCTCATCAAAAATGAAAACATTTTTAAAAAGTACAAGTCTCATGGGCTTTAGTGGTGAAATAATAATTTAAAAAATCGTTCGGGAAATGAGTTTACACCCTGGGTACTTTCTTTGTATACTTTTGACTATACGGGCCGAGTCCGGGATTTACGGGAAATCGCAGGTTTTCGTTTGCCGGCGATTAAACTTCTTTCATTCAGCGTCTCATCAAAAATGAAAAAATTTTTGAAAACTACAAGTCTCATGCGTTTTAGTGGTGAAAAAATAATTTAAAAAATCGTTCGGGAAATGAGTTTACTCCCTGGGTACTTTCTTTGTATACTTTTGATTATACGGACCGAGTCCGGGGTTTACGGGAAATGGCGGGTTTTCGTTTGCCGGCGATTAAACTTCTTTCATTCAGCGTCTCATCAAAAATGAAAACATTTTTGAAAACTACAAGTCTCATGCATTATATTGGTGAAAAGATAATTTTAAAAATCTTTTTGGAAATGAGTTTACTCACAGGGTACTTTCTTTGTATACATTCGACTATACGGGCCAAACCGGGATTTACGGGAAATCGCGGGTTTTCGTTTGCCGCCGATTAAACCACTTTCATTAAGCGTCTCATCAAAAATGAAAACACTTCTGAAAACTACAAGTCTCATGCGTTTTAGTGGTGAAATAATAATTTAAAAAATCGTTCGGGAAATGAGTTTACACCCTGGGTACTTTCTTTGTACACTTTTGACTATACGGGCCGAGTCCGGGATTTACGGGAAATCGCAGGTTTTCGTTTGCCGGCGATTAAACTTCTTTTATTCAGCGTCTCATCAAAAATGAAAACATTTTTAAAAACTACAAGTCTCATGGGCTTTAGTGGCGAAATAATAATTTAAAAAATCGTTCGGGAAATGAGTTTACACCTTGGGTATTTTCTTTGTATAGTTTTGACTATACGGGCCGAGTCCGGGATTTACGGGAAGTCGCGGGTTTTCGTTTGCCGGCGTTTAAACTTCTTTTATTCAGCGTCTCATCAAAAATGAAAACATTTTTAAAAACTACAAGTCTCATGGGCTTTAGTGGTGAAATAATAATTTAAAAAATCGTTCGGGAAATGAGTTTACACCCTGGGTACTTTTTTTGTATACTTTTGACTATACGGGCCGAGTCCGGGATTTACGGGAAATCGCAGGTTTTCGTTTGCCGGCGAATAAACTTCTTTCATTCAGTGTCTCATCAAAAATGAAAACATTTTTGAAAACTACAAGTCTCATGCGTTTTAGTGGTGAAAATATAATTTAAAAAATCGTTCGGGAAATGCGTTTACTCCCTGGGTACTTTCTTTGTATACTTTTGACTATACGGGCCGAGTCCGGGATTTACGGGAAGTCGCGGGTTTTCGTTTGCCGGCGTTTAAACTTCTTTTATTCAGCGTCTCATCAAAAATGAAAACATTTTTAAAAACTACAAGTCTCATGGGCTTTAGTGGTGAAATAATAATTTAAAAAATCGTTCGGGAAATGAGTTTACACCCTGGGTACTTTTTTTGTATACTTTTGACTATACGGGCCGAGTCCGGGATTTACGGGAAATCGCAGGTTTTCGTTTGCCGGCGAATAAACTTCTTTCATTCAGTGTCTCATCAAAAATGAAAACATTTTTGAAAACTACAAGTCTCATGCGTTTTAGTGGTGAAAATATAATTTAAAAAATCGTTCGGGAAATGCGTTTACTCCCTGGGTACTTTCTTTGTATACTTTTGACTATACGGGCCGAGTCCGGGATTTACGGGAAGTCGCGAGTTTTCGTTTGTTGGCGATTAAACTTCTTTTATTCAGCGTCTCATCAAAAATGAAAACATTTTTAAAAAGTACAAGTCTCATGGGCTTTAGTGGTGAAATAATAATTTAAAAAATCGTTCGGGAAATGAGTTTACACCCTGGGTACTTTCTTTGTATACTTTTGACTATACGGGCCGAGTCCGGGATTTACGGGAAATCGCAGGTTTTCGTTTGCCGGCGATTAAACTTCTTTCATTCAGCGTCTCATCAAAAATGAAAACATTTTTGAAAACTACAAGTCTCATGCGTTTCAGTGGTGAAAAAATAATTTAAAAAATCGTTCGGGAAATGAGTTTACTCCCTGGGTACTTTCTTTGTATACTTTTGATTATACGGACCGAGTCCGGGGTTTACGGGAAATGGCGGGTTTTCGTTTGCCGGCGATTAAACTTCTTTCATTCAGCGTCTCATCAAAAATGAAAACATTTTTGAAAACTACAAGTCTCATGCATTTTATTGGTGAAAAGATAATTTAAAAAATCTTTTTGGAAATGAGTTTACTCACAGGGTACTTTCTTTGTATACATTCGACTATACGGGCCAAGCCGGGATTTACGGGAAATCGCGGGTTTTCGTTTGCCGCCGATTAAACCACTTTCATTAAGCGTCTCATCAAAAATGAAAACACTTCTGAAAACTACAAGTCTCATGCGTTTTAGTGGTGAAATAATAATTTAAAAAATCGTTCGGGAAATGAGTTTACACCCTGGGTACTTTCTTTGTATACTTTTGACTATACGGGCCGAGTCCGGGATTTACGGGAAATCGCAGGTTTTCGTTTGCCGGCGATTAAACTTCTTTTAGTCAGCGTCTCATCAAAAATGAAAACATTTTTAAAAACTACAAGTCTCATGGGCTTTAGTGGCGAAATAATAATTTAAAAAATCGTTCGGGAAATGAGTTTACACCTTGGGTATTTTCTTTGTATAGTTTTGACTATACGGGCCGAGTCCGGGATTTACGGGAAGTCGCGGGTTTTCGTTTGCCGGCGTTTAAACTTCTTTTATTCAGCGTCTCATCAAAAATGAAAACATTTTTAAAAACTACAAGTCTCATGGGCTTTAGTGGTGAAATAATAATTTAAAAAATCGTTCGGGAAATGAGTTTACACCCTGGGTACTTTTTTTGTATACTTTTGACTATACGGGCCGAGTCCGGGATTTACGGGAAATCGCAGGTTTTCGTTTGCCGGCGAATAAACTTCTTTCATTCAGTGTCTCATCAAAAATGAAAACATTTTTGAAAACTACAAGTCTCATGCGTTTTAGTGGTGAAAATATAATTTAAAAAATCGTTCGGGAAATGCGTTTACTCCCTGGGTACTTTCTTTGTATACTTTTGACTATACGGGCCGAGTCCGGGATTTACGGGAAGTCGCGAGTTTTCGTTTGTTGGCGATTAAACTTCTTTTATTCAGCGTCTCATCAAAAATGAAAACATTTTTAAAAAGTACAAGTCTCATGGGCTTTAGTGGTGAAATAATAATTTAAAAAATCGTTCGGGAAATGAGTTTACACCCTGGGTACTTTCTTTGTATACTTTTGACTATGCGGGCCGAGTCCGGGATTTACGGGAAATTGCAGGTTTTCGTTTGCCGGCGATTAAACTTCTTTCATTCAGCGTCTCATCAAAAATGAAAAAATTTTTGAAAACTACAAGTCTCATGCGTTTTAGTGGTGAAAAAATAATTTAAAAAATCGTTCGGGAAATGAGTTTATTCCCTGGGTACTTTCTTTGTATACTTTTGATTATACGGACCGAGTCCGGGGTTTACGGGAAATGGCGGGTTTTCGTTTGCCGGCGATTAAACTTCTTTCATTCAGCGTCTCATCAAAAATGAAAACATCTTTGAAAACTACAAGTCTCATGCATTTTATTGGTGAAAAGATAATTTAAAAAATCTTTTTGGAAATGAGTTTACTCACAGGGTACATTCTTTGTATACATTCGACTATACGGGCCAAGCCGGGATTTACGGGAAATCGCGGGTTTTCGTTTGCCGCCGATTAAACCACTTTCATTAAGCGTCTCATCAAAAATGAAAACACTTCTGAAAACTACAAGTCTCATGCGTTTTAGTGGCGAAAAAATAATTTAAAAAATCGTTCGGGAAATGAGTTTACTGACAGGGTACTTTCTTTGTATACATTCGACTATACGGGCCAAGCCCGGGATTTACGGGAAATCGCGGGTTTTTGTTTGCCGGCGATTAAACTTCTTTCATTAACCGTCTCATCAAAAATGAAAACATTTTTGAAAACTACAAGTCTCATGCGTTTTAGTGGTGAAAAAATATTTTAAAAAATCGTTCGGGAAATGAGTTTACTCCCTGGGTACTTTCTTTGTATACTTTTGACTATACGGGCCGCGTCCGGGATTTACGGGAAGTCGCGGGTTTTCGTTTGCCGGCGTTTAAACTTCTTTTATTCAGCGTCTCATCAAAAATGAAAACATTTTTAAAAACCACAAGTCTCATGGGCTTTAGTGGTGAAATAATAATTTAAAAAATCGTTCGGGAAATGAGTTTACACCCTGGGTACTTTCTTTGTATACTTTTGACTATACGGGCCGAGTCCGGGATTTACGGGAAATCGCAGGTTTTCGTTTGCCGGAGATTAAACTTCTTTTATTCAGCGTCTCATCAAAAATGAAAACATTTTTGAAAACTACAAGTCTCATGCGTTTTAGTGGTGAAAAAATAATTTAAAAAATCGTTCGGGAAATGAGTTTACTCCCTGGGTACTTTCTTTGTATACTTTTGACTATGCGGGCCGAGTCCGGGGTTTACGGGAAATGGCGGGGTTTCGTTTGCCGGCGATTAAACTTCTTTTATTCAGCGTCTCATCAAAAATGAAAACATTTTTGAAAACTACAAGTCTCATGCGTTTTAGTGGTGAAAAAATAATTTAAAAAATCGTTCGAGAAATGAGTTTACTCCCTGGGTACTTTCTTTGTATACTTTTGATTATACGGCCCGAGTCCAGGGTTTACGGGAAATGGCGGGTTTTCGTTTGCCGGCGATTAAACTTCTTTTATTCAGCGTCTCATCAAAAATGAAAACATTTTTAAAAAGTACAAGTCTCATGGGCTTTAGTGGCGAAATAATAATTTAAAAAATCGTTCGGGAAATGAGTTTACACCTTGGGTATTTTCTTTGTACAGTTTTGACTATACGGGCCGAGTCCGGGATTTACGGGAAGTCGCGGGTTTTCGTTTGCCGGCGTTTAAACTTCTTTTATTCAGCGTCTCATCAAAAATGAAAACATTTTTAAAAACTACAAGTCTCATGGGCTTTAGTGGTGAAATAATAATTTAAAAAATCGTTCGGGAAATGAGTTTACACCCTGGGTACTTTCTTTGTATACTTTTGACTATACGGGCCGAGTCCGGGATTTACGGGAAATCGCAGGTTTTCGTTTGACGGCGATTAAACTTCTTTTATTCAGCGTCTCATCAAAAATGAAAAATTTTTTGAAAACTACAAGTCTCATGCGTTTTAGTGGTGAAAAAATAATTTAAAAAATCGTTCGGGAAATGAGTTTATTCCCTGGGTACTTTCTTTGTATACTTTAGATTATACGGACCGAGTCCGGGGTTTACGGGAAATGGCGGGTTTTCGTTTGCCGGCGATTAAACTTCTTTCATTCAGCGTCTCATCAAAAATGAAAACATTTTTGAAAACTACAAGTCTCATGCATTTTATTGGTGAAAAGATAATTTAAAAAATCTTTTTGGAAATGAGTTTACTCACAGGGTACTTTCTTTGTATACATTCGACTATACGGGCCAAGCCGGGATTTACGGGAAATTGCGGGTTTTCGTTTGCCGGCGATTAAACCACTTTCATTAAGCGTCTCATCAAAAATGAAAACATTTTTGAAAACTACAAGTCGAGGCTTGGCCCGTATAGTCGAATGTATACAAAGAAAGTACCCTGTGAGTAAACTCATTTCCGAAACGATTTTTTCAATTATCCTTTCACCACTAAAACGCATGAGACTTGCAGTTTTCAAAAATGTTTTCATTTTTGATGAGACGCTTAATAAAAGAGGTTTAATCGCCGGCAAACGAAATCCCGCGTTTTCCCGTAAATCCGGGCCTTGGCCCGTATAGACGAATGTATACAAAGAAAGTACCCAGGGAGTAAACTCATTTCCCGAACGATTTTTTAATTTTTTTCACCACTAAAACGCATGAGACTTGTAGTTTTCAAAAAGGTTTTCATTTTTGATGAGACGCTTAATGAAAGAGGTTTAATCGCCGGCAAACGAAAACCCGCGATTTCCCGTAAATCCCGGGCTTGGCCCGTATAGTCGAATGTAAACAAAGAAAGTACCCTGTGAGTAAACTCATTTCCAGAACGATTTTTTAAATTATTTATTCACCACTAAAACGCATAAGACTTGTAGTTTTCAAAAATGTTTTCATTTCTGATGAGACGCTGAATAAAAGGAGTTTAATCGCCGGCAAACGAAAACCCGAGATTTCCCGTAAATCCCGGGCTTGGCCCGTATAGTCAAAAGTATACAAAGATAGTACCCAGGGAGTAAACTCATTTCACGAACGATTTTTTTATTTATTTTTCACCACTAAAACGCATGAGACTTGTAGTTTTCAAAAATGTTTTCATTTTTGATGTGACGCTGAATAAAAGAAGTTTAATCGCCGGCAAACGAAAACCCGCGATTTCCCGTAAATCCCGGACTCGGCCCGTATAGTCAAAAGTATACAAAGAAAGTACCAAGGGAGTAAACTCATTTCCCGAACGATTTTTTAAATTATTTTTTCACCACTAAAACGCATGAGACTTGTAGTTTTCAGAAATGTTTTCAATTTTGATGAGACGCTTAATGAAAGTGGTTTAATCGCCGGCAAACGAAAACCCGCGATTTCCCGTAAATCCCGGGCTTGGCCCGTATAGTCGAAAATATACAAGGAAAGTACCCTGTGAGTAAACTCATTTCCAAAACGATTTTTTAAATTATCTTTTCACCACTAAAACGCATGAGACTTGTAGTTTTTAAAAATGTTTTCATTTTTGATGAGACGCTGAATAAAAGAAGTTTAATCGCCGGCAAACGAAAACCCGCGACTTCCCGTAAATCCCGGACTCAGCCCGTATAGTCAAAAGTATACATAGAAAGTACCCAGGGAGTAAACTCATTTCCCAAACGATTTTTTAAATTATATTTTCACCACTAAAACGCATGAGACTTGTAGTTTTCAAAAATGTTTTCATTTTTGATGAGACGCTGAATGAAAGAAGTTTATTCGCCGGCAAACGAAAACCTGCGATTTCCCGTAAATCCCAGACTCGGCCCGTATAGTCAAAAGTATATAAAGAAAGTACCCAGGGTGTAAACTCATTTCCCGAACGATTTTTTAAATTATTATTTCACCACTAAAGCCCATGAGACTTGTAGTTTTCAAAAATGTTTTCATTTTTGATGAGACGCTGAATAAAAGAAGTTTAATCGCCGGCAAACGAAAACCCGCGACTTACCGTAAATCCGGACTCGGCCCGTATAGTCAAAAGTATACAAAGAAAGTATCCAGGGAGTAAACTCATTTCCCAAACGATTTTTTAAATTATATTTTCATCAATAAAACGCATGAGACTTGTAGTTTTCAAAAATGTTTTCATTTTTGATGAGACGCTGAATGAAAGAAGTTTATTCGCCGGCAAACGAAAACCTGCGATTTCCCGTAAATCCCGGACTCGGCCCGTATAGTCAAAAGTATACAAAGAAAGTACCCAGGGTGTAAACTCATTTCCCGAACGATTTTTTAAATTATTATTTCACCACTAAAGCCCATGAGACTTGTAGTTTTTAAAAATGTTTTCATTCTTGATGAGACGCTGAATAAAAGAAGTTTAAACGCCGGCAAACGAAAATACGCGACTTCCCGTAAATCCCGGACTCGGCCCGTATAGTCGAATGTATACAAGGAAAGTACCCTGTGAGTAAACTCATTTCCAAAACGATTTTTTAAATTATCTTTTCACCACTAAAACGCATGAGACTTGTAGTTTTTAAAAATGTTTTCATTTTTGATGAGACGCTGAATAAAAGAAGTTTAATCGCCGGCAAACGAAAACCCGCGACTTCCCGTAAATCCCGGACTCGGCCCGTATAGTCAAAAGTATACAAAGAAAGTACCCAGGGAGTAAACTCATTTCCCGAACGATTTTTTAAATTATATTTTCACCTCTAAAACGCATGAGACTTGTAGTTTTCAAAAATGTTTTCATTTTTGATGAGACGCTGAATGAAAGAAGTTTATTCGCCGGCAAACGAAAACCTGCGATTTCCTGTAAATCCCGGACTCGGCCCGTATAGTCAAAAGTATACAAAGAAAGTACCCAGGGTGTAAACTCATTTCCCGAACGATTTTTTAAATTATTATTTCACCACTAAAGCCCATGAGACTTGTAGTTTTTAAAAATGTTTTCATTTTTGATGAGACGCTGAATAAAAGAAGTTTAATCGCCGGCAAACGAAAACCCGCGACTTCCCGTAAATCCCGGACTCGGCCGTATAGTCAAAAGTATACAAAGAAAGTACCCAGGGAGTAAACTCATTTCCCGAACGATTTTTTAAATTAAATTTTCACCACTAAAACGCATGAGACTTGTAGTTTTCAAAAATGTTTTCATTTTTGATGAGACGCTGAATAAAAGAAGTTTAATCGCCGGCAAACGAAAACCCGCCATTTCCCGTAAATCCCGGACTCGGCCCGTATAGTCAAAAGTATACAAAGAAAGTACCCAGGGAGTAAACTCATTTCCCGAACGATTTTTTAAATTATATTTTCACCTCTAAAACGCATGAGACTTGTAGTTTTCAAAAATGTTTTCATTTTTGATGAGACGCTGAATGAAAGAAGTTTATTCGCCGGCAAACGAAAACCTGCGATTTCCTGTAAATCCCGGACTCGGCCCGTATAGTCAAAAGTATACAAAGAAAGTACCCAGGGTGTAAACTCATTTCCCGAACGATTTTTTAAATTATTATTTCACCACTAAAGCCCATGAGACTTGTAGTTTTTAAAAATGTTTTCATTTTTGATGAGACGCTGAATAAAAGAAGTTTAATCGCCGGCAAACGAAAACCCGCGACTTCCCGTAAATCCCGGACTCGGCCGTATAGTCAAAAGTATACAAAGAAAGTACCCAGGGAGTAAACTCATTTCCCGAACGATTTTTTAAATTAAATTTTCACCACTAAAACGCATGAGACTTGTAGTTTTCAAAAATGTTTTCATTTTTGATGAGACGCTGAATAAAAGAAGTTTAATCGCCGGCAAACGAAAACCCGCCATTTCCCGTAAACTCTGGACTCGGCCCGCATAGTCAAAAGTATACAAAGAAAGTACCCAGGGAGTAAACCCATTTCCCGAACGATTTTTTAAATTATTTTTTCACCACTACAACGAATGAGACTTGTAGTTTTCAAAGATGTTTTCATTTTTGATGAGACGCTGAATAAAAGAAGTTTAATCGCCGGCAAACGAACACCTGCGATTTCCCGTAAATCCCGGACTCGGCCCGTATAGTCAAAAGTATACAAAGAAAGTACCCAGGGTGTAAACTCATTTCCCGAACGATTTTTTAAATTATTATTTCACCACTAAAGCCCATGAGACTTGTAGTTTTTAAAAATGTTTTCATTTTTGATGACACGCTGAATAAAAAAAGTTTAAACGCCGGCAAACGAAAATCCGCGACTTTCTGTAAATCCCGGACTCGGCCCGTATAATCAAAAGTATACAAAGAAAGTACCCAGGCAGTAAACTCATTTCCCGAACGATTTTTTAAAATATTTTTTCACCACTAAAACGCATGAGACTTGTAGTTTTCAAAAATGTTTTCATTTTTGATGAGACGCTGAATGAAAGAAGTTTAATCGCCGGCAAAAGAAAACCTGCGATTTCCCGTAAATCCCGGACTCTGCCCGTATAGTAAAGAAAGTACCCTGTGAGTAAACTCATTTCCAAAACGATTTTTTAAATTATCTTTTCACCACTAAAACGCATGAGACTTGTAGTTTTTAAAAATGTTTTCATTTTTGATGAGACGCTGAATAAAAAAAGTTTAATCGCCGGCAAACGAAAACCCGCGACTTCCCGTAAATCCCGGACTCGGCCCGTATAGTCAAAAGTATACAAAGAAAGTACCCAGGGTGTAAACTCATTTCCCGAACGATTTTTTAAATTATTATTTCACCACTAAAGCCCATCAGACTTTTAGTTTTTAAAAATTATTTCATTTTTGATGAGACGCTGAATAAAAGAAGTTTAATCGCCGGCAAACGAAGACCTGCAATTTCCCGTAAATCCCGGACTCGGCCCGTATAGTCAAAAGTATACAAAGAAAGTACCCAGGGTGTAAACTCATTTTCCGAACGATTTCTTAAATTATTATTTCACCACTAAAGCCCATCAGACTTTTAGTTTTTAAAAATTATTTCATTTTTGATGAGACGCTGAATAAAAGAAGTTTAATCGCCGGCAAACGAAGACCTGCAATTTCCCGTAAATCCCGGACTCGGCCCGTATAGTAAAGAAAGTACCCTGTGAGTAAACTCATTTCCAAAACGATTTTTTAAATTATCTTTTCACCACTAAAACGCATGAGACTTGTAGTTTTTAAAAATGTTTTCATTTTTGATGAGACGCTGAATAAAAAAAGTTTAATCGCCGGCAAACGAAAACCTGCGATTTCCCGTAAATCCCGGACTCGGCCCGTATAGTCAAAGTATACAAAGAAAGTACCCAGGGTGTAAACTCATTTCCCGAACGATTTTTTAAATTATTATTTCACCACTAAAGCCCATCAGACTTTTAGTTTTTAAAAATTATTTCATTTTTGATGAGACGCTGAATAAAAGAAGTTTAATCGCCGGCAAACGAAGACCTGCAATTTCCCGTAAATCCCGGACTCGGCCCGTATAGTCAAAAGTATACAAAGAAAGTACCCAGGGTGTAAACTCATTTTCCGAACGATTTCTTAAATTATTATTTCACCACTAAAGCCCATGAGACTTGTAGATTTTAAAAATGTTTTCATTTTTGATGAGACGCTGAATAAAAGAAGTTTAAACGCCGGCAAACGAAAATACGCGACTTCCCGTAAATCCCGGACTCGGCCCGTATAGTCGAATGTATACAAGGAAAGTACCCTGTGAGTAAACTCATTTCCAAAACGATTTTTTAAATTATCTTTTCACCACTAAAACGCATGAGACTTGTAGTTTTTAAAAATGTTTTCATTTTTGATGAGACGCTGAATAAAAGAAGTTTAATCGCCGGCAAACGAAAACCCGCGACTTCCCGTAAATCCCGGACTCGGCCCGTATAGTCAAAAGTATACAAAGAAAGTACCCAGGGAGTAAACTCATTTCCCGAACGATTTTTTAAATTATATTTTCACCTCTAAAACGCATGAGACTTGTAGTTTTCAAAAAGGTTTTCATTTTTGATGAGACGCTGAATGAAAGAAGTTTATTCGCCGGCAAACGAACACCTGCGATTTCCCGTAAATCCCGGACTCGGCCCGTATAGTCGAATGTATACAAGGAAAGTACCCTGTGAGTAAACTCATTTCCAAAACGATTTTTTAAATTATCTTTTCACCACTAAAACGCATGAGACTTGTAGTTTTTAAAAATGTTTTCATTTTTGATGAGACGCTGAATAAAAGAAGTTTAATCGCCGGCAAACGAAAACCCGCGACTTCCCGTAAATCCCGGACTCGGCCCGTATAGTCAAAAGTATACAAAGAAAGTACCCAGGGAGTAAACTCATTTCCCGAACGATTTTTTGAATTATATTTTCACCTCTAAAACGCATGAGACTTGTAGTTTTCAAAAAGGTTTTCATTTTTGATGAGACGCTGAATGAAAGAAGTTTATTCGCCGGCAAACGAAAACCTGCGATTTCCTGTAAATCCCGGACTCGGCCCGTATAGTCAAAAGTATACAAAGAAAGTACCCAGGGTGTAAACTCATTTCCCGAACGATTTTTTAAATTATTATTTCACCACTAAAGCCCATGAGACTTGTAGTTTTTAAAAATGTTTTCATTTTTGATGAGACGCTGAATAAAAGAAGTTTAATCGCCGGCAAACGAACACCTGCGATTTCCCGTAAATCCCGGACTCGGCCCGTATAGTCAAAAGTATACAAAGAAAGTACCCAGGGAGTAAACTCATTTCCCGAACGATTTTTTAAATTAAATTTTCACCACTAAAACGCATGAGACTTGTAGTTTTCAAAAATGTTTTCATTTTTGATGAGACGCTGAATGAAAGAAGTTTAATCGCCGGCAAACGAAAACCCGCGACTTCCCGTAAATCCCGGACTCGGCCCGTATAGTCAAAAGTATACAAAAAAAGTACCCAGGGTGTAAACTCATTTCCCGAACGATTTTTTAAATTATTATTTCACCACTAAAGCCCATGAGACTTGTAGTTTTCAAAAATGTTTTCATTTTTGATGAGACGCTGAATAAAAGAAGTTTAATCGCCGGCAAACGAACACCTGCGATTTCCCGTAAATCCCGGACTCGGCCCGTATAGTCAAAAGTATACAAAGAAAGTACCCAGGGTGTAAACTCATTTCCCGAACGATTTTTTAAATTATTATTTCACCACTAAAGCCCATGAGACTTGTAGTTTTTAAAAATGTTTTCATTTTTGATGAGACGCTGAATAAAAGAAGTTTAATCGCCGGCAAACGAACACCTGCGATTTCCCGTAAATCCCGGACTCGGCCCGTATAGTCAAAAGTATACAAAGAAAGTACCCAGGGTGTAAACTCATTTCCCGAACGATTTTTTAAATTATTATTTCACCACTAAAGCCCATGAGACTTGTAGTTTTTAAAAATGTTTTCATTTTTGATGAGACGCTGAATAAAAGAAGTTTAATCGCCGGCAAACGAACACCTGCGATTTCCCGTAAATCCCGGACTCGGCCCGTATAGTCAAAAGTATACAAAGAAAGTACCCAGGGTGTAAACTCATTTCCCAAACGATTTTTTAAATTATTATTTCACCATTAAAGCCCATGAGACTTGTAGTTTTTAAAAATGTTTTCATTTTTGATGAGACGCTGAATAAAAGAAGTTTAATCGCCGGCAAACGAACACCTGCGATTTCCCGTAAATCCCGGACTCGGCCCGTATAGTCAAAAGTATACAAAGAAAGTACCCAGGGTGTAAACTCATTTCCCGAACGATTTTTTAAATTATTATTTCACAACTAAAGCCCATGAGACTTGTAGTTTTTAAAAATGTTTTCATTTTTGATGAGACGCTGAATAAAAGAAGTTTAATCGCCGGCAAACGAACACCTGCGATTTCCCGTAAATCCCGGACTCGGCCCGTATAGTCAAAAGTATACAAAGAAAGTACCCTGTGAGTAAACTCATTTACAAAACGATTTTTCAAATTATCTTTTCACCACTAAAACGCATGAGACTTGTAGTTTTTAAAAATGTTTTCATTTTTGATGAGACGCTGAATAAAAGAAGTTTAATCGCCTGCAAACGAAAACCCGCGACTTCCCGTAAATCCCGGACTCGGCCCGTATAGTCAAAAGTATACAAAGAAAGTACCCAGGGAGTAAACTCATTTCCCGAACGATTTCTTAAATTATATTTTCACCACTAAAACGCATGAGACTTGTAGTTTTCAAAAATGTTTTCATTTTTGATGAGACGCTGAATGAAAGAAGTTTATTCGCCGGCAAACGAAAACCTGCGATTTCCCGTAAATCCCGGACTCGGCCCGTATAGTCAAAAGTATACAAAGAAAGTACCCAGGGTGTAAACTCATTTCCCGAACGATTTTTTAAATTATTATTTCACCACTAAAGCCCATAAGACTTGTAGTTTTTAAAAATGTTTTCATTTTTGACGAGACGCTGAATAAAAGAAGTTTAATCGCCGGCAAACGAAAACCCGCCATTTCCCGTAAACCCCGGACTCGGCCCGTATAGACAAAAGTATACAAAGAAAGTACCCAGGGTGTAAACTCATTTCCTGAACGATTTTTTAAATTATTATTTCACCACTAAAGCCCATGAGACTTGTAGTTTTTAAAAATGTTTTCATTTTTGATGACACGCTGAATAAAAAAAGTTTAAACGCCGGCAAACGAAAATCCGCGACTTCCTGTAAATCCCGGACTCGGCCCGTATAGTCAAAACTATACAAAGAAAGTACCCAGGCAGTAAACTCATTTCCCGAACGATTTTTTAAAATATTTTTTCACCACTAAAACGCATGAGACTTGTAGATTTTAAAAATGTTTTCATTTTTGATGAGACGCTGAATAAAAGAAGTTTAAACGCCGGCAAACGAAAATACGCGACTTCCCGTAAATCCCGGACTCGGCCCGTATAGTCGAATGTATACAAGGAAAGTACCCTGTGAGTAAACTCATTTCCGAAACGATTTTTTAAATTATCTTTTCACCACTAAAACGCATGAGACTTGTAGTTTTTAAAAATGTTTTCATTTTTGATGAGACGCTGAATAAAAGAAGTTTAATCGCCGGCAAACGAAAACCCGCGACCTCCCGTAAATCCCGGACTCGGCCCGTATAGTCAAAAGTATACAAAGAAAGTACCCAGGGAGTAAACTCATTTCCCGAACGATTTCTTAAATTATTATTTCACCACTAAAGCCCATGAGACTTGTAGATTTTAAAAATGTTTTCATTTTTGATGAGACGCTGAATAAAAGAAGTTTAAACGCCGGCAAACGAAAATACGCGACTTCCCGTAAATCCCGGACTCGGCCCGTATAGTCGAATGTGTACAAGGAAAGTACCCTGTGAGTAAACTCATTTCCAAAACGATTTTTTAAATTATCTTTTCACCACTAAAACGCATGAGACTTGTAGTTTTTAAAAATGTTTTCATTTTTGATGAGACTCTGAATAAAAGAAGTTTAATCGCCGGCAAACGAAAACCCGCGACTTCCCGTAAATCCCGGACTCGGCCCGTATAGTCAAAAGTATACAAAGAAAGTACCCAGGGAGTAAACTCATTTCCCAAACGATTTTTTAAATTATATTTTCACCTCTAAAACGCATGAGACTTGTAGTTTTCAAAAAGGTTTTCATTTTTGATGAGACGCTGAATGAAAGAAGTTTATTCGCCGGCAAACGAAAACCTGCGATTTCCTGTAAATCCCGGACTCGGCCTGTATAGTCAAAAGTATACAAAGAAAGTACCCAGGGAGTAAACTCATTTCCCGAACGATTTTTTAAATTAAATTTTCACCACTAAAACGCATGAGACTTGTAGTTTTCAAAAATGTTTTCATTTTTGATGAGACGCTGAATGAAAGAAGTTTAATCGCCGGCAAACGAAAACCCGCGACTTCCCGTAAATCCCGGACTCGGCCCGTATAGTCAAAAGTATACAAAGAAAGTAGCCAGGGAGTAAACTCATTTCCCGAACGATTTTTTAAATTATATTTCACCACTAAAACGCATGAGACTTGTAGTTTTCAAAAATGTTTTCATTTTTGATGAGACGCTGAATAAAAGAAGTTTAATCGCCGGCAAACGAACACCTGCGATTTCCCGTAAATCCCGGACTCGGCCCGTATAGTCAAAAGTATACAAAGAAAGTACCCAGGGTGTAAACTCATTTCCCGAACGATTTTTTAAATTATTATTTCACCACTAAAGCCCATGAGACTTGTAGTTTTTAAAAATGTTTTCATTTTTGATGAGACGCTGAATAAAAGAAGTTTAATCGCCGGCAAACGAACACCTGCGATTTCCCGTAAATCCCGGACTCGGCCCGTATAGTCAAAAGTATACAAAGAAAGTACCCAGGGTGTAAACTCATTTCCCGAACGATTTTTTAAATTATTATTTCACCACTAAAGCCCATGAGACTTGTAGTTTTTAAAAATGTTTTCATTTTTGATGAGACGCTGAATAAAAGAAGTTTAATCGCCGGCAAACGAACACCTGCGATTTCCCGTAAATCCCGGACTCGGCCCGTATAGTCAAAAGTATACAAAGAAAGTACCCAGGGTGTAAACTCATTTCCCAAACGATTTTTTAAATTATTATTTCACCATTAAAGCCCATGAGACTTGTAGTTTTTAAAAATGTTTTCATTTTTGATGAGACGCTGAATAAAAGAAGTTTAATCGCCGGCAAACGAACACCTGCGATTTCCCGTAAATCCCGGACTCGGCCCGTATAGTCAAAAGTATACAAAGAAAGTACCCAGGGTGTAAACTCATTTCCCGAACGATTTTTTAAATTATTATTTCACAACTAAAGCCCATGAGACTTGTAGTTTTTAAAAATGTTTTCATTTTTGATGAGACGCTGAATAAAAGAAGTTTAATCGCCGGCAAACGAACACCTGCGATTTCCCGTAAATCCCGGACTCGGCCCGTATAGTCAAAAGTATACAAAGAAAGTACCCTGTGAGTAAACTCATTTACAAAACGATTTTTCAAATTATCTTTTCACCACTAAAACGCATGAGACTTGTAGTTTTTAAAAATGTTTTCATTTTTGATGAGACGCTGAATAAAAGAAGTTTAATCGCCTGCAAACGAAAACCCGCGACTTCCCGTAAATCCCGGACTCGGCCCGTATAGTCAAAAGTATACAAAGAAAGTACCCAGGGAGTAAACTCATTTCCCGAACGATTTCTTAAATTATATTTTCACCACTAAAACGCATGAGACTTGTAGTTTTCAAAAATGTTTTCATTTTTGATGAGACGCTGAATGAAAGAAGTTTATTCGCCGGCAAACGAAAACCTGCGATTTCCCGTAAATCCCGGACTCGGCCCGTATAGTCAAAAGTATACAAAGAAAGTACCCAGGGTGTAAACTCATTTCCCGAACGATTTTTTAAATTATTATTTCACCACTAAAGCCCATAAGACTTGTAGTTTTTAAAAATGTTTTCATTTTTGACGAGACGCTGAATAAAAGAAGTTTAATCGCCGGCAAACGAAAACCCGCCATTTCCCGTAAACCCCGGACTCGGCCCGTATAGACAAAAGTATACAAAGAAAGTACCCAGGGTGTAAACTCATTTCCTGAACGATTTTTTAAATTATTATTTCACCACTAAAGCCCATGAGACTTGTAGTTTTTAAAAATGTTTTCATTTTTGATGACACGCTGAATAAAAAAAGTTTAAACGCCGGCAAACGAAAATCCGCGACTTCCTGTAAATCCCGGACTCGGCCCGTATAGTCAAAACTATACAAAGAAAGTACCCAGGCAGTAAACTCATTTCCCGAACGATTTTTTAAAATATTTTTTCACCACTAAAACGCATGAGACTTGTAGATTTTAAAAATGTTTTCATTTTTGAAGAGACGCTGAATAAAAGAAGTTTAAACGCCGGCAAACGAAAATACGCGACTTCCCGTAAATCCCGGACTCGGCCCGTATAGTCGAATGTATACAAGGAAAGTACCCTGTGAGTAAACTCATTTCCGAAACGATTTTTTAAATTATCTTTTCACCACTAAAACGCATGAGACTTGTAGTTTTTAAAAATGTTTTCATTTTTGATGAGACGCTGAATAAAAGAAGTTTAATCGCCGGCAAACGAAAACCCGCGACCTCCCGTAAATCCCGGACTCGGCCCGTATAGTCAAAAGTATACAAAGAAAGTACCCAGGGAGTAAACTCATTTCCCGAACGATTTCTTAAATTATTATTTCACCACTAAAGCCCATGAGACTTGTAGATTTTAAAAATGTTTTCATTTTTGATGAGACGCTGAATAAAAGAAGTTTAAACGCCGGCAAACGAAAATACGCGACTTCCCGTAAATCCCGGACTCGGCCCGTATAGTCGAATGTGTACAAGGAAAGTACCCTGTGAGTAAACTCATTTCCAAAACGATTTTTTAAATTATCTTTTCACCACTAAAACGCATGAGACTTGTAGTTTTTAAAAATGTTTTCATTTTTGATGAGACTCTGAATAAAAGAAGTTTAATCGCCGGCAAACGAAAACCCGCGACTTCCCGTAAATCCCGGACTCGGCCCGTATAGTCAAAAGTATACAAAGAAAGTACCCAGGGAGTAAACTCATTTCCCAAACGATTTTCTAAATTATATTTTCACCTCTAAAACGCATGAGACTTGTAGTTTTCAAAAAGGTTTTCATTTTTGATGAGACGCTGAATGAAAGAAGTTTATTCGCCGGCAAACGAAAACCTGCGATTTCCTGTAAATCCCGGACTCGGCCTGTATAGTCAAAAGTATACAAAGAAAGTACCCAGGGAGTAAACTCATTTCCCGAACGATTTTTTAAATTAAATTTTCACCACTAAAACGCATGAGACTTGTAGTTTTCAAAAATGTTTTCATTTTTGATGAGACGCTGAATGAAAGAAGTTTAATCGCCGGCAAACGAAAACCCGCGACTTCCCGTAAATCCCGGACTCGGCCCGTATAGTCAAAAGTATACAAAGAAAGTAGCCAGGGAGTAAACTCATTTCCCGAACGATTTTTTAAATTATATTTCACCACTAAAACGCATGAGACTTGTAGTTTTCAAAAATGTTTTCATTTTTGATGAGACGCTGAATAAAAGAAGTTTAATCGCCGGAAAACGAACACCTGCGATTTCTCGTAAATCCCGGACTCGGCCCGTATAGTCAAAAGTATACAAAGAAAGTACCCAGGGTGTAAACTCATTTCCCGAACGATTTTTTAAATTATTATTTCACCACTAAAGCCCATGAGACTTGTAGTTTTTAAAAATGTTTTCATTTTTGATGACACGCTGAATAAAAAAAGTTTAAACGCTGGCAAACGAAAATCCGCGACTTCCTGTAAATCCCGGACTCAGCCCGTATAGTCAAAAGTATACAAAGAAAGTACCCAGGGTGTAAACTCATTTCCCGAACGATTTTTTAAAATATTTTTTCACCACTAAAACGCATGAGACTTGTAGTTTTCAAAAATGTTTTCATTTTTGATGAGACGCTGAATAAAAGAAGTTTAATCGCCGGCAAGCGAAAACCTGCGATTTCCCGTAAATCCCGGACTCCGCCCGTATAGTAAAGAAAGGACCCTGTGAGTAAACTCATTTCCAAAACGATTTTTCAAATTATCTTTTCACCACTAAAACGCATGAGACTTGTAGTTTTTAAAAATGTTTTCATTTTTGATGAGACGCTGAATAAAAGAAGTTTAATCGCCGGCAAACGAAAACCCGCGACTTCCCGTAAATCCCGGACTCGGCCCGTATAGTCAAAAGTATACAAAGAAAGTACCCAGGGAGTAAACTCATTTCCCGAACGATTTCTTAAATTATATTTTCACCACTAAAACGCATGAGACTTGTAGTTTTCAAAAATGTTTTCATTTTTGATGAGACGCTGAATGAAAGAAGTTTATTCGCCGGCAAACGAAAACCTGCGATTTCCCGTAAATCCCGGACTCGGCCCGTATAGTCAAAAGTATACAAAGAAAGTACCCAGGGTGTAAACTCATTTCCCGAACGATTTTTTAAATTATTATTTCACCACTAAAGCCCATAAGACTTGTAGTTTTTAAAAATGTTTTTATTTTTGATGAGACGCTGAATAAAAGAAGTTTAATCGCCGGCAAACGAAAACCCGCCATTTCCCGTAAACCCCGGACTCGGCCCGTATAGACAAAAGTATACAAAGAAAGTACCCAGGGTGTAAACTCATTTCCCGAACGATTTTTTAAATTATTATTTCACCACTAAAGCCCATGAGACTTGTAGTTTTTAAAAATGTTTTCATTTTTGATGAGACGCTGAATAAAAGAAGTTTAATCGCCGGCAAACGAAAACCCGCGACTTCCCGTAAATCCCGGACTCGGCCCGTATAGTCAAAAGTATACAAAGAAAGTACCCAGGGAGTAAACTCATTTCCCGAACGATTTTTTAAATTATATTTTCACCACTAAAACGCATGAGACTTGTAGTTTTCAAAAATTTTTTCATTTTTGATGAGACGCTGAATAAAAGAAGTTTAATCGCCGGCAAACGAACACCTGCGATTTCCCGTAAATCCCGGACTCGGCCCGTATAGTCAAAAGTATACAAAGAAAGTACCCAGGGTGTAAACTCATTTCCCGAACGATTTTTTAAATTATTATTTCACCACTAAAGCCCATGAGACTTGTAGTTTTTAAAAAATGTTTTCATTTTTGATGACACGCTGAATAAAAAAAGTTTAAACGCCGGCAAACGAAAATCCGCGACTTCCTGTAAATCCCGGACTCGGCCCGTATAGTCAAAAGTATACAAAGAAAGTACCCAGGCAGTAAACTCATTTCCCGAACGATTTTTTAAAATATTTTTTCACCACTAAAACGCATGAGACTTGTAGTTTTCAAAAATGTTTTCATTTTTGATGAGACGCTGAATAAAAGAAGTTTAATCGCCGGCAAACGAAAACCTGCGATTTCCCGTAAATCCCGGACTCCGCCCGTATAGTAAAGAAAGTACCCTGTGAGTAAACTCATTTCCAAAACGATTTTTTAAATTATCTTTTCACCACTAAAACGCATGAGACTTGTAGTTTTTAAAAATGTTTTCATTTTTGATGAGACGCTGAATAAAAGAACTTTAATCGCCGGCAAAAGAAAACCCGCGACTTCCCGTAAATCCCGGACTCGGCCCGTATAGTCAAAAGTATACAAAGAAAGTACCCAGGGAGTAAACTCATTTCCCGAACGATTTTTTAAATTATATTTTCACCACTAAAACGCATGAGACTTGTAGTTTTCAAAAATGTTTTCATTTTTGATGAGACGCTGAATGAAAGAAGTTTATTCGCCGGCAAACGAAAACCTGCGATTTCCCGCAAATCCCGGACTCGGCCCGTATAGTCAAAAGTATACAAAGAAAGTACCCAGGGTGTAAACTCATTTCCCGAAGGATTTTTTAAATTATTATTTCACCACTAAAGCTCATAAGACTTGTAGTTTTCAAAAATGTTTTCATTTTTGATGAGACGCTGAATGAAAGAAGTTTATTCGCCGGCAAACGAAAACCTGCGATTTCCCGTAAATCTCGGACTCGGCCCGTATAGTCAAAAGTATACAAAGAAAGTACCCAGGGTGTAAACTCATTTCCCGAACGATTTTTTAAATTATTATTTCACCACTAAAGCCCATAAGACTTGTAGTTTTTAAAAATGTTTTCATTTTTGACGAGACGCTGAATAAAAGAAGTTTAATCGCCGGCAAACGAAAACCCGCCATTTCCCGTAAACCCCGGAATCGGCCCGTATAGACAAAAGTATACAAAGAAAGTACCCAGGGTGTAAACTCATTTCCCGAACGATTTTTTAAATTATTATTTCACCACTAAAGCCCATGAGACTTGTAGTTTTTAAAAATGTTTTCATTTTTGATGAGACGCTGAATAAAAGAAGTTTAATCGCCGGCAAACGAAAACCCGCGACTTCCCGTAAATCCCGGACTCGGCCCGTATAGTCAAAAGTATACAAAGAAAGTACCCAGGGAGTAAACGCATTTCCCGAACGATTTTTTAAATTATATTTTCACCACTAAAACGCATGAGACTTGTAGTTTTCAAAAATGTTTTCATTTTTGATGAGACGCTGAATAAAAGAAGTTTTATCGCCGGCAAACGAACACCTGCGAATTCCCGTAAATCCCGGACTCGGCCCGTATAGTCAAAAGTATACAAAGAAAGTACCCAGGGTGTAAACTCATTTCCCGAACGATTTTTTAAATTATTATTTCACCACTAAAGCCCATGAGACTTGTAGTTTTTAAAAATGTTTTCATTTTTGATGACACGCTGAATAAAAAAAGTTTAAACGCCGGCAAACGAAAATCCGCGACTTCCTGTAAATCCCGGACTCGGCCCGTATAGTCAAAAGTATACAAAGAAAGTACCCAGGGTGTAAACTCATTTCCCGAACGATTTTTTAAATTATTATTTCACCACTAAAGCCCATGAGACTTGTAGTTTTCAAAAATGTTTTCATTTTTGATTAGACGCTGAATAAAAGAAGTTTAATCGCCGGCAAACGAAAACCTGCGATTTCCCGTAAATCCCGGACTCCGCCCGTATAGTAAAGAAAGTACCCTGTGAGTAAACTCATTTCCAAAACGATTTTTTAAATTATCTTTTCACCACTAAAACGCATGAGACTTGTAGTTTTTAAAAATGTTTTCATTTTTGATGAGACGCTGAATAAAAGAACTTTAATCGCCGGCAAACGAAAACCCGCGACTTCCCGTAAATCCCGGACTCGGCCCGTATAGTCAAAAGTATACAAAGAAAGTACCCAGGGAGTAAACTCATTTCCCGAACGATTTTTTAAAATATTTTTTCACCACTAAAACGCATGAGACTTGTAGTTTTCAAAAATGTTTTCATTTTTGATTAGACGCTGAATAAAAGAAGTTTAATCGCCGGCAAACGAAAACCTGCGATTTCCCGTAAATCCCGGACTCCGCCCGTATAGTAAAGAAAGTACCCTGTGAGTAAACTCATTTCCAAAACGATTTTTTAAATTATCTTTTCACCACTAAAACGCATGAGACTTGTAGTTTTTAAAAATGTTTTCATTTTTGATGAGACGCTGAATAAAAGAACTTTAATCGCCGGCAAACGAAAACACGCGACTTCCCGTAAATCCCGGACTCGGCCCGTATAGTCAAAAGTATACAAAGAAAGTACCCAGGGAGTAAACTCATTTCCCGAACGATTTTTTAAATTATATTTTCACCACTAAAACGCATGACACTTGTAGTTTTCAAAAATGTTTTCATTTTTGATGAGACGCTGAATGAAAGAAGTTTATTCGCCGGCAAACGAAAACCTGCGATTTCCCGTAAATCCCGGACTCGGCCCGTATAGTCAAAAGTATACAAAGAAAGTACCCAGGGTGTAAACTCATTTCCCGAACGATTTTTTAAATTATTATTTTACCACTAAAGCTCATAAGACTTGTAGTTTTCAAAAATGTTTTCATTTTTGATGACACGCTGAATAAAAAAAGTTTAAACGCCGGCAAACGAAAATCCGCGACTTCCTGTAAATCCCGGACTCGGCCCGTATAGTCAAAAGTATACAAAAAAAGTACCCAGGCAGTAAACTCATTTCCCGAACGATTTTTTAAAATATTTTTTCACCACTAAAACGCATGAGACTTGTAGTTTTCAAAAATGTTTTCATTTTTGATTAGACGCTGAATAAAAGAAGTTTAATCGCCGGCAAACGAAAACCTGCGATTTCCCGTAAATCCCGGACTCCGCCCGTATAGTAAAGAAAGTACCCTGTGAGTAAACTCATTTCCAAAACGATTTTTTAAATTATCTTTTCACCACTAAAACGCATGAGACTTGTAGTTTTTAAAAATGTTTTCATTTTTGATGAGACGCTGAATAAAAGAACTTTAATCGCCGGCAAACGAAAACCCGCGACTTCCCGTAAATCCCGGACTCGGCCCGTATAGTCAAAAGTATACAAAGAAAGTACCCAGGGAGTAAACTCATTTCCCGAACGATTTTTTAAATTATATTTTCACCACTAAAACGCATGACACTTGTAGTTTTCAAAAATGTTTTCATTTTTGATGAGACGCTGAATGAAAGAAGTTTATTCGCCGGCAAACGAAAACCTGCGATTTCCCGTAAATCCCGGACTCGGCCCGTATAGTCAAAAGTATACAAAGAAAGTACCCAGGGTGTAAACTCATTTCCCGAACGATTTTTTAAATTATTATTTTACCACTAAAGCTCATAAGACTTGTAGTTTTCAAAAATGTTTTCATTTTTGATGAGACGCTGAATGAAAGAAGTTTATTCGCCGGCAAACGAAAACCTGCGATTTCCCGTAAATCCCGGACTCGGCCCGTATAGTCAAAAGTATACAAAGAAAGTACCCAGGGTGTAAACTCATTTCCCGAACGATTTTTTAAATTATTATTTTACCACTAAAGCTCATAAGACTTGTAGTTTTTAAAAATGTTTTCATTTTTGATGAGACGCTGAATAAAATAAGTTTAATCGCCGGCAAACGAAAACCCGCGACTTCCCGTAAATCCCGGACTCGGCCCGTATAGTCAAAAGTATACAAAGAAAGTACCCAGGGAGTAAACGCATTTCCCGAACGATTTTTTAAATTATATTTTCACCACTAAAACGCATGAGACTTGTAGTTTTCAAAAATGTTTTCATTTTTGATGAGACGCTGAATAAAAGAAGTTTTATCGCCGGCAAACGAACACCTGCGATTTCCCGTAAATCCCGGACTCGGCCCGTATAGTCAAAAGTATACAAAGAAAGTACCCAGGGTGTAAACTCATTTCCCGAACGATTTTTTAAATTATTATTTCACCACTAAAGCCCATGAGACTTGTAGTTTTTAAAAATGTTTTCATTTTTGATGACACGCTGAATAAAAAAAGTTTAAACGCCGGCAAACGAAAATCCGCGACTTCCTGTAAATCCCGGACTCGGCCCGTATAGTCAAAAGTATACAAAAAAAGTACCCAGGCAGTAAACTCATTTCCCGAACGATTTTTTAAAATATTTTTTCACCATTAAAACGCATGAGACTTGTAGTTTTCAAAAATGTTTTCATTTTTGATTAGACGCTGAATAAAAGAAGTTTAATCGCCGGCAAACGAAAACCTGCGATTTCCCGTAAATCCCGGACTCCGCCCGTATAGTAAAGAAAGTACCCTGTGAGTAAACTCATTTCCAAAACGATTTTTTAAATTATCTTTTCACCACTAAAACGCATGAGACTTGTAGTTTTTAAAAATGTTTTCATTTTTGATGAGACGCTGAATAAAAGAACTTTAATCGCCGGCAAACGAAAACCCGCGACTTCCCGTAAATCCCGGACTCGGCCCGTATAGTCAAAAGTATACAAAGAAAGTACCCAGGGAGTAAACTCATTTCCCGAACGATTTTTTAAATTATATTTTCACCACTAAAACGCATGACACTTGTAGTTTTCAAAAATGTTTTCATTTTTGATGAGACGCTGAATGAAAGAAGTTTATTCGCCGGCAAACGAAAACCTGCGATTTCCCGTAAATCCCGGACTCGGCCCGTATAGTCAAAAGTATACAAAGAAAGTACCCAGGGTGTAAACTCATTTCCCGAACGATTTTTTAAATTATTATTTTACCACTAAAGCTCATAAGACTTGTAGTTTTTAAAAATGTTTTCATTTTTGACGAGACGCTGAATAAAAGAAGTTTAATCGCCGGCAAACGAAAACCCGCCATTTCCCGCAAACCCCGGACTCGGCCCGTATAGACAAAAGTATACAAAGAAAGTACCCAGGGTGTAAACTCATTTCCCGAACGATTTTTTAAATTATTATTTCACCACTAAAGCCCATGAGACTTGTAGTTTTTAAAAATGTTTTCATTTTTGATGAGACGCTGAATAAAAGAGGTTTAATCGCCGGCAAACGAAAACCCGCGACTTCCCGTAAATCCCGGACTCGGCCCGTATAGTCAAAAGTATACAAAGAAAGTACCCAGGGAGTAAACTCATTTCCCGAACGATTTTTTAAATTATATTTTCACCACTAAAACGCATGAGACTTGTAGTTTTCAAAAATGTTTTCATTTTTGATGAGACGCTGAATGAAAGAAGTTTATTCGCCGGCAAACGAAAATCTGCGATTTCCCGTAAATCCCGGACTCGGCCGGTATAGTCAAAAGTATACAAAGAAAGTACCCAGGGTGTAAACTCATTTCCCGAACGATTTTTTAAATTATTATTTCACCACTAAAGCCCATGAGACTTTTAGTTTTTAAAAATGTTTTCATTTTTGATGAGACGCTGAATAAAAGAAGTTTATTCGCCGGCAAACCAAAACCTGCGACTTCCCGTAAATCCCGGACTCTGCCCGTATAGTAAAGAAAATACCCGGGATGTAAACTCATTTCCCGAACGATTTTTTAAATTATTATTTCACCACTAAAACGCATGAGACTTGTAGTTTTCAAAAATGTTTTCATTTTCGATGAGACGCTGAATGAAAGAAGTTTATTCGCCGGCAAACGAAAACCTGCGATTTCCCGTAAATCCTGGACTCGGCCCGTATAGTCAAAAGTATACAAAGAAAGTACCCAGGGTGTAAACTCATTTCCCGAACGATTTTTTAAATTATTATTTTACCACTAAAGCTCATAAGACTTGTAGTTTTTAAAAATGTTTTCATTTTTGACGAGACGCTGAATAAAAGAAGTTTAATCGCCGGCAAACGAAAACCCGCCATTTCCCGCAAACCCCGGACTCGGCCCGTATAGACAAAAGTATACAAAGAAAGTACCCAGGGTGTAAACTCATTTCCCGAACGATTTTTTAAATTATTATTTAACCACTAAAGCCCATGAGACTTGTAATTTTTAAAAATGTTTTCATTTTTGATGAGACGCTGAATAAAAGAAGTTTAATCGCCGGCAAACGAAAACCCGCGACTTCCCGTAAATCCCGGACTCGGCCCGTATAGTCAAAAGTATACAAAGAAAGTACCCAGGGAGTAAACTCATTTCCCGAACGATTTTTTAAATTATATTTTCACCACTAAAACGCATGAGACTTGTAGTTTTCAAAAATGTTTTCATTTTTGATGAGACGCTGAATAAAAGAAGTTTAATCGCCGGCAAACGAAAACCCGCGACTTCCCGTAAATCCCGGACTCGGCCCGTATAGTCAAAAGTATACAAAGAAAGTACCCAGGGAGTAAACTCATTTCCCGAACGATTTTTTAAATTATATTTTCACCACTAAAACGCATGAGACTTGTAGTTTTCAAAAATGTTTTCATTTTTGATGAGACGCTGAATAAAAGAAGTTTAATCGCCGGCAAACGAAAACTTGCGATTTCCCGTAAATCCTGGACCCGGCCCGTATAGTCAAAAGTATACAAAGAAAGTACCCAGGGTGTAAACTCATTTCCCGAACGATTTTTTAAAATTTTTTTCACCACTAAAACGCATGAGACTTGTAGTTTTCAAAAATGTTTTCATTTTTGATGAGACGCTGAATAAAAGAAGTTTATTCGCCGGCAAACGAAAATCTGCGATTTCCCCTAAATCCCGGACCCGGCCCGTATAGTCAAAAGTATACAAAGAAAGTACCCAGGGTGTAAACTCATTTCCCGAACGATTTTTTAAATTATTATTTCACCACTAAAGCCCATGAGACTTTTAGTTTTTAAAAATGTTTTCATTTTTGATGAGACGCTGAATAAAAGAAGTTTATTCGCCGGCAAACGAAAACCTGCGACTTCCCGTAAATCCCGGACTCTGCCCGTATAGTAAAGAAAATACCCGGGATGTAAACTCATTTCCCGAACGATTTTTTAAATTATTATTTCACCACTAAAACGCATGAGACTTGTAGTTTTCAAAAATGTTTTCATTTTTGATGAGACGCTGAATGAAAGAAGTTTATTCGCCGGCAAACGAAAACCTGCGATTTCCCGTAAATCCCGGACTCGGCCCGTATAGTCAAAAGTATACAAAGAAAGTACCCAGGGTGTAAACTCATTTCCCGAACGATTTTTTAAATTATTATTTCACCACTAAAGCCCATGAGACTTGTAGTTTTTAAAAATGTTTTCATTTTTGATGAGACGCTGAATAAAAGAAGTTTAAACGCTGGCAAACGAAAACCCGCGACTTCCCGTAAATCTTGGACTCGGCCCGTATAGTCAAAAGTATACAAAGAAAGTACCCAGGCAGTAAACTCATTTCCCGAACGATTTTTTAAAATTTTTTTTCACCACTAAAACGCATGAGACTTGTAGTTTTCAAAAATGTTTTCATTTTTGATGAGACGCTGAATAAAAGAAGTTTAATCGCCGCCAAACGAAAACCTGCGATTTCCCGTAAATCCCGGACTCGGCCCGTATAGTAAGGAAAATACCCGGGATGTAAACTCATTTCCCGAACGATTTTTTAAATTTTTATTTCACCACTAAAACGCATGAGACTTGTAGTTTTCAAAAATGTTTTCATTTTTGATGAGACGCTGAATAAAAGAAGTTTAATCGCCGGCAAACGAAAACTTGCGATTTTCCGTAAATCCTGGATCCGGCCCGTATAGTCAAAAGTATACAAAGAAAGTACCCAGGGTGTAAACTCATTTCCCGAACGATTTTTTAAATTATTATTTCACCACTAAAACGCATGAGACTTGTAGTTTTTAAAAATGTTTTCATTTTTGATGAGACGCTGAATAAAAGAAGTTTAAACGCCGGCAAACGAAAACCCGCGACTTCCCGTAAATCTTGGACTCGGCCCGTATAGTCAAAAGTATACAAAGAAAGTACCCAGGCAGTAAACTCATTTCCCGAACGATTTTTTAAAATTTTTTTTCACCACTAAAACGCATGAGACTTGTAGTTTTCAAAAATGTTTTCATTTTTGATGAGACGCTGAATAAAAGAAGTTTAATCGCCGCCAAACGAAAACCTGCGATTTCCCGTAAATCCCGGACTCGGCCCGTATAGTAAAGAAAATACCCGGGATGTAAACTCATTTCCCGAACGATTTTTTAAATTATTATTTCACCACTAAAACGCATGAGACTTGTAGTTTTCAAAAATGTTTTCATTTTTGATGAGACGCTGAATAAAAGAAGTTTAATCGCCGGCAAACGAAAACTTGCGATTTCCCGTAAATCCTGGACCCGGCCCGTATAGTCAAAAGTATACAAAGAAAGTACCCAGGGTGTAAACTCATTTCCCGAACGATTTTTTAAATTATTATTTCACCACTAAAGCCCATGACACTTGTAGTTTTTAAAAATGTTTTCATTTTTGATGAGACGCTGAATAAAAGAAGTTTAAACGCCGGCAAACGAAAACCCGCGACTTCACGTAAATCAAGGGCTCCGCCCGTATAGTCAAAAGTATACAAAGAAAGTACCCAGGCAGTAAACTCATTTCCCGAACGATTTTTAAAAATATTTTTTCACCACTAAAACGCATGAGACTTGTAGTTTTCAAAAATGTTTTCATTTTTGATGAGACGCTGAATAAAAGAAGTTTAACCGCCGGCAAACGAAAACCTGCGATTTCCCGTAAATCCCGGACTCGGCCCGTATAGTAAAGAAAATACCCGGGATGTAAACTCATTTCCCGAACGATTTTTTAAATTATTATTTCACCACTAAAGCCCATGAGACTTGTAGTTTTTAAAAATGTTTTCATTTTTGATGAGACGCTGAATAAAAGAAGTTTAATCGCCGCCAAACGAAAACCTGCGATTTCCCGTAAATCCCGGACTCGGCCCGTATAGTAAAGAAAATACCCGGGATGTAAACTCATTTCCCGAACGATTTTTTAAATTATTATTTCACCACTAAAACGCATGAGACTTGTAGTTTTCAAAAATGTTTTCATTTTTGATGAGACGCTGAATAAAAGAAGTTTAATCGTCGGCAAACGAAAACTTGCGATTTCCCGTAAATCCTGGACCCGGCCCGTATAGTCAAAAGTATACAAAGAAAGTACCCAGGGTGTAAACTCATTTCCCGAACGATTTTTTAAATTATTATTTCACCACTAAAGCCCATGACACTTGTAGTTTTTAAAAATGTTTTCATTTTTGATGAGACGCTGAATAAAAGAAGTTTAAACGCCGGCAAACGAAAACCCGCGACTTCACGTAAATCAAGGGCTCGGCCCGTATAGTCAAAAGTATACAAAGAAAGTACCCAGGCAGTAAACTCATTTCCCGAACGATTTTTAAAAATATTTTTTCACCACTAAAACGCATGAGACTTGTAGTTTTCAAAAATGTTTTCATTTTTGATGAGACGCTGAATAAAAGAAGTTTAACCGCCGGCAAACGAAAACCTGCGATTTCCCGTAAATCCCGGACTCGGCCCGTATAGTAAAGAAAATACCCGGGATGTAAACTCATTTCCCGAACGATTTTTTAAATTATTATTTCACCACTAAAGCCCATGAGACTTGTAGTTTTTAAAAATGTTTTCATTTTTGATGAGACGCTGAATAAAAGAAGTTTAATCGCCGCCAAACGAAAACCTGCGATTTCCCGTAAATCCCGGACTCGGCCCGTATAGTAAAGAAAATACCCGGGATGTAAACTCATTTCCCGAACGATTTTTTAAATTATTATTTCACCACTAAAACGCATGAGACTTGTAGTTTTCAAAAATGTTTTCATTTTTGATGAGACGCTGAATAAAAGAAGTTTAATCGTCGGCAAACGAAAACTTGCGATTTCCCGTAAATCCTGGACCCGGCCCGTATAGTCAAAAGTATACAAAGAAAGTACCCAGGGTGTAAACTCATTTCCCGAACGATTTTTTAAATTATTATTTCACCACTAAAGCCCATGAGACTTGTAGTTTTTAAAAATGTTTTCATTTTTGATGAGACGCTGAATAAAAGAAGTTTAAACGCCGGCAAACGAAAACCCGCGACTTCACGTAAATCACGGGCTCGGCCCGTATAGTCAAAAGTATACAAAGAAAGTACCCAGGCAGTAAACTCATTTCTCGAACGATTTTTTAAATTATTATTTCACCACTAAAGCCCATGAGACTTGTAGTTTTTAAAAATGTTTTCATTTTTGATGAGACGCTGAATAAAAGAGGTTTAACCGCCGGCAAACGAAAACCTGCGATTTCCCGTAAATCCCGGACTCGGCCCGTATAGTAAAGAAAATACCCGGGATGTAAACTCATTTCCCGAACAATTTTTTAAATTATTAATTCACCACTAAAACGCATGAGACTTGTAGTTTTCAAAAATGTTTTCATTTTTGATGAGACGTTTAATAAAAGAGGTTTAATCGCCGGCAAACGAAAACCTGCGATTTTCCGTAAATCCCGGACTCGGCCTGTATAGTCAAAAGTATACAAAGAAAGTACCCAGGGTGTAAACTCATTTCCCGAACGATTTTTTAAATTATTATTTCACCACTAAAGCCCATGAGACTTGTAGTTTTTAAAAATGTTTTCATTTTTGATGAGACGCTGAATAAAAGAAGTTTAATCGCCGGCAAACGAAAACCCGCGACTTCCCGTAAATCCCGGAGTCGGCCCGTATAGTCAAAAGTATACAAAGCAAAGTACCCAGGGAGTAAACTCATTTCCCGAACGATTTTTTAAATTATATTTTCACCACTAAAACGCATGAGACTTGTAGTTTTCAAAAATGTATTCATTTTTGATGAGACATTGAATGAAAGAAGTTTATTCGCCGGCAGACGAAAACCTGCGATTTCCCGTAAATCCCGGACTCGGCCCGTATAGTCAAAAGTATACAAAGAAAGTACCCAGGGTGTAAACTCATTTCCCGAACGATTTTCTAAATTATTATTTCACCACTAAAGCCCATGAGACGTGTAGTTTTTAAAAATGTTCTCATTTTTGATGAGACGCTGAATAAAAGAAGTTTAATCGCCGCCAAACGAAAACCTGCGATTTCCCGTAAATCCCGGACTCGGCCCGTATAGTAAAGAAAGTACCCAGGGTGTAAACTCATTTCCCGAACGATTTTTTAAATTATTATTTCACCACTAAAGCCCATGAGACGTGTAGTTTTTAAAAATGTTTTCATTTTTGATGAGACGCTGAATAAAAGAAGTTTAAACGCCGGCAAACGAAAACCCGCGACTTCACGTAAATCACGGGCTCGGCCCGTATAGTCAAAAGTATACAAAGAAAGTACCCAGGCAGTAAACTCATTTCCCGAACGATTTTTTAAAATATTTTTTCACCACTAAAACGCATGAGACTTGTAGTTTTCAAAAATGTTTTCATTTTTGATGATACGCTGAATAAAAGAAGTTTAACCGCCGGCAAACGAAAACCTGCGATTTCCCGTAAATCCCGGACTCGGCCCGTATAGTAAAGAAAATACCCGGGATGTAAACTCATTTCCCGAACGATTTTTTAAATTATTATTTCACCACTAAAACGCATGAGACTTGTAGTTTTCAAAAATGTTTTCATTTTTGATGAGACGCTTAATAAAAGAGGTTTAATCGCCGGCAAACGAAAACCTGCGATTTCCCGTAAATCCCGGACTCGGCCCGTATAGTCAAAAGTATACAAAGAAAGTACCCAGGGTGTAAACTCATTTCCCGAACGATTTTTTAAATTATTATTTCACCACTAAAGCCCATGAGACTTGTAGTTTTTAAAAATGTTTTCATTTTCGATGAGACGCTGAATAAAAGAAGTTTAATCGCCGGCAAACGAAAACCCGCGACTTCCCGTAAATCCCTGAGTCGGCCCGTATAGTCAAAAGTGTACAAAGAAAGTACCCAGGGAGTAAACTCATTTCCCGAACGATTTTTTAAATTATATTTTCACCACTAAAACGCATGAGACTTGTAATTTCAAAAATGTATTCATTTTTGATGAGACGCTGAATGAAAGAAGTTTATTCGCCGGCAGACGAAAACCTGCGATTTCCCGTAAATCCCGGACTCGGCCCGTATAGTCAAAAGTATACAAAGAAAGTACCCAGGGTGTAAACCCATTTCCCGAACGATTTTTTAAATTATTATTTCACCACTAAAGCCCATGAGACTTGTAGTTTTTAAAAATGTTTTCATTTTTGATGAGACGCTGAATAAAAGAAGTTTAATCGCCGGCAAACGAAAACCCGCCATTTCCCGTAAACCCCGGACTCGGCCCGTATAGTCAAAAGTATACAAAGAAAGTACCCGGGATGTAAATTCATTTCCCGAACGATTTTTTAAATTATTATACACCACTAAAACCCATGAGACTTATAGTTTTTAAAAATGTTTTCATTTTTGATGAGACGCTGAATAAAAGAAGTTTAATCGCCGGCAAACGAAAACCCGCCATTTCCCGTAAACCCCGGACTCGGACCGTATAGTCAAAAGTATACAAAGAAATTACCCAGGGAGTAAACTCATTTTCCGAACGATTTTTTAAATTATTTTTTCACCACTACAACGCATGAGACTTGTAGTTTTTAAAAATGTTTTCATTTTTGATGAGATCCTGAATAAAAGAAGTTTATTCGCCGGCAAACGAAAACCCGCCATTTCCTGTAAACCCCGGACTCGGCCCGTATAGTCAAAAGTATACAAAGAAAGGACCCAGGGTGTAAACTCATTTCCCGAACGATTTTTTAAATTATTTATTCACCACTAATGCCCATGAGACTTGTATTTTCTGAAAATGTTTTCATTTTTGATGAGACGCTGAATAAAAGAAGTTTAATCGCCGGCAAACGAAAACCCGCGACTTCCCGTAAATCCCGGACTCGGCCCGTATAGTCAAAAGTATACAAAGAAAGTACAAAGGGAGTAAACTCATTTCCCGAACGATTTTTTAAATTATTATTTCACCACTAAAGCCCATGAGACGTGTAGTTTTTAAAAATGTTCTCATTTTTGATGAGACGCTGAATAAAAGAAGTTTAATCGCCGCCAAACGAAAACCTGCGATTTCCCGTAAATCCCGGACTCGGCCCGTATAGTAAAGAAAATACCCGGGATGTAAACTCATTTCCCGAACGATTTTTTAAATTATTATTTCACCACTAAAACGCATGAGACTTGTAGTTTTCAAAAATGTTTTCATTTTTGATGACACGCTGAATAAAAGAAGTTTAATCGCCGGCAAACGAAAACTTGCGATTTCCCGTAAATCCTGGACCCGGCCCGTATAGTCAAAAGTATACAAAGAAAGTACCCAGGGTGTAAACTCATTTCCCGAACAATTTTTTAAATTATTATTTCACCACTAAAGCCCATGAGACGTGTAGTTTTTAAAAATGTTTTCATTTTTGATGAGACGCTGAATAAAAGAAGTTTAAACGCCGGCAAACGAAAACCCGCGACTTCACGTAAATCACGGGCTCGGCCCGTATAGTCAAAAGTATACAAAGAAAGTACCCAGGCAGTAAACTCATTTCACGAACGATTTTTTAAAATATTTTTTCACCACTAAAACGCATGAGACTTGTAGTTTTCAAAAATGTTTTCATTTTTGATGATACGCTGAATAAAAGAAGTTTAACCGCCGGCAAACGAAAACCTGCGATTTCCCGTAAATCCCGGACTCGGCCCGTATAGTAAAGAAAATACCCGGGATGTAAACTCATTTCCCGAACGATTTTTTAAATTATTATTTCACCACTAAAACGCATGAGACTTGTAGTTTTCAAAAATGTTTTCATTTTTGATGAGACGCTTAATAAAAGAGGTTTAATCGCCGGCAAACGAAAACCTGCGATTTCCCGTAAATCCCGGACTCGGCCCGTATAGTCAAAAGTATACAAAGAAAGTACCCAGGGTGTAAACTCATTTCCCGAACGATTTTTTAAATTATTATTTCACCACTAAAGCCCATGAGACTTGTAGTTTTTAAAAATGTTTTCATTTTCGATGAGACGCTGAATAAAAGAAGTTTAATCGCCGGCAAACGAAAACCCGCGACTTCCCGTAAATCCCTGAGTCGGCCCGTATAGTCAAAAGTGTACAAAGAAAGTACCCAGGGAGTAAACTCATTTCCCGAACGATTTTTTAAATTATATTTTCACCACTAAAACGCATGAGACTTGTAATTTCAAAAATGTATTCATTTTTGATGAGACGCTGAATGAAAGAAGTTTATTCGCCGGCAGACGAAAACCTGCGATTTCCCGTAAATCCCGGACTCCGCCCGTATAGTCAAAAGTATACAAAGAAAGTACCCAGGGTGTAAACCCATTTCCCGAACGATTTTTTAAATTATTATTTCACCACTAAAGCCCATGAGACTTGTAGTTTTTAAAAATGTTTTCATTTTTGATGAGACGCTGAATAAAAGAAGTTTAATCGCCGGCAAACGAAAACCCGCCATTTCCCGTAAACCCCGGACTCGGCCCGTATAGTCAAAAGTATACAAAGAAAGTACCCGGGATGTAAATTCATTTCCCGAACGATTTTTTAAATTATTATACACCACTAAAACCCATGAGACTTATAGTTTTTAAAAATGTTTTCATTTTTGATGAGACGCTGAATAAAAGAAGTTTAATCGCCGGCAAACGAAAACCCGCCATTTCCCGTAAACCCCGGACTCGGACCGTATAGTCAAAAGTATACAAAGAAATTACCCAGGGAGTAAACTCATTTTCCGAACGATTTTTTAAATTATTTTTTCACCACTACAACGCATGAGACTTGTAGTTTTTAAAAATGTTTTCATTTTTGATGAGATCCTGAATAAAAGAAGTTTATTCGCCGGCAAACGAAAACCCGCCATTTCCTGTAAACCCCGGACTCGGCCCGTATAGTCAAAAGTATACAAAGAAAGGACCCAGGGTGTAAACTCATTTCCCGAACGATTTTTTAAATTATTTATTCACCACTAATGCCCATGAGACTTGTATTTTCTGAAAATGTTTTCATTTTTGATGAGACGCTGAATAAAAGAAGTTTAATCGCCGGCAAACGAAAACCCGCGACTTCCCGTAAATCCCGGACTCGGCCCGTATAGTCAAAAGTATACAAAGAAAGTACAAAGGGAGTAAACTCATTTCCCGAACGATTTTTTAAATTATATTTTCACCACTAAAACGCATGAGACTTGTAGTTTTCAAAAATGTTTTCATTTTTGATGAGACGCTGAATGAAAGAAGTTTATTCGCCGGCAAACGAAAACCTGCGATTTCCCGTAAATCCCGGACTCGGCCCGTATAGTCAAAAGTATACAAAGAAAGTACCCAGGGTGTAAACTCATTTCTCGAACGATTTCTTAAATTATTATTTCACCACTAAAGCCCATGAGACTTGTAGTTTTTAAAAATGTTTTCATTTTTGATGAGACGCTGAATAAAAGAAGTTTAATCGCCGGCAAACGAAAACACGCCATTTCCCGTACACCCTGGACTCGGCCCGTATAATCAAAAGTATACAAAGAAAGTACCCAGGGAGTAAACTCATTTCCCGAACGATTTTTTAAATTATTTTTTCACCACTAAAACGCATAAGACTTGTAGTTTTCAAAAATGTTTTCATTTTTGATGAGATCCTGAATAAAAGAAGTTTAATCGCCGGCAAACGAAAACCCGCCATTTCCCGTTAACCCCGGACTCGGCCCGTATAGTCAAAAGTATACAAAGAAAGTACCCAGGGTGTAAACTCATTTCCCGAACGATTTTTTAAATTATTATTTCACCACTAAAGCCCATGAGACTTGTAGTTTTTAAAAATGTTTTCATTTTTGATGAGACGCTGAATAAAAGAAGTTTAAACGCCGGCAAACGAAAACCCGCGACTTCCCGTAAATCTTGGACTCGGCCCGTATAGTCAAAAGTATACAAAGAAAGTACCCAGGCAGTAAACTCATTTCCCGAACGATTTTTTAAATTATTATTTCACCACTAAAGCCCATGAGACGTGTAGTTTTTAAAAATGTTCTCATTTTTGATGAGACGCTGAATAAAAGAAGTTTAATCGCCGCCAAACGAAAACCTGCGATTTCCCGTAAATCCCGGACTCGGCCCGTATAGTAAAGAAAATACCCGGGATGTAAACTCATTTCCCGAACGATTTTTTAAATTATTATTTCACCACTAAAACGCATGAGACTTGTAGTTTTCAAAAATGTTTTCATTTTTGATGACACGCTGAATAAAAGAAGTTTAATCGCCGGCAAACGAAAACTTGCGATTTCCCGTAAATCCTGGACCCGGCCCGTATAGTCAAAAGTATACAAAGAAAGTACCCAGGGTGTAAACTCATTTCCCGAACGATTTTTTAAATTATTATTTCACCACTAAAGCCCATGAGACGTGTAGTTTTTAAAAATGTTTTCATTTTTGATGAGACGCTGAATAAAAGAAGTTTAAACGCCGGCAAACGAAAACCCGCGACTTCACGTAAATCACGGGCTCGGTCCGTATAGTCAAAAGTATACAAAGAAAGTACCCAGGCAGTAAACTCATTTCCCGAACGATTTTTTAAAATATTTTTTCACCACTAAAACGCATGAGACTTGTAGTTTTCAAAAATGTTTTCATTTTTGATGATACGCTGAATAAAAGAAGTTTAACCGCCGGCAAACGAAAACCTGCGATTTCCCGTAAATCCCGGACTCGGCCCGTATAGTAAAGAAAATACCCGGGATGTAAACTCATTTCCCGAACGATTTTTTAAATTATTATTTCACCACTAAAACGCATGAGACTTGTAGTTTTCAAAAATGTTTTCATTTTTGATGAGACGCTTAATAAAAGAGGTTTAATCGCCGGCAAACGAAAACCTGCGATTTCCCGTAAATCCCGGACTCGGCCCGTATAGTCAAAAGTATACAAAGAAAGTACCCAGGGTGTAAACTCATTTCCCGAACGATTTTTTAAATTATTATTTCACCACTAAAGCCCATGAGACTTGTAGTTTTTAAAAATGTATTCATTTTCGATGAGACGCTGAATAAAAGAAGTTTAATCGCCGGCAAACGAAAACCCGCGACTTCCCGTAAATCCCTGAGTCGGCCCGTATAGTCAAAAGTGTACAAAGAAAGTACCCAGGGAGTAAACTCATTTCCCGAACGATTTTTTAAATTATTATTTCACCACTAAAGCCCATGAGACTTGTAGTTTTTAAAAATGTTTTCATTTTTGATGAGACGCTGAATAAAAGAAGTTTAATCGCCGGCAAACGAAAACCCGCCATTTCCGGTAAACCCCGGACTCGGCCCGTATAGTCAAAAGTATACAAAGAAAGTACCCGGGATGTAAATTCATTTCCCGAACGATTTTTTAAATTATTATACACCACTAAAACCCATGAGACTTATAGTTTTTAAAAATGTTTTCATTTTTGATGAGACGCTGAATAAAAGAAGTTTAATCGCCGGCAAACGAAAACCCGCCATTTCCCGTAAACCCCGGACTTGGACCGTATAGTCAAAAGTATACAAAGAAATTACCCAGGGAGTAAACTCATTTTCCGAACGATTTTTTAAATTATTTTTTCACCACTACAACGCATGAGACTTGTAGTTTTTAAAAATGTTTTCATTTTTGATGAGATCCTGAATAAAAGAAGTTTATTCGCCGGCAAACGAAAACCCGCCATTTCCTGTAAACCCCGGACTCGGCCCGTATAGTCAAAAGTATACAAAGAAAGGACCCAGGGTGTAAACTCATTTCCCGAACGATTTTTTAAATTATTTATTCACCACTAATGCCCATGAGACTTGTATTTTCTGAAAATGTTTTCATTTTTGATGAGACGCTGAATAAAAGAAGTTTAATCGCCGGCAAACGAAAACCCGCGACTTCCCGTAAATCCCGGACTCGGCCCGTATAGTCAAAAGTATACAAAGAAAGTACAAAGGGAGTAAACTCATTTCCCGAACGATTTTTTAAATTATATTTTCACCACTAAAACGCATGAGACTTGTAGTTTTCAAAAATGTTTTCATTTTTGATGAGACGCTGAATGAAAGAAGTTTATTCGCCGGCAAACGAAAACCTGCGATTTCCCGTAAATCCCGGACTCGGCCCGTATAGTCAAAAGTATACAAAGAAAGTACCCAGGGTGTAAACTCATTTCTCGAACGATTTCTTAAATTATTATTTCACCACTAAAGCCCATGAGACTTGTAGTTTTTAAAAATGTTTTCATTTTTGATGAGACGCTGAATAAAAGAAGTTTAATCGCCGGCAAACGAAAACACGCCATTTCCCGTACACCCTGGACTCGGCCCGTATAATCAAAAGTATACAAAGAAAGTACCCAGGGAGTAAACTCATTTCCCGAACGATTTTTTAAATTATTTTTTCACCACTAAAACGCATAAGACTTGTAGTTTTCAAAAATGTTTTCATTTTTGATGAGATCCTGAATAAAAGAAGTTTAATCGCCGGCAAACGAAAACCCGCCATTTCCCGTTAACCCCGGACTCGGCCCGTATAGTCAAAAGTATACAAAGAAAGTACCCAGGGTGTAAACTCATTTCCCGAACGATTTTTTAAATTATTATTTCACCACTAAAGCCCATGAGACTTGTAGTTTCTAAAAATGTTTTCATTTTTGATGAGACGCTGAATAAAAGAAGTTTAATCGCCGGCAAACGAAAACCCGCGACTTCCCGTAAATCCCGGACTCGGCCCGTATAGTCAAAAGTATACAAAGAAAGTACCCAGGGAGTAAACTCATTTCCCGAACGATTTTTAAATTATATTTTCACCACTAAAACGCATGAGACTTGCAGTTTTCAAAAATGTTTTCATTTTTGATGAGACGCTGGATGAAAGAAGTTTATTCGCCGGCAAACGAAAACCTGCGATTTCCCGTAAATCCCGGACTCGGCCCGTGTAGTCAAAAGTATACAAAGAAAGTACCCAGGGTGTAAACTCATTTCTCGAACGATTTCTTAAATTATTATTTCACCACTAAAGCCCATGAGACTTGTAGTTTTTAAAAATGTTTTCATTATTGATGAGACGCTGAATAAAAGAAGTTTAATCGCCGGCAAACGAAAACACGCCATTTCCCGTACACCCTGGACTCGGCCGGTATAATCAAAAGTATACAAAGAAAGTACCCAGGGAGTAAACTCATTTCCCCAACGATTTTATAAATTATTTTTTCACCACTTAAACGCATGAGACTTGTAGTTTTCAGAAATGTTTTCATTTTTGATGAGACGCTGGATGAAAGAAGTTTAATCGCCGGCAAACGAAAACCCGCCATTTCCCGTACACCCCGGACTCGGCCGCATAGTCAAAAGTATAAAAAGAAAGTACCCAGGGAGTAAACTCATTTCCCGAACGATTTTTTAAATTATTTTTTCACCACTAAAACGCATGAGACTTGTAGTTTACAAAAATGTTTTCATTTTTGATGAGACTCTGAATAAAAGAAGTTTAATCGCCGGCAAACGAAAACCTGCGATTTCCCATAAATCCCGGACTCGTCCCGTATAGTCAAAAGTATACAAAGAAATTACCCAGGGAGTAAACTCATTTTCTGAACGATTTTTTAAATTATTTTTTTACCACTACAACGCATGAGACTTGTAGTTTTTAAAAATGTTTTCTTTTTTGATGAGATCCTGAATAAAAGAAGTTTAATCGCCGGCAAACGAAAACCCGCCATTTCCTGTAAACCCCGGACTCGGCCCGTATAGTCAAAAGTATACAAAGAAAGTACCCAGGGTGTAAACTCATTTCCCGAACGATTTTTTAAATTATTTATTCACCACTAAAGCCCAAGAGACTTGTATTTTCAAAAAAATGTTTTCATTTTTGATGAGACGATGAATAAAAGAAGTTTAATCGCCGGCAAACGAAAACCTGCGACTTCATGTAAATCCCGAACTCGGCCCGTATAGTCAAAAGTATACAAAGAAAGTACACAGGGAGTAAACTCATTTCCCGAACGATTTTTTAAATTATATTTTGACCACTAAAACGCATGAGACTTGTAGTTTTCAAAAATGTTTTCATTTTTGATGAGACGCTGAATGAAAGAAGTTTATTCGCCGGCAAACGAAAACCTGCGATTTCCCGTAAATCCCGGACTCGGCCCGTATAGTCAAAAGTATACAAAGAAAGTACCCAGGGTGTAAACTCATTTCTCGAACGATTTCTTAAATTATTATTTCACCACTAAAGCCCATGAGACTTGTAGTTTTTAAAAATGTTTTCATTTTTGATGAGACGCTGAATAAAAGAAGTTTAATCGCCGGCAAACGAAAACACGCCATTTCCCGTACACCCTGGACTCGGCCCGTATAATCAAAAGTATACAAAGAAAGTACCCAGGGAGTAAACTCATTTCCCGAACGATTTTTTAAATTATTTTTTCACCACTAAAACGCATGAGACTTGTAGTTTTCAAAAATGTTTTCATTTTTGATGAGACGCTGAATAAAAGAAGTTTAATCGCTGGCAAACGAAAACCCGCCATTTCCCGTAAACCCCGGAATCGGCCCGTATAGTCAAAAGTATACAAAGAAATTACCCAGGGAGTAAACTCATTTTCCGAACGATTTTTTAAATTAATTTTTCACCACTACAACGCATGAGACTTGTAGTTTTTAAAAATGTTTTCATTTTTGATGAGATCCTGAATAAAAGAAGTTTAATCGCCGCCAAACGAAAACCCGCCATTTCCCGTAAACCCCGTACTCGGCCCGTATAGTCAAAAGTATACAAAGAAAGTACCCAGGGTGTAAACTCATTTCCCGAACGATTTTTTAAATTATTATTTCACCACTAAAGCCCATGAGACTTGTAGTTTCTGAAAATGTTTTCATTTTTGATGAGACGCTGAATAAAAGAAGTTTAATCGCCGGCAAACGAAAACCCGAGACTTCCCGTAAATCCCGGACTCGGCCCGTATAGTGAAAAGTATACAAAGAAAGTACCCAGGAAGTAAACTCATTTCCCGAACGATTTTTTAAATTTTATTTTCACTACTAAAACGCATGAGACTTGCAGTTTTCAAAAATGTTTTCATTTTTGATGAGACGCTGAATGAAAGAAGTTTATTCGCCGGCAAACGAAAACCTGCGATTTCCCGTAAATCCCGGACTCGGCCCGTATAGTCAAAAGTATACAAAGAAAGTACCCAGGGAGTAAACTCATTTCCCGAACGATTTTTTAAATTATTATTTCACCACTAAAGCCCATGAGACTTGTAGTTTTTAAAAATGTTTTCATTTTTGATGAGACGCTGAATAAAAGAAGTTTAAACGCCGGCAAACGAAAACCCGCGACTTCCCGTAAATCCTGGACTCGTCCCGTATAGTCAAAAGTATACAAAGAAAGTACCCAGGGAGTAAACGCATTTCCCGAACGATTTTTTAAATTATTTTTTCACCACTAAAACGCATGAGACTTGTAGTTTTCAAAAATGTTTTCATTTTTGATGAGACGCTGAATAAAAGAAGTTTAATCGCCGGCAAACGAAAACCTGCGATTTCCCGTAAATCCCGGACTCGGCCCGTATAGTCAAAAGTATACAAAGAAAGTACCCAGGGAGTAAACTCATTTCCCGAACGATTTTTTAAATTATTATTTCACCACTAAAGCCCATGAGACTTGTAGTTTTTAAAAATGTTTTCATTTTTGATGAGACGCTGAATAAAAGAAGTTTAAACGCCGGCAAACGAAAACCCGCGACTTCCCGTAAATCCTGGACTCGTCCCGTATAGTCAAAAGTATACAAAGAAAGTACCCAGGGAGTAAACGCATTTCCCGAACGATTTTTTAATTTTTTTTTTCACCACTAAAATGCATGAGACTTGTAGTTTTCAAAAATGTTTTCATTTTTGATGAGACGGTTAATGAAAGAAGTTTAATCGCCGGCAAACGAAATCCCGCGATTTCCCGTAAATCCCGGGCTTGGCCCGTATAGTCGAATGTATACAAAGAAAGTACCCAGGGAGTAAACTCATTTCCCGAACGATTTTTTAATTTTTTTTTTCACCACTAAAACGCATGAGACTTGTAGTTTTCAAAAATGTTTTCATTTTTGATGAGACGGTTAATGAAAGAAGTTTAATCGCCGGCAAACAAAAACCCGCGATTTCCCGTAAATCCCGGGCTTGGCCCGTATAGTTGAATGTATACAAAGAAAGTATCCTGTGAGTAAACTCATTTCCCGAACGATGTTTTAAATTATTTTTTCACCACTAAAACGCATGAGACTTGTATTTTTCAGAAATGTTTTCATTTTTGATGAGACGCTTAATGAAAGTGGTTTAATCGCCACCAAACGAAAACCCGCAATTTCCTGTAAATCCCGGTCTTGGCCCGTATAGTCGAATGTATACAAAGAAAGTACCCTGTGAGTAAACTCATTTCCAAATCGATTTTTTAAATTATTATTTCACCACTAAAGCCCATGAGACTTGTAGTTTTTAAAAATGTTTTCATTTTTGATGAGACGCTGAATAAAAGAAGTTTAATCGCTGGCAAACGAAAACCCGCCATTTCCCGTAAACCCCGGAATCGGCCCGTATAGTCAAAAGTATACAAAGAAATTACCCAGGGAGTAAACTCATTTTCCGAACGATTTTTTAAATTAATTTTTCACCACTACAACGCATGAGACTTGTAGTTTTTAAAAATGTTTTCATTTTTGATGAGATCCTGAATAAAAGAAGTTTAATCGCCGCCAAACGAAAACCCGCCATTTCCCGTAAACCCCGTACTCGGCCCGTATAGTCAAAAGTATACAAAGAAAGTACCCAGGGTGTAAACTCATTTCCCGAACGATTTTTTAAATTATTATTTCACCACTAAAGCCCATGAGACTTGTAGTTTCTGAAAATGTTTTCATTTTTGATGAGACGCTGAATAAAAGAAGTTTAATCGCCGGCAAACGAAAACCCGAGACTTCCCGTAAATCCCGGACTCGGCCCGTATAGTGAAAAGTATACAAAGAAAGTACCCAGGAAGTAAACTCATTTCCCGAACGATTTTTTAAATTTTATTTTCACTACTAAAACGCATGAGACTTGCAGTTTTCAAAAATGTTTTCATTTTTGATGAGACGCTGAATGAAAGAAGTTTATTCGCCGGCAAACGAAAACCTGCGATTTCCCGTAAATCCCGGACTCGGCCCGTATAGTCAAAAGTATACAAAGAAAGTACCCAGGGAGTAAACTCATTTCCCGAACGATTTTTTAAATTATTATTTCACCACTAAAGCCCATGAGACTTGTAGTTTTTAAAAATGTTTTCATTTTTGATGAGACGCTGAATAAAAGAAGTTTAAACGCCGGCAAACGAAAACCCGCGACTTCCCGTAAATCCTGGACTCGTCCCGTATAGTCAAAAGTATACAAAGAAAGTACCCAGGGAGTAAACGCATTTCCCGAACGATTTTTTAAATTATTTTTTCACCACTAAAACGCATGAGACTTGTAGTTTTCAAAAATGTTTTCATTTTTGATGAGACGCTGAATAAAAGAAGTTTAATCGCCGGCAAACGAAAACCTGCGATTTCCCGTAAATCCCGGACTCGGCCCGTATAGTCAAAAGTATACAAAGAAAGTACCCAGGGAGTAAACTCATTTCCCGAACGATTTTTTAAATTATTATTTCACCACTAAAGCCCATGAGACTTGTAGTTTTTAAAAATGTTTTCATTTTTGATGAGACGCTGAATAAAAGAAGTTTAAACGCCGGCAAACGAAAACCCGCGACTTCCCGTAAATCCTGGACTCGTCCCGTATAGTCAAAAGTATACAAAGAAAGTACCCAGGGAGTAAACGCATTTCCCGAACGATTTTTTAATTTTTTTTTTCACCACTAAAATGCATGAGACTTGTAGTTTTCAAAAATGTTTTCATTTTTGATGAGACGGTTAATGAAAGAAGTTTAATCGCCGGCAAACGAAATCCCGCGATTTCCCGTAAATCCCGGGCTTGGCCCGTATAGTCGAATGTATACAAAGAAAGTACCCAGGGAGTAAACTCATTTCCCGAACGATTTTTTAATTTTTTTTTTCACCACTAAAACGCATGAGACTTGTAGTTTTCAAAAATGTTTTCATTTTTGATGAGACGGTTAATGAAAGAAGTTTAATCGCCGGCAAACAAAAACCCGCGATTTCCCGTAAATCTCGGGCTTGGCCCGTATAGTTGAATGTATACAAAGAAAGTATCCTGTGAGTAAACTCATTTCCCGAACGATGTTTTAAATTATTTTTTCACCACTAAAACGCATGAGACTTGTATTTTTCAGAAATGTTTTCATTTTTGATGAGACGCTTAATGAAAGTGGTTTAATCGCCACCAAACGAAAACCCGCAATTTCCTGTAAATCCCGGTCTTGGCCCGTATAGTCGAATGTATACAAAGAAAGTACCCTGTGAGTAAACTCATTTCCAAATCGATTTTTTAAATTATCTTTTCACCACTAAAACGCATGAGACTTGTAGTTTTCAAAAATGTTTTCATTTTTGATGAGACGCTGAATAAAAGAAGTTTAATCGACGGCAATCGAAAACCCGCCATTTCCCGTAAACCCCGGACTCGATCCGTATAGTCAAAAGTATACAAAGAAAGTACCCAGGGATTAACTCATTTCCCGAACGATTTTTGATATTATTTTTTTACCACTAAACGCATGAGACTTGTAGTTTTCAAAAATATTTTCATTTTTGATGAGACGCTGAATGAAAGAAGTTTAATCGCCGGCAAACGAAAACCCGCGACTTTCCGTAAATCACGGACTCGGCCCGTATAGTCAAAAGTATACAAAGAAAGTAGCCAGGGAGTAAACTCAATTCCCGAACGATTTTTTAAATTATTTTTTCACCACTAAAACGCATGAGACTTGTAGTTTTCAGAAATGTTTTCATTTTTGATGAAACGCCTAATGAAAGTGGTTTAATCGCCAGCAAACGAAAACCCGCGATTTCCCGTAAATCCTGGGCTTGGCCCGTATAGTCGAATGTATACAAAGAAAGTACCCTGTGAGTAAACTCATTTCCAAAACGATTTTTTAAATTATCTTTTCACCACTAAAACGTATGAGACTTGTAGTTTTCAAAAATGTTTTCATTTTTGATGAGACGCTGAATAAAAGAAGTTTAATCGACGGCAAACGAAAACCCGCCATTTCCCGTAAACCCCGGACTCGGCCCATATAGTCAAAAGCATACAAAGAAAGTACCCAGGGAGTAAACTCATTTCCCGAACGATTTTTTAAATTATTTTTTCACCACTAAAACGCATGAGACTTGTAGTTTTCAGAAATGTTTTCATTTTTGATGAGACGCTTAATGAAAGAGGTTTCATCGCCGGAAAACAAAAACCCGCGATTTCCCGTAAATCCCGGACTCGGCCCGTATAGTCAAAAGTATACAAAGAAAGTACCCATGGAGTAAACTCATTTCTTGAACGATTTTTTAAATTATTATTTCACCACTAAAACCCATGAAACTTATAGTTTTTAAAAATGTTTTCATTTTTGAAGAGACGCTTAATGAAAGAGGTTTAATCGCCGGCAAAGGAAATCCCGCGATTTCCCGTAAATCCCGGGCTTGGACCGTATAGTCAAAAGTATACAAAGAAAGTACCCAGGGTGAAAACTCATTTCCCGAACGATTTTTTAAATTATTATTTCACCACTAAAGCCCATGAGACTTGTAGTTTCTGAAAATGTTTTCATTTTTGATGAGACGCTGAATAAAAGAAGTTTAATCGCCGGCAAACGAAAACCCTCGACTTCCCGTAAATCCCGGACTCGGCCCGTATAGTCAAAAGTATACAAAGAAAGTACCCAGGAAGTAAACTCATTTCCCGAACGATTTTTTAAATTATATTTTCACCACTAAAACGCATGAGACTTGCAGTTTTCAAAAATGTTTTCATTTTTGATGAGACGCTGAATGAAAGAAGTTTATTCGCCGGCAAACGAAAACCTGCGATTTCCCGTAAATCCCGGACTCGGCCCGTGTAGTCAAAGTATACAAAGAAAGTACCCAGGGTGTAAACTCATTTCTCGAACGATTTCTTAAATTATTATTTCACCACTAAAGCCCATGAGACTTGTAGTTTTTAAAAATGTTTTCATTTTTGATGAGACGCTGAATAAAAGAAGTTTAATCGCCGGCAAACGAAAACACGCCATTTCCCGAACACCCTGGACTCGGCCCGTATAATCAAAAGTATACAAAGAAAGTACCCAGGGAGTAAACTCATTTCCCGAACGATTTTTTAAATTATTTTTTCACAACTAAAACGCATGAGACTTGTAGTTTTTAAAAATGTTTTCATTTTTGATGAGACGCTGAATAAAAGAAGTTTAATCGCCGGCAAACGAAAACCCGCCATTTCCCGTAAACCCCGGACTCGGCCCGCATAGTCAAAAGTATACAAAGAAAGTACCTAGGGAGTAAACTCATTTCCCGAACGATTTTTTAAATTATTTTTTCACCACTAAAACGCATGAGACTTGTAGTTTTCAAAAATGTTTTCATTTTTGATGAGACGGTTAATGAAAGAAGTTTAATCGCCGGCAAACAAAAACCCGCGATTTCCAGTAAATCCCGGGCTTGGCCCGTATAGTTGAATGTATACAAAGAAAGTATCCTGTGAGTAAACTCAATTCCCGAACGATGTTTTAAATTATTTTTTCACCACTAAAACGCATGAGACTTGTATTTTTCAGAAATGTTTTCATTTTTGATGAGACGCTTAATGAAAGTGGTTTAATCGCCACCAAACGAAAACCCGCAATTTCCCGTAAATCCCGGTCTTGTCCCGTATAGTCGAATGTATACAAAGAAAGTACCCTGTGAGTAAACTCATTTCCAAATCGATTTTTTAAATTATCTTTTCACCACTAAAACGCATGAGACTTGTAGTTTTCAAAAATGTTTTCATTTTTGATGAGACGCTGAATAAAAGAAGTTTAATCGACGGCAATCGAAAACCCGCCATTTCCCGTAAACCCCGGACTCGATCCGTATAGTCAAAAGTATACAAAGAAATTACCCAGGGATTAACTCATTTCCCGAACGATTTTTGATATTATTTTTTTACCACTAAACGCATGAGACTTGTAGTTTTCAAAAATATTTTCATATTTGATGGGACGCTGAATAAAAGAAGTTTAATCGCCGGCAAACGAAAATCCGCGATTTCCCGTAAATCCCGGACTCGGCCCGTATAATCAAAAGTATACAAAGAAAGTACCCAGGGAGTAAACTCATTTCCCGAACGATTTTTTAAATTATTTTTTCACCACTAAAACGCATAAGACTTGTAGTTTTCAAAAATGTTTTCATTTTTGATGAGATCCTGAATAAAAGAAGTTTAATCGCCGGCAAACGAAAACCCGCCATTTCCCGTTAACCCCGGACTCGGCCCGTATAGTCAAAAGTATACAAAGAAAGTACCCAGGGTGTAAACTCATTTCCCGAACGATTTTTTAAATTATTTATTCACCACTAAAGCCCAAGAGACTTGTATTTTCAAAAAAATGTTTTCATTTTTGATGAGACGATGAATAAAAGAAGTTTAATCGCCGGCAAACGAAAACCTGCGACTTCCCGTAAATCCCGAACTCGGCCCGTATAGTCAAAAGTATACAAAGAAAGTACCCAGGGAGTAAACTCATTTCCCGAACGATTTTTTAAATTATTTTTTCACAACTAAAACGCATGAGACTTGTAGTTTTTAAAAATGTTTTCATTTTTGATGAGACGCTGAATAAAAGAAGTTTAATCGCCGGCAAACGAAAACCCGCCATTTCCCGTAAACCCCGGACTCGGCCCGCATAGTCAAAAGTATACAAAGAAAGTACCTAGGGAGTAAACTCATTTCCCGAACGATTTTTTAAATTATTTTTTCACCACTAAAACGCATGAGACTTGTAGTTTTCAAAAATGTTTTCATTTTTGATGAGACGGTTAATGAAAGAAGTTTAATCGCCGGCAAACAAAAACCCGCGATTTCCAGTAAATCCCGGGCTTGGCCCGTATAGTTGAATGTATACAAAGAAAGTATCCTGTGAGTAAACTCAATTCCCGAACGATGTTTTAAATTATTTTTTCACCACTAAAACGCATGAGACTTGTATTTTTCAGAAATGTTTTCATTTTTGATGAGACGCTTAATGAAAGTGGTTTAATCGCCACCAAACGAAAACCCGCAATTTCCCGTAAATCCCGGTCTTGTCCCGTATAGTCGAATGTATACAAAGAAAGTACCCTGTGAGTAAACTCATTTCCAAATCGATTTTTTAAATTATCTTTTCACCACTAAAACGCATGAGACTTGTAGTTTTCAAAAATGTTTTCATTTTTGATGAGACGCTGAATAAAAGAAGTTTAATCGCCGCCAAACGAAAACCCGCCATTTCCCGTAAACCCCGTACTCGGCCCGTATAGTCAAAAGTATACAAAGAAAGTACCCAGGGTGTAAACTCATTTCCCGAACGATTTTTTAAATTATTATTTCACCACTAAAGCCCATGAGACTTGTAGTTTCTGAAAATGTTTTCATTTTTGATGAGACGCTGAATAAAAGAAGTTTAATCGCCGGCAAACGAAAACCCGCGACTTCCCGTAAATCCCGGACTCGGCCCGTATAGTCAAAAGTATACAAAGAAAGTACCCAGGAAGTAAACTCATTTCCCGAACGATTTTTTAAATTATATTTTCACTACTAAAACGCATGAGACTTGCAGTTTTCAAAAATGTTTTCATTTTTGATGAGACGCTGAATGAAAGAAGTTTATTCGCGGGCAAACGAAAACCTGCGATTTCCCGTAAATCCCGGACTCGGCCCGTGTAGTCAAAGTATACAAAGAAAGTACCCAGGGTGTAAACTCATTTCTCGAACGATTTCTTAAATTATTATTTCACCACTAAAGCCCATGAGACTTGTAGTTTTTAAAAATGTTTTCATTTTTGATGAGACGCTGAATAAAAGAAGTTTAATCGCCGGCAAACGAAAACACGCCATTTCCCGTACACCCTGGACTCGGCCCGTATAATCAAAAGTATACAAAGAAAGTACCCAGGGAGTAAACTCATTTCCCGAACGATTTTTTAAATTATTTTTTCACCACTAAAACGCATGAGACTTGTGGTTTTTAAAAATGTTTTCATTTTTGATGAGACGCTGAATAAAAGAAGTTTAATTGCCGGCAAACGAAAACCCGCCATTTCCCGTAAACACCGGACTCGGCCCGCATAGTCAAAAGTATACAAAGAAAGTACCCAGGGAGTAAACTCATTTCCCGAACGATTTTTTAAATTATTTTTTCACCACTAAAACGCATGAGACTTGTAGTTTTCAAAAATGTTTTCATTTTTGATGAGACGCTGAATAAAAGAAGTTTAATCGCCGGCAAACGAAAACCTGCGATTTCCCGTAAATCCCGGACTCGGCCCGTATAGTCAAAAGTATACAAAGAAAGTACCCAGGGAGTAAACTCATTTCCCGAACGATTTTTTAAATTATTATTTCACCACTAAAGCCCATGAGACTTGTAGTTTTTAAAAATGTTTTCATTTTTGATGAGACGCTGAATAAAAGAAGTTTAAACGCCGGCAAACGAAAACCCGCGACTTCCCGTAAATCCTGGACTCGTCCCGTATAGTCAAAAGTATACAAAGAAAGTACCCAGGGAGTAAACGCATTTCCCGAACGATTTTTTAATTTTTTTTTTCACCACTAAAATGCATGAGACTTGTAGTTTTCAAAAATGTTTTCATTTTTGATGAGACGGTTAATGAAAGAAGTTTAATCGCCGGCAAACGAAATCCCGCGATTTCCCGTAAATCCCGGGCTTGGCCCGTATAGTCGAATGTATACAAAGAAAGTACCCAGGGAGTAAACTCATTTCCCGAACGATTTTTTAATTTTTTTTTTCACCACTAAAACGCATGAGACTTGTAGTTTTCAAAAATGTTTTCATTTTTGATGATACGGTTAATGAAAGAAGTTTAATCGCCGGCAAACAAAAACCCGCGATTTCCCGTAAATCCCGGGCTTGGCCCGTATAGTTGAATGTATACAAAGAAAGTATCCTGTGAGTAAACTCATTTCCCGAACGATGTTTTAAATTATTTTTTCACCACTAAAACGCATGAGACTTGTATTTTTCAGAAATGTTTTCATTTTTGATGAGACGCTTAATGAAAGTGGTTTAATCGCCACCAAACGAAAACCCGCAATTTCCTGTAAATCCCGGTCTTGGCCCGTATAGTCGAATGTATACAAAGAAAGTACCCTGTGAGTAAACTCATTTCCAAATCGATTTTTTAAATTATCTTTTCACCACTAAAACGCATGAGACTTGTAGTTTTCAAAAATGTTTTCATTTTTGATGAGACGCTGAATAAAAGAAGTTTAATCGACGGCAATCGAAAACCCGCCATTTCCCGTAAACCCCGGACTCGATCCGTATAGTCAAAAGTATACAAAGAAAGTACCCAGGGATTAACTCATTTCCCGAACGATTTTTGATATTATTTTTTTACCACTAAACGCATGAGACTTGTAGTTTTCAAAAATATTTTCATTTTTGATGAGACGCTGAATGAAAGAAGTTTAATCGCCGGCAAACGAAAACCCGCGACTTCCCGTAAATCCCGGACTCGGCCCGTATAGTCAAAAGTATACAAAGAAAGTAGCCAGGGAGTAAACTCAATTCCCGAACGATTTTTTAAATTATTTTTTCACCACTAAAACGCATGAGACTTGTAGTTTTCAGAAATGTTTTCATTTTTGATGAAACGCCTAATGAAAGTGGTTTAATCGCCAGCAAACGAAAACCCGCGATTTCCCGTAAATCCCAGGCTTGGCCCGTATAGTCGAATGTATACAAAGAAAGTACCCTGTGAGTAAACTCATTTCCAAAACGATTTTTTAAATTATCTTTTCACCACTAAAACGTATGAGACTTGTAGTTTTCAAAAATGTTTTCATTTTTGATGAGACGCTGAATAAAAGAAGTTTAATCGACGGCAAACGAAAACCCGCCATTTCCCGTAAACCCCGGACTCGGCCCGTATAGTCAAAAGTATACAAAGAAAGTACCCAGGGAGTAAACTCATTTCCCGAACGATTTTTTAAATTATTTTTTCACCACTAAAACGCATGAGACTTGTAGTTTTCAGAAATGTTTTCATTTTTGATGAGACGCTTAATGAAAGAGGTTTCATCGCCGGAAAACAAAAACCCGCGATTTCCCGTAAATCCCGGACTCGGCCCGTATAGTCAAAAGTATACAAAGAAAGTACCCATGGAGTAAACTCATTTCTTGAACGATTTTTTAAATTATTATTTCACCACTAAAACCCATGAAACTTATAGTTTTTAAAAATGTTTTCATTTTTGAAGAGACGCTTAATGAAAGAGGTTTAATCGCCGGCAAAGGAAATCCCGCGATTTCCCGTAAATCCCGGGCTTGGACCGTATAGTCAAAAGTATACAAAGAAAGTACCCAGGGTGAAAACTCATTTCCCGAACGATTTTTTAAATTATTATTTCACCACTAAAGCCCATGAGACTTGTAGTTTCTGAAAATGTTTTCATTTTTGATGAGACGCTGAATAAAAGAAGTTTAATCGCCGGCAAACGAAAACCCTCGACTTCCCGTAAATCCCGGACTCGGCCCGTATAGTCAAAAGTATACAAAGAAAGTACCCAGGAAGTAAACTCATTTCCCGAACGATTTTTTAAATTATATTTTCACCACTAAAACGCATGAGACTTGCAGTTTTCAAAAATGTTTTCATTTTTGATGAGACGCTGAATGAAAGAAGTTTATTCGCCGGCAAACGAAAACCTGCGATTTCCCGTAAATCCCGGACTCGGCCCGTGTAGTCAAAGTATACAAAGAAAGTACCCAGGGTGTAAACTCATTTCTCGAACGATTTCTTAAATTATTATTTCACCACTAAAGCCCATGAGACTTGTAGTTTTTAAAAATGTTTTCATTTTTGATGAGACGCTGAATAAAAGAAGTTTAATCGCCGGCAAACGAAAACACGCCATTTCCCGAACACCCTGGACTCGGCCCGTATAATCAAAAGTATACAAAGAAAGTACCCAGGGAGTAAACTCATTTCCCGAACGATTTTTTAAATTATTTTTTCACAACTAAAACGCATGAGACTTGTAGTTTTTAAAAATGTTTTCATTTTTGATGAGACGCTGAATAAAAGAAGTTTAATCGCCGGCAAACGAAAACCCGCCATTTCCCGTAAACCCCGGACTCGGCCCGCATAGTCAAAAGTATACAAAGAAAGTACCCAGGGAGTAAACTCATTTCCCGAACGATTTTTTAAATTATTTTTTCACCACTAAAACGCATGAGACTTGTAGTTTTCAAAAATGTTTTCATTTTTGATGAGACGGTTAATGAAAGAAGTTTAATCGCCGGCAAACAAAAACCCGCGATTTCCAGTAAATCCCGGGCTTGGCCCGTATAGTTGAATGTATACAAAGAAAGTATCCTGTGAGTAAACTCATTTCCCGAACGATGTTTTAAATTATTTTTTCACCACTAAAACGCATGAGACTTGTATTTTTCAGAAATGTTTTCATTTTTGATGAGACGCTTAATGAAAGTGGTTTAATCGCCACCAAACGAAAACCCGCAATTTCCCGTAAATCCCGGTCTTGTCCCGTATAGTCGAATGTATACAAAGAAAGTACCCTGTGAGTAAACTCATTTCCAAATCGATTTTTTAAATTATCTTTTCACCACTAAAACGCATGAGACTTGTAGTTTTCAAAAATGTTTTCATTTTTGATGAGACGCTGAATAAAAGAAGTTTAATCGACGGCAATCGAAAACCCGCCATTTCCCGTAAACCCCGGACTCGATCCGTATAGTCAAAAGTATACAAAGAAATTACCCAGGGATTAACTCATTTCCCGAACGATTTTTGATATTATTTTTTTACCACTAAACGCATGAGACTTGTAGTTTTCAAAAATATTTTCATATTTGATGGGACGCTGAATAAAAGAAGTTTAATCGCCGGCAAACGAAAATCTGCGATTTCCCGTAAATCCCGGACTCGGCCCGTATAATCAAAAGTATACAAAGAAAGTACCCAGGGAGTAAACTCATTTCCCGAACGATTTTTTAAATTATTTTTTCACCACTAAAACGCATAAGACTTGTAGTTTTCAAAAATGTTTTCATTCTTGATGAGATCCTGAATAAAAGAAGTTTAATCGCCGGCAAACGAAAACCCGCCATTTCCCGTTAACCCCGGACTCGGCCCGTATAGTCAAAAGTATACAAAGAAAGTACCCAGGGAGTAAACTCATTTCCCGAACGATTTTTAAATTATATTTTCACCACTAAAACGCATGAGACTTGCAGTTTTCAAAAATGTTTTCATTTTTGATGAGACGCTGGATGAAAGAAGTTTAATCGCCGGCAAACGAAAACCCGCCATTTCCCGTAAACCCCGGACTCGGCCCGCATAGTCAAAAGTATACAAAGAAAGTACCCAGGGAGTAAACTCATTTCCCGAACGATTTTTTAAATTATTTTTTCACCACTAAAACGCATGAGACTTGTAGTTTTCAAAAATGTTTTCATTTTTGATGAGACTCTGAATAAAAGAAGTTTAATCGCCGGCAAACGAAAACCTGCGATTTCCCGTAAATCCCGGACTCGTCCCGTATAGTCAAAAGTATACAAAGAAAGTACCCAGGGAGTAAACTCATTTCCCGAACGATTTTTTAAATTATTATTTCACCACTAAAACCCATGAAACTTATAGTTTTTAAAAATGTTTTCATTTTTGATGAGACGCTGAATAAAAGAAGTTTAATCGCCGGCAAACGAAAACCCGCCATTTCCCGTAAACCCCGGACTAGGCCCGTATAGTCAAAAGTATACAAAGAAATTACCCAGGGAGTAAACTCATTTTCTGAACGATTTTTTAAATTATTTTTTTACCACTACAACGCATGAGACTTGTAGTTTTTAAAAATGTTTTCTTTTTTGATGAGATCCTGAATAAAAGAAGTTTAATCGCCGGCAAACGAAAACCCGCCATTTCCTGTAAACCCCGGACTCGGCCCGTATAGTCAAAAGTATACAAAGAAAGTACACAGGGAGTAAACTCATTTCCCGAACGATTTTTTAAATTATATTTTGACCACTAAAACGCATGAGACTTGTAGTTTTCAAGAATGTTTTCATTTTTGATGAGACGCTGAATGAAAGAAGTTTATTCGCCGGCAAACGAAAACCTGCGATTTCCCGTAAATCCCGGACTCGGCCCGTATAGTCAAAAGTATACAAAGAAAGTACCCAGGGTGTAAACTCATTTCTCGAACGATTTCTTAAATTATTATTTCACCACTAAAGCCCATGAGACTTGTAGTTTTTAAAAATGTTTTCATTTTTGATGAGACGCTGAATAAAAGAAGTTTAATCGCCGGCAAACGAAAACACGCCATTTCCCGTACACCCTGGACTCGGCCCGTATAATCAAAAGTATACAAAGAAAGTACCCAGGGAGTAAACTCATTTCCCGAACGATTTTTTAAATTATTTTTTTACCACTAAACGCATGAGACTTGTAGTTTTCAAAAATATTTTCATATTTGATGGGACGCTGAATAAAAGAAGTTTAATCGCCGGCAAACGAAAATCTGCGATTTCCCGTAAATCCCGGACTCGGCCCGTATAATCAAAAGTATACAAAGAAAGTACCCAGGGAGTAAACTCATTTCCCGAACGATTTTTTAAATTATTTTTTCACCACTAAAACGCATAAGACTTGTAGTTTTCAAAAATGTTTTCATTCTTGATGAGATCCTGAATAAAAGAAGTTTAATCGCCGGCAAACGAAAACCCGCCATTTCCCGTTAACCCCGGACTCGGCCCGTATAGTCAAAAGTATACAAAGAAAGTACCCAGGGTGTAAACTCATTTCCCGAACGATTTTTTAAATTATTATTTCACCACTAAAGCCCATGAGACTTGTAGTTTCTAAAAATGTTTTCATTTTTGATGAGACGCTGAATAAAAGAAGTTTAATCGCCGGCAAACGAAAACCCGCGACTTCCCGTAAATCCCGGACTCGGCCCGTATAGTCAAAAGTATACAAAGAAAGTACCCAGGGAGTAAACTCATTTCCCGAACGATTTTTAAATTATATTTTCACCACTAAAACGCATGAGACTTGCAGTTTTCAAAAATGTTTTCATTTTTGATGAGACGCTGGATGAAAGAAGTTTATTCGCCGGCAAACGAAAACCTGCGATTTCCCGTAAATCCCGGACTCGGCCCGTGTAGTCAAAAGTATACAAAGAAAGTACCCAGGGTGTAAACTCATTTCTCGAACGATTTCTTAAATTATTATTTCACCACTAAAGCCCATGAGACTTGTAGTTTTTAAAAATGTTTTCATTTTTGATGAGACGCTGAATAAAAGAAGTTTAATCGCCGGCAAACGAAAACACGTCATTTCCCGTACACCCTGGACTCGGCCGGTATAATCAAAAGTATACAAAGAAAGTACCCAGGGAGTAAACTCATTTCCCGAACGATTTTATAAATTATTTTTTCACCACTTAAACGCATGAGACTTGTAGTTTTTAAAAATGTTTTCATTTTTGATGAGACGCTGGATGAAAGAAGTTTAATCGCCGGCAAACGAAAACCCGCCATTTCCCGTAAACCCCGGACTCGGCCCGCATAGTCAAAAGTATACAAAGAAAGTACCCAGGGAGTAAACTCATTTCCCGAACGATTTTTTAAATTATTTTTTCACCACTAAAACGCATGAGACTTGTAGTTTTCAAAAATGTTTTCATTTTTGATGAGACTCTGAATAAAAGAAGTTTAATCGCCGGCAAACGAAAACCTGCGATTTCCCGTAAATCCCGGACTCGTCCCGTATAGTCAAAAGTATACAAAGAAAGTACCCAGGGAGTAAACTCATTTCCCGAACGATTTTTTAAATTATTATTTCACCACTAAAACCCATGAAACTTATAGTTTTTAAAAATGTTTTCATTTTTGATGAGACGCTGAATAAAAGAAGTTTAATCGCCGGCAAACGAAAACCCGCCATTTCCCGTAAACCCCGGACTAGGCCCGTATAGTCAAAAGTATACAAAGAAATTACCCAGGGAGTAAACTCATTTTCTGAACGATTTTTTAAATTATTTTTTTACCACTACAACGCATGAGACTTGTAGTTTTTAAAAATGTTTTCTTTTTTGATGAGATCCTGAATAAAAGAAGTTTAATCGCCGGCAAACGAAAACCCGCCATTTCCTGTAAACCCCGGACTCGGCCCGTATAGTCAAAAGTATACAAAGAAAGTACACAGGGAGTAAACTCATTTCCCGAACGATTTTTTAAATTATATTTTGACCACTAAAACGCATGAGACTTGTAGTTTTCAAAAATGTTTTCATTTTTGATGAGACGCTGAATGAAAGAAGTTTATTCGCCGGCAAACGAAAACCTGCGATTTCCCGTAAATCCCGGACTCGGCCCGTATAGTCAAAAGTATACAAAGAAAGTACCCAGGGTGTAAACTCATTTCTCGAACGATTTCTTAAATTATTATTTCACCACTAAAGCCCATGAGACTTGTAGTTTTTAAAAATGTTTTCATTTTTGATGAGACGCTGAATAAAAGAAGTTTAATCGCCGGCAAACGAAAACACGCCATTTCCCGTACACCCTGGACTCGGCCCGTATAATCAAAAGTATACAAAGAAAGTACCCAGGGAGTAAACTCATTTCCCGAACGATTTTTTAAATTATTTTTTCACCACTAAAACGCATGAGACTTGTAGTTTTCAAAAATGTTTTCATTTTTGATGAGACGCTGAATAAAAGAAGTTTAATCGCTGGCAAACGAAAACCCGCCATTTCCCGTAAACCCCGGAATCGGCCCGTATAGTCAAAAGTATACAAAGAAATTACCCAGGGAGTAAACTCATTTTCCGAACGATTTTTTAAATTATTTTTTCACCACTACAACGCATGAGACTTGTAGTTTTTAAAAATGTTTTCATTTTTGATGAGATCCTGAATAAAAGAAGTTTAATCGCCGCCAAACGAAAACCCGCCATTTCCCGTAAACCCCGTACTCGGCCCGTATAGTCAAAAGTATACAAAGAAAGTACCCAGGGTGTAAACTCATTTCCCGAACGATTTTTTAAATTATTATTTCACAACTAAAGCCCATGAGACTTGTAGTTTCTGAAAATGTTTTCATTTTTGATGAGACGCTGAATAAAAGAAGTTTAATCGCCGGCAAACGAAAACCCGCGAATTCCCGTAAATCCCGGACTCGGCCCGTATAGTCAAAAGTATACAAAGAAAGTACCCAGGAAGTAAACTCATTTCCCGAACGATTTTTTAAATTATATTTTCACTACTAAAACGCATGAGACTTGCAGTTTTCAAAAATGTTTTCATTTTTGATGAAACGCTGAATGAAAGAAGTTTATTCGCCGGCAAACGAAAACCTGCGATTTCCCGTAAATCCCGGACTCGGCCCGTGTAGTCAAAGTATACAAAGAAAGTACCCAGGGTGTAAACTCATTTCTCGAACGATTTCTTAAATTATTATTTCACCACTAAAGCCCATGAGACTTGTAGTTTTTAAAAATGTTTTCATTTTTGATGAGACGCTGAATAAAAGAAGTTTAATCGCCGGCAAACGAAAACACGCCATTTCCCGTACACCCTGGACTCGGCCCGTATAATCAAAAGTATACAAAGAAAGTACCCAGGGAGTAAACTCATTTCCCGAACGATTTTTTAAATTATTTTTTCACCACTAAAACGCATGAGACTTGTAGTTTTTAAAAATGTTTTCATTTTTGATGAGACGCTGAATAAAAGAAGTTTAATTGCCGGCAAACGAAAACCCGCCATTTCCCGTAAACACCGGACTCGGCCCGCATAGTCAAAAGTATACAAAGAAAGTACCCAGGGAGTAAACTCATTTCCCGAACGATTTTTTAAATTATTTTTTCACCACTAAAACGCATGAGACTTGTAGTTTTCAAAAATGTTTTCATTTTTGATGAGACGCTGAATAAAAGAAGTTTAATCGCCGGCAAACGAAAACCTGCGATTTCCCGTAAATCCCGGACTCGGCCCGTATAGTCAAAAGTATACAAAGAAAGTACCCAGGGAGTAAACTCATTTCCCGAACGATTTTTTAAATTATTATTTCACCACTAAAGCCCATGAGACTTGTAGTTTTTAAAAATGTTTTCATTTTTGATGAGACGCTGAATAAAAGAAGTTTAAACGCCGGCAAACGAAAACCCGCGACTTCCCGTAAATCCTGGACTCGTCCCGTATATAGTCAAAAGTATACAAAGAAAGTACCCAGGGAGTAAACGCATTTCCCGAACGATTTTTTAATTTTTTTTTTCACCACTAAAATGCATGAGACTTGTAGTTTTCAAAAATGTTTTCATTTTTGATGAGACGGTTAATGAAAGAAGTTTAATCGCCGGCAAACGAAATCTCGCGATTTCCCGTAAATCCCGGGCTTGGCCCGTATAGTCGAATGTATACAAAGAAAGTACCCAGGGAGTAAACTCATTTCCCGAACGATTTTTTAATTTTTTTTTTCACCACTAAAACGCATGAGACTTGTAGTTTTCAAAAATGTTTTCATTTTTGATGAGACGGTTAATGAAAGAAGTTTAATCGCCGGCAAACAAAAACCCGCGATTTCCCGTAAATCTCGGGCTTGGCCCGTATAGTTGAATGTATACAAAGAAAGTATCCTGTGAGTAAACTCATTTCCCGAACGATGTTTTAAATTATTTTTTCACCACTAAAACGCATGAGACTTGTATTTTTCAGAAATGTTTTCATTTTTGATGAGACGCTTAATGAAAGTGGTTTAATCGCCACCAAACAAAAACCCGCAATTTCCCGTAAATCCCGGTCTTGGCCCGTATAGTCGAATGTATACAAAGAAAGTACCCTGTGAGTAAACTCATTTCCAAATCGATTTTTTAAATTATCTTTTCACCACTAAAACGCATGAGACTTGTAGTTTTCAAAAATGTTTTCATTTTTGATGAGACGGTGAATAAAAGAAGTTTAATCGACGGCAATCGAAAACCCGCCATTTCCCGTAAACCCCGGACTCGATCCGTATAGTCAAAAGTATACAAAGAAAGTACCCAGGGATTAACTCATTTCCCGAACGATTTTTGATATTATTTTTTTACCACTAAACGCATGAGACTTGTAGTTTTCAAAAATATTTTCATATTTGATGGGACGCTGAATAAAAGAAGTTTAATCGCCGGCAAACGAAAATCCGCGATTTCCCGTAAATCCCGGACTCGGCCCGTATAGTCAAAAGTATACAAAGAAAGTACCCAGGGAGTAAACTCATTTCCCGAACGATTTTTTAAATTATTTTTTCACCACTAAAACGCATGAGACTTGTAGATTTCAGAAATGTTTTCATTTTTGATGAAACGCCTAATGAAAGTGGTTTAATCGCCAGCAAACGAAAACCCGCGATTTCCCGTAAATCCCGGGCTTGGCCCGTATAGTCGAATGTATACAAAGAAAGTACCCTGTGAGTAAACTCATTTCCAAAACGATTTTTTAAATTATCTTTTCACCACTAAAACGTATGAGACTTGTAGTTTTCAAAAATGTTTTCATTTTTGATGAGACGCTGAATAAAAGAAGTTTAATCGACGGCAAACGAAAACCCGCCATTTCCCGTAAACCCCGGACTCGGCCCGTATAGTCAAAAGTATACAAAGAAAGTACCCAGGGAGTAAACTCATTTCCCGAACGATTTTTTAAATTATTTTTTCACCACTAAAACGCATGAGACTTGTAGTTTTCAGAAATGTTTTCATTTTTGATGAGACGCTTAATGAAAGAGGTTTCATCGCCGGAAAACAAAAACCCGCGATTTCCCGTAAATCCCGGACTCGGCCCGTATAGTCAAAAGTATACAAAGAAAGTACCCAGGGAGTAAACTCATTTCTTGAACGATTTTTTAAATTATTATTTCACCACTAAAACCCATGAAACTTATAGTTTTTAAAAATGTTTTCATTTTTGATGAGACGCTTAATGAAAGAGGTTTAATCGCCGGCAAAGGAAATCCCGCGATTTCCCGTAAATCCCGGGCTTGGACCGTATAGTCAAAAGTATACAAAGAAAGTACCCAGGGTGAAAACTCATTTCCCGAACGATTTTTTAAATTATTATTTCACCACTAAAGCCCATGAGACTTGTAGTTTCTGAAAATGTTTTCATTTTTGATGAGACGCTGAATAAAAGAAGTTTAATCGCCGGCAAACGAAAACCCTCGACTTCCCGTAAATCCCGGACTCGGCCCGTATAGTCAAAAGTATACAAAGAAAGTACCCAGGGATTAACTCATTTCCCGAACGATTTTTGATATTATTTTTTTACCACTAAACGCATGAGACTTGTAGTTTTCAAAAATATTTTCATATTTGATGGGACGCTGAATAAAAGAAGTTTAATCGCCGGCAAACGAAAATCCGCGATTTCCCGTAAATCCCGGACTCGGCCCGTATAGTCAAAAGTATACAAAGAAAGTACCCAGGGAGTAAACTCATTTCCCGAACGATTTTTTAAATTATTTTTTCACCACTAAAACGCATGAGACTTGTAGATTTCAGAAATGTTTTCATTTTTGATGAAACGCCTAATGAAAGTGGTTTAATCGCCAGCAAACGAAAACCCGCGATTTCCCGTAAATCCCGGGCTTGGCCCGTATAGTCGAATGTATACAAAGAAAGTACCCTGTGAGTAAACTCATTTCCAAAACGATTTTTTAAATTATCTTTTCACCACTAAAACGTATGAGACTTGTAGTTTTCAAAAATGTTTTCATTTTTGATGAGACGCTGAATAAAAGAAGTTTAATCGACGGCAAACGAAAACCCGCCATTTCCCGTAAACCCCGGACTCGGCCCGTATAGTCAAAAGTATACAAAGAAAGTACCCAGGGAGTAAACTCATTTCCCGAACGATTTTTTAAATTATTTTTTCACCACTAAAACGCATGAGACTTGTAGTTTTCAGAAATGTTTTCATTTTTGATGAGACGCTTAATGAAAGAGGTTTCATCGCCGGAAAACAAAAACCCGCGATTTCCCGTAAATCCCGGACTCGGCCCGTATAGTCAAAAGTATACAAAGAAAGTACCCAGGGAGTAAACTCATTTCTTGAACGATTTTTTAAATTATTATTTCACCACTAAAACCCATGAAACTTATAGTTTTTAAAAATGTTTTCATTTTTGATGAGACGCTTAATGAAAGAGGTTTAATCGCCGGCAAAGGAAATCCCGCGATTTCCCGTAAATCCCGGGCTTGGACCGTATAGTCAAAAGTATACAAAGAAAGTACCCAGGGTGAAAACTCATTTCCCGAACGATTTTTTAAATTATTATTTCACCACTAAAGCCCATGAGACTTGTAGTTTCTGAAAATGTTTTCATTTTTGATGAGACGCTGAATAAAAGAAGTTTAATCGCCGGCAAACGAAAACCCTCGACTTCCCGTAAATCCCGGACTCGGCCCGTATAGTCAAAAGTATACAAAGAAAGTACCCAGGAAGTAAACTCATTTCCCGAACGATTTTTTAAATTATATTTTCACCACTAAAACGCATGAGACTTGCAGTTTTCAAAAATGTTTTCATTTTTGATGAGACGCTGAATGAAAGAAGTTTATTCGCCGGCAAACGAAAACCTGCGATTTCCCGTAAATCCCGGACTCGGCCCGTGTAGTCAAAGTATACAAAGAAAGTACCCAGGGAGTAAACTCATTTCCCGAACGATTTTTTAAATTATTTTTTCACAACTAAAACGCATGAGACTTGTAGTTTTTAAAAATGTTTTCATTTTTGATGAGACGCTGAATAAAAGAAGTTTAATCGCCGGCAAACGAAAACCCGCCATTTCCCGTAAACCCCGGACTCGGCCCGCATAGTCAAAAGTATACAAAGAAAGTACCCAGGGAGTAAACTCATTTCCCGAACGATTTTTTAAATTATTTTTTCACCACTAAAACGCATGAGACTTGTAGTTTTCAAAAATGTTTTCATTTTTGATGAGACGGTTAATGAAAGAAGTTTAATCGCCGGCAAACAAAAACCCGCGATTTCCAGTAAATCCCGGGCTTGGCCCGTATAGTTGAATGTATACAAAGAAAGTATCCTGTGAGTAAACTCATTTCCCGAACGATGTTTTAAATTATTTTTTCACCACTAAAACGCATGAGACTTGTATTTTTCAGAAATGTTTTCATTTTTGATGAGACGCTTAATGAAAGTGGTTTAATCGCCACCAAACGAAAACCCGCAATTTCCCGTAAATCCCGGTCTTGTCCCGTATAGTCGAATGTATACAAAGAAAGTACCCTGTGAGTAAACTCATTTCCAAATCGATTTTTTAAATTATCTTTTCACCACTAAAACGCATGAGACTTGTAGTTTTCAAAAATGTTTTCATTTTTGATGAGACGCTGAATAAAAGAAGTTTAATCGACGGCAATCGAAAACCCGCCATTTCCCGTAAACCCCGGACTCGATCCGTATAGTCAAAAGTATACAAAGAAAGTACCCAGGAATTAACTCATTTCCCGAACGATTTTTGATATTATTTTTTTACCACTAAACGCATGAGACTTGTAGTTTTCAAAAATATTTTCATATTTGATGGGACGCTGAATAAAAGAAGTTTAATCGCCGGCAAACGAAAATCCGCGATTTCCCGTAAATCCCGGACTCGGCCCGTATAGTCAAAAGTATACAAAGAAAGTACCCAGGGAGTAAACTCATTTCCCGAACGATTTTTTAAATTATTTTTTCACCACTAAAACGCATGAGACTTGTAGTTTTCAGAAATGTTTTCATTTTTGATGAAACGCCTAATGAAAGTGGTTTAATCGCCAGCAAATGAAAACCCGCGATTTCCCGTAAATCCCGGGCTTGGCCCGTATAGTCGAATGTATACAAAGAAAGTACCCTGTGAGTAAACTCATTTCCGAAACGATTTTTTAAATTATCTTTTCACCACTAAAACGTATGAGACTTGTAGTTTTCAAAAATGTTTTCATTTTTGATGAGACGCTGAATAAAAGAAGTTTAATCGACGGCAAACGAAAACCCGCCATTTCCCGTAAACCTTGGACTCGACCCGTATAGTCAAAAGTATACAAAGAAAGTACCCAGGGAGTGAACTCATTTCCCGAACGATTTTTTATATTATTTTTTTCCCACAAAACGCATGAGACTTGTAGTTTTCAAAAATATTTTCATATTTGATGGGACGCTGAGTAAAAGAAGTTTAATCGCCGGCAAACGAAAATCCGCGATTTCCCGTAAATCCCGGACTCGGCCCGTATAGTCAAAAGTATACAAAGAAAGTACCCAGGGAGTAAACTCATTTTTTGAACGATTTTTTAAATTATTTTTTCACCACTAAAACGCATGAGACTTGTAGTTTTCAGAAATGTTTTCATTTTTGATGAGACGCTTAATGAAAGAGGTTTAATCGCCGGAAAACAAAAACCCGCGATTTCCCGTAAATCCCGGACTCGGCCCGTATAGTCAAAAGTATACAAAGAAAGTACCCAGGGAGTAAACTCATTTCCCGAACGATTTTTTAAATTATTATTTCACCACTAAAACCCATGAAACTTATAGTTTTTAAAAATGTTTTCATTTTTGATGAGACGCTTAATGAAAGAGGTTTAATCGCCAGCAAAGGAAATCCCGCGATTTCCCGTAAATCCCGGGCTTGGACCGTATAGTCAAAAGTATACAAAGAAAGTACCCAGGGTGAAAACTCATTTCCCGAACGATTTTTTAAATTATTATTTCACCACTAAAGCCCATGAGACTTGTAGTTTCTGAAAATGTTTTCATTTTTGATGAGACGCTGAATAAAAGAAGTTTAATCGCCGGCAAACGAAAACCCGCGACTTTCCGTAAATCCCGGACTCGGCCCGTATAGTCAAAAGTATACAAAGAAAGTACCCAGGAAGTAAACTCATTTCCCGAACGATTTTTTAAATTATATTTTCACCACTAAAACGCATGAGACTTGCAGTTTTCAAAAATGTTTTCATTTTTGATGAGACGCTGAATGAAAGAAGTTAATTCGCCGGCAAACGAAAACCTGCGATTTCCCGTAAATCCCGGACTCGGCCCGTGTAGTCAAAGTATACAAAGAAAGTACCCAGGGTGTAAACTCATTTCTCGAACGATTTCTTGAATTATTATTTCACCACTAAAGCCCATGAGACTTGTAGTTTTTAAAAATGTTTTCATTTTTGATGAAACGCTGAATAAAAGAAGTTTAATCGCCGGCAAAAGAAAACACGCCATTTCCCGAACACCCTGGACTCGGCCCGTATAATCAAAAGTATACAAAGAAAGTACCCAGGGAGTAAACTCATTTCCCGAACGATTTTTTAAATTATTTTTTCACCACTAAAACGCATGAGACTTGTAGTTTTTAAAAATGTTTTCATTTTTGATGAGACGCTGAATAAAAGAAGTTTAATCGCCGGCAAACGAAAACCCGCCATTTCCCGTAAACCCCGGACTCGGCCCGCATAGTCAAAAGTATATAAAGAAAGTACCCAGGGAGTAAACTCATTTCCCGAACGATTTTTTTAAATTATTTTTTCACCACTAAAACGCATGAGACTTGTAGTTTTCAAAAATGTTTTCATTTTTGATGAGACGCTGAATAAAAGAAGTTTAATCGCCGGCAAACGAAAACCTGCGATTTCCCGTAAATCCCGGACTCGGCCCGTATAGTCAAAAGTATACAAAGAAAGTACCCAGGGAGTAAACTCATTTCCCGAACGATTTTTTAAATTATTATTTCACCACTAAAGCCCATGAGACTTGTAGTTTTTAAAAATGTTTTCATTTTTGATGAGACGCTGAATAAAAGAAGTTTAAACGCCGGCAAACGAAAACCCGCGATTTCCCGTAAATCCCGGGCTTGGCCCGTATAGTCGAATGTACACAAAGAAAGTACCCAGGGAGTAAACTCATTTCCCGAACGATTTTTTAATTATTTTTTTTCACCACTAAAACGCATGAGACTTGTAGTTTTCAAAAAATGTTTTCATTTTTGATGAGACGGTTAATGAAAGAAGTTTAATCGCCGGCAAACAAAAACCCGCGATTTCCCGTAAATCCCGGGCTTGGTCCGTATAGTTGAATGTATACAAAGAAAGTATCCTGTGAGTAAACTCATTTCCCGAACGATGTTTTAAATTATTTTTTCACCACTAAAACGCATGAGACTTGTAGTTTTCAGAAATGTTTTCATTTTTGATGAGACGCTTAATGAAAGTGGTTTAATCGCCACCAAACGAAAACCCGCGATTTCCCGTAAATCCCGGTCTTGGCCCGTATAGTCGAATGTATACAAAGAAAGTACCCTGTGAGTAAACTCATTTCCAAATCGATTTTTTAAATTATCTTTTCACCACTAAAACACATGAGACTTGTAGTTTTCAAAAATGTTTTCATTTTTGATGAGACGCTGAATAAAAGAAGTTTAATCGACGGCAATCGAAAACCCGCCATTTCCCGTAAACCCTGGACTCGATCCGTATAGTCAAAAGTATACAAAGAAAGTACCCAGGGATTAACTCATTCCCCGAACGATTTTTGATATTATTTTTTTACCACTAAACGCATGAGACTTGTAGTTTTCAAAAATATTTTCATATTTGATGGGACGCTGAATAAAAGAAGTTTAATCGCCGGCACACGAAAATCCGCGATTTCCCGTAAATCCCGGACTCGGCCCGTATAGTCAAAAGTATACAAAGAAAGTACCCAGGGAGTAAACTCATTTCCCGAACGATTTTTTAAATTATTTTTTCACCACTAAAACGCATGAGACTTGTAGTTTTCCGAAATGTTTTCATTTTTGATGAAACGCCTAATGAAAGTGGTTTAATCGCCAGCAAACGAAAACCCGCGATTTCCCGTAAATCCCGGGCTTGGCCCGTATAGTCGAATGTATACAAAGAAAGTACCCTGTGAGTAAACTCATTTCCAAAACGATTTTTTAAATTATCTTTTCACCACTAAAACGTATGAGACTTGTAGTTTTCAAAAATGTTTTCATTTTTGATGAGACGCTGAATAAAAGAAGTTTAATTGCCGGCAAACGAAAACCCGCCATTTCCCGTAAACCCCGGACTCGGCCCGCATAGTCAAAAGTATACAAAGAAAGTACCCAGGGAGTAATCTCATTTCCCGAACGATTTTTTAAATTATTTTTTCAACACTAAAACGCATGAGACTTGTAGTTTTCAAAAATGTTTTCATTTTTGATGAGACGCTGAGTAAAAGAAGTTTAATCGCCGGCAAACGAAAACCTGCGATTTCCCGTAAATCCCGGACTCGGCCCGTATAGTCAAAAGTATACAAAGAAAGTACCCAGGGAGTAAACTCATTTCCCGAACGATTTTTTAAATTATTATTTCACCACTAAAGCCCATGAGACTTGTAGTTTTTAAAAATGTTTTCATTTTTGATGAGACGCTGAATAAAAGAAGTTTAAACGCCGGCAAACGAAAACCCGCGACTTCCCGTAAATCCTGGACTCGTCCCGTATAGTCAAAAGTATACAAAGAAAGTACCCAGGGAGTAAACGCATTTCCCGAACGATTTTTTAATTTTTTTTTTCACCACTAAAACGCATGAGACTTGTAGTTTTCAAAAATGTTTTCATTTTTGATGAGACGGGTAATGAAAGAAGTTTAATCGCCGGCAAACGAAATCCCGCGATTTCCCGTAAATCCCGGGCTTGGCCCGTATAGTCGAATGTATACAAAGAAAGTACCCAGGGAGTAAACTCATTTCCCGAACGATTTTTTAATTTTTTTTTTCACCACTAAAACGCATGAGACTTGTAGTTTTCAAAAATGTTTTCATTTTTGATGAGACGGTTAATGAAAGAAGTTTAATCGCCGGCAAACAAAAACCCGCGATTTCCCGTAAATCCCGGGCTTGGCCCGTATAGTTGAATGTATACAAAGAAAGTATCCTGTGAGTAAACTCATTTCCCGAACGATGTTTTAAATTATTTTTTCACCACTAAAACGCATGAGACTTGTATTTTTCAGAAATGTTTTCATTTTTGATGAGACGCTTAAAGAAAGTGGTTTAATCGCCACCAAACGAAAACCCGCAATTTCCCGTAAATCCCGGTCTTGGCCCGTATAGTCGAATGTATACAAAGAAAGTACCCTGTGAGTAAACTCATTTCCAAATCGATTTTTTAAATTATCTTTTCACCACTAAAACGCATGAGACTTGCAGTTTTCAAAAATGTTTTCATTTTTGATGAGACGCTGAATAAAAGAAGTTTAATCGACGGCAATCGAAAACCCGCCATTTCCCGTAAACCCCGGACTCGATCCGTATAGTCAAAAGTATACAAAGAAAGTACCCAGGGATTAACTCATTTCCCGAACGATTTTTGATATTATTTTTTTACCACTAAACGCATGAGACTTGTAGTTTTCAAACATATTTTCATATTTGATGGGACGCTGAATAAAAGAAGTTTAATCGCCGGCAAACGAAAATCCGCGATTTCCCGTAAATCCCAGACTCGGCCCGTATAGTCAAAAGTATACAAAGAAAGTACCCAGGGAGTAAACTCATTTCCCGAACGATTTTTTAAATTATTTTTTCACCACTAAAACGCATGAGACTTGTAGTTTTCAGAAATGTTTTCATTTTTGATGAAACGCCTAATGAAAGTGGTTTAATCGCCAGCAAACGAAAACCCGCGATTTCCCGTAAATCCCTGGCTTGGCCCGTATAGTCGAATGTATACAAAGAAAGTACCCTGTGAGTAAACTCATTTCCAAAACGATTTTTTAAATTATCTTTTCACCACTAAAACGTATGAGACTTGTAGTTTTCAAAAATGTTTTCATTTTTGATGAGACGCTGAATAAAAGAAGTTTAATCGACGGCAAACGAAAACCCGCCATTTCCCGTAAACCCCGGACTCGACCCGTATAGTCAAAAGTATACAAAGAAAGTACCCAGGGAGTGAACTCATTTCCCGAACGATTTTTTATATTATTTTTTTCCCACTAAACGCATGAGACTTGTAGTTTTCAAAAATATTTTCATATTTGATGGGACGCTGAGTAAAAGAAGTTTAATCGCCGGCAAACGAAAATCCGCGATTTCCCGTAAATCCCGGACTCATCCCGTATAGTCAAAAGTATACAAACAAAGTAACCAGGGAGTAAACTCCTTTCCCGAACGATTTTTTAAATTATTTTTTCACCACTAAAACGCATGAGACTTGTAGTTTTCCGAAATGTTTTCATTTTTGATGAGACGCTTAATGGAAGAGGTTTAATCGCCGGAAAACAAAAACCCGCGATTTCCCGTAAATCCCGGACTCGGCCCGTATAGTCAAAAGTATACAAAGAAAGTACCCAGGGAGTAAACTCATTTCCCGAACGATTTTTTAAATTATTATTTCACCACTAAAACCCATGAAACTTATAGTTTTTAAAAATGTTTTCATTTTTGATGAGACGCTTAATGAAAGAGGTTTAATCGCCGGCAAAAGAAATCCCGCGATTTCCCGTAAATCCCGGGCTTGGACCGTATAGTCAAAAGTATACAAAGAAAGTACCCAGGGTGAAAACTCATTTCCCGAACGATTTTTTAAATTATTATTTCACCACTAAAGCCCATGAGACTTGCAGTTTCTGAAAATGTTTTCATTTTTGATGAAACGCTGAATAAAAGAAGTTTAATCGCCGGCAAACGAAAACCCGCGACTTCCCGTAAATCCCGGACTCGGCCCGTATAGTCAAAAGTATACAAAGAAAGTACCCAGGAAGTAAACTCATTTCCCGAACGATTTTTTAAATTATATTTTCACCACTAAAACGCATGAGACTTGCAGTTTTCAAAAATGTTTTCATTTTTGATGAGACGCTGAATGAAAGAAGTTTATTCGCCGGCAAACGAAAACCTGCGATTTCCCGTAAATCCCGGACTCGGCCCGTGTAGTCAAAGTATACAAAGAAAGTACCCAGGGTGTAAACTCATTTCTCGAACGATTTCTTAAATTATTATTTCACCACTAAAGCCCATGAGACTTGTAGTTTTTAAAAATGTTTTCATTTTTGATGAGACGCTGAATAAAAGAAGTTTAATCGCCGGCAAACGAAAACACGCCATTTCCCGAACACCCTGGACTCGGCCCGTATAATCAAAAGTATACAAAGAAAGTACCCAGGGAGTAAACTCGTTTCCCGAACGATTTTTTAAATTATTTTTTCACCACTAAAACGCATGAGACTTGTAGTTTTTAAAAATGTTTTCATTTTTGATGAGACGCTGAATAAAAGAAGTTTAATCGCCGGCAAACGAAAACCCGCCATTTCCCGTAAACCCCGGACTCGGCCCGCATAGTCAAAAGTATACAAAGAAAGTACCCAGGGAGTAAACTCATTTCCCGAACGATTTTTTAAATTATTTTTTCACCACTAAAACGCATGAGACTTGTAGTTTTCAAAAATGTTTTCATTTTTGATGAGACGCTGAATAAAAGAAGTTTAATCGCCGGCAAACGAAAACCTGCGATTTCCCGTAAATCCCGGACTCGGCCCGTATAGTCAAAAGTATACAAAGAAAGTAACCAGGGAGTAAACTCATTTCCCGAACGATTTTTTAAATTATTATTTCACCACTAAAGCCCATGAGACTTGTAGTTTTTAAAAATGTTTTCATTTTTGATGAGACGCTGAATAAAAGAAGTTTAAACGCCGGCAAACGAAAACCCGCGACTTCCCGTAAATCCTGGACTCGTCCCGTATAGTCAAAAGTATACAAAGAAAGTACCCAGGGAGTATACGCATTTCCCGAACGATTTTTTAATTTTTTTTTTCACCACTAAAACGCATGAGACTTGTAGTTTTCAAAAATGTTTTCATTTTAATTGAGACGGTTAATGAAAGAAGTTTAATCGCCGGCAAACGAAATCCCGCGATTTCCCGTAAATCCCGGGCTTGGCCCGTATAGTCGAATGTACACAAAGAAAGTACCCAGGGAGTAAACTCATTTCCCGAACGATTTTTTAATTTTTTTTTTCACCACTAAAACGCATGAGACTTGTAGTTTTCAAAAAATGTTTTCATTTTTGATGAGACGGTTAATGAAAGAAGTTTAATCGCCGGCAAACAAAAACCCGCGATTTCCCGTAAATCCCGGGCTTGGCCCGTATAGTTGAATGTATACAAAGAAAGTATCCTGTGAGTAAACTCATTTCCCGAACGATGTTTTAAATTATTTTTTCACCACTAAAACGCATGAGACTTGTAGTTTTCAGAAATGTTTTCATTTTTGATGAGACGCTTACTGAAAGTGGTTTAATCGCCAGCAAACGAAAACCCGCGATTTCCCGTAAATCCCGGGCTTGGCCCGTATAGTCGAATGTATACAAAGAAAGTACCCTGTGAGTAAACTCATTTCCAAAACGATTTTTTAAATTATCTTTTCACCACTAAAACGTATGAGACTTGTAGTTTTCAAAAATGTTTTCATTTTTGATGAGACGCTGAATAAAAGAAGTTTAATTGCCAACAAACGAAAACCCGCCATTTTCCGTAAACCCCGGACTCGGCCCGCATAGTCAAAAGTATACAAAGAAAGTACCCAGGGAGTAAACTCATTTCCCGAACGATTTTTTAAATTATTTTTTCACCACTAAAACGCATGAGACTTGTAGTTTTCAAAAATGTTTTCATTTTTGATGAGACGCTGAATAAAAGAAGTTTAATCGCCGGCAAACGAAAACCTGCGATTTCCCGTAAATCCCGGACTCGGCCCGTATAGTCAAAAGTATACAAAGAAAGTACCCAGGGAGTAAACTCATTTCCCGAACGATTTTTTAAATTATTTTTTCACCACTAAAACGCATGAGACTTGTAGTTTTCAGAAATGTTTTCATTTTTGATGAGACGCTTAATGAAAGTGGTTTAATCGCCACCAAACGAAAACCCGCGATTTTCCGTAAATCCCGGTCTTGGCCCGTATAGTCGAATGTATACAAAGAAAGTACCCTGTGAGTAAACTCATTTCCAAATCGATTTTTTAAATTATCTTTTCACCACTAAAACGCATGAGACTTGTAGTTTTCAAAAATATTTTCATATTTGATGGGACGCTGAATAAAAGAAGTTTAATCGCCGGCAAACGAAAATCCGCGATTTCCCGTAAATCCCGGACTCGGCCCGTATAGTCAAAAGTATACAAAGAAAGTACCCAGGGAGTAAACTCATTTCCCGAACGATTTTTTAAATTATTTTTTCACCACTAAAACGCATGAGACTTGTAGTTTTCAGAAATGTTTTCAATTTTGATGAAACGCCTAATGAAAGTGGTTTAATCGCCAGCAAACGAAAACCCGCGATTTCCCGTAAATCCCGGGCTTGGCCCGTATAGTCGAATGTATACAAAGAAAGTACCCTGTGAGTAAACTCATTTCCAAAACGATTTTTTAAATTATTTTTTCACCACTAAAACGTATGAGACTTGTAGTTTTCAAAAATGTTTTCATTTTTGATGAGACGCTGAATAAAAGAAGTTTAATTGCCGGCAAACGAAAACCCGCCATTTCCCGTAAACCCCGGACTCGGCCCGCATAGTCAAAAGTATACAAAGAAAGTACCCAGGGAGTAAACTCATTTCCCGAACGATTTTTTAAATTATTTTTTCACCACTAAAACGCATGAGACTTGTAGTTTTCAAAAATGTTTTCATTTTTGATGAAACGCTGAATAAAAGAAGTTTAATCGCCGGCAAACGAAAACCTGCGATTTCCCGTAAATCCCGGACATGGCCCGTATAGTCAAAAGTATACAAAGAAAGTACCCAGGGAGTAAACTCATTTCCCGAACGATTTTTTAAATTATTATTTCACCACTAAAGCCCATGAGACTTGTAGTTTTTAAAAATGTTTTCATTTTTGATGAGACGCTGAATAAAAGAAGTTTAAACGCCGGCAAACGAAAACCCGCGACTTCCCGTAAATCCTGGACTCGTCCCGTATAGTCAAAAGTATACAAAGAAAGTACCCAGGGAGTAAACGCATTTCCCGAACGATTTTTTAATTTTTTTTTTCACCACTAAAACGCATGAGACTTGTAGTTTTCAAAAATGTTTTCATTTTTGATGAGACGGTTAATGAAAGAAGTTTAATCGCCGGCAAACGAAATCCCGCGATTTCCCGTAAATCCCGGGCTTGGCCCGTATAGTCGAATGTATACAAAGAAAGTACCCAGGGAGTAAACTCATTTCCCGAACGATTTTTTAATTTTTTTTTTCACCACTAAAACGCATGAGACTTGTAGTTTTCAAAAATGTTTTCATTTTTGATGAGACGGTTAATGAAAGAAGTTTAATCGCCGGCAAACAAAAACCCGCGATTTCCCGTAAATCCCGGGCTTGGCCCGTATAGTTGAATGTATACAAAGAAAGTATCCTGTGAGTAAACTCATTTCCCGAACGATGTTTTAAATTATTTTTGCACCACTAAAACGCATGAGACTTGTATTTTTCAGAAATGTTTTCATTTTTGATGAGACGCTTAATGAAAGTGGTTTAATCGCCACCAAACGAAAACCCGCAATTTCCCGTAAATCCCGGTCTTGGCCGGTATAGTCGAATGTATACAAAGAAAGTACCCTGTGAGTAAACTCATTTCCAAATCGATTTTTTAAATTATCTTTTCACCACTAAAACGCATGAGACTTGTAGTTTTCAAAAATGTTTTCATTTCTGATGAGACGCTGAATAAAAGAAGTTTAATCGACGGCAATCGAAAACCCGCCATTTCCCGTAAACCCCGGACTCGATCCGTATAGTCAAAAGTATACAAAGAAAGTACCCAGGGATTAACTCATTTCCCGAACGATTTTTGATATTATTTTTTTACCACTAAACGCATGAGACTTGTAGTTTTAAAAAATATTTTCATATTTGATGGGACGCTGAATAAAAGAAGTTTAATCGCCGGCAAACGAAAATCCGCGATTTCCCGTAAATCCCGGACTCGGCCCGTATAGTCAAAAGTATACAAAGAAAGTACCCAGGGTGTAAACTCATTTCCCGAACGATTTTTTAAATTATTTTTTCACCACTAAAACGCATGAGACTTGTAGTTTTCAGAAATGTTTTCATTTTTGATGAAACGCCTAATGAAAGTGGTTTAATCGCCAGCAAACGAAAACCCGCGATTTCCCGTAAATCCCTGGCTTGGCCCGTATAGTCGAATGTATACAAAGAAAGTACCCTGTGAGTAAACTCATTTCCAAAACGATTTTTTAAATTATCTTTTCACCACTAAAACGTATGAGACTTGTAGTTTTCAAAAATGTTTTCATTTTTGATGAGACGCTGAATAAAAGAAGTTTAATCGACGGCAAACGAAAACCCGCCATTTCCCGTAAACCCCGGACTCGACCCGTATAGTCAAAAGTATACAAAGAAAGTACCCAGGGAGTGAACTCATTTCCCGAACGATTTTTTATATTATTTTTTTCCCACTAAACCCATGAGACTTGTAGTTTTCAAAAATATTTTCATATTTGATGGGACGCTGAGTAAAAGAAGTTTAATCGCCGGCAAACGAAAATCCGCGATTTCCCGTAAATCCCGGACTCGGCCCGTATAGTCAAAAGTATACAAAGAAAGTAACCAGGGAGTAAACTCATTTCCCGAACGATTTTTTAAATTATTTTTTCACCACTAAAACGCATGAGACTTGTAGTTTTCCGAAATGTTTTCATTTTTGATGAGACGCTTAATGGAAGAGGTTTAATCGCCGGAAAACAAAAACCCGCGATTTCCCGTAAATCCCGGACTCGGCCCGTATAGTCAAAAGTATACAAAGAAAGTACCCAGGGAGTAAACTCATTTCCCGAACGATTTTTTAAATTATTATTTCACCACTAAAACCCATGAAACTTATAGTTTTTAAAAATGTTTTCATTTTTGATGAGACGCTTAATGAAAGAGGTTTAATCGCCGGCAAAGGAAATCCCGCGATTTCCCGTAAATCCCGGGCTTGGACCGTATAGTCAAAAGTATACAAAGAAAGTAGCCAGGGTGAAAACTCATTTCCCGAACGATTTTTTAAATTATTATTTCACCACTAAAGCCCATGAGACTTGCAGTTTCTGAAAATGTTTTCATTTTTGATGAGACGCTGAATAAAAGAAGTTTAATCGCCGGCAAACGAAAACCCGCGACTTCCCGTAAATCCCGGACTCGGCCCGTATAGTCAAAAGTATACAAAGAAAGTACCCAGGAAGTAAACTCATTTCCCGAACGATTTTTTAAATTATATTTTCACCACTAAAACGCATGAGACTTGCAGTTTTCAAAAATGTTTTCATTTTTGATGAGACGCTGAATGAAAGAAGTTTATTCGCCGGCAAACGAAAACCTGCGATTTCCCGTAAATCCCGGACTCGGCCCGTGTAGTCAAAGTATACAAAGAAAGTACCCAGGGTGTAAACTCATTTCTCGAACGATTTCTTAAATTATTATTTCACCACTAAAGCCCATGAGACTTGTAGTTTTTAAAAATGTTTTCATTTTTGATGAGACGCTGAATAAAAGAAGTTTAATCGCCGGCAAACGAAAACACGCCATTTCCCGAACACCCTAGACTCGGCCCGTATAATCAAAAGTATACAAAGAAAGTACCCAGGGAGTAAACTCGTTTCCCGAACGATTTTTTAAATTATTTTTTCACCACTAAAACGCATGAGACTTGTAGTTTTTAAAAATGTTTTCACTTTTGATGAGACGCTGAATAAAAGAAGTTTAATCGCCAGCAAACGAAAACCCGCCATTTCCCGTAAACCCCGGACTCGGCCCCCATAGTCAAAAGTATACAAAGAAAGTACCCAGGGAGTAAACTCATTTCCCGAACGATTTTTTAAATTATTTTTTCACCACTAAAACGCATGAGACTTGTAGTTTTCAAAAATGTTTTCATTTTTGATGAGACGCTGAATAAAAGAAGTTTAATCGCCGGCAAACGAAAACCTGCGATTTCCCGTAAATCCCGGACTCGGCCCGTATAGTCAAAAGTATACAAAGAAAGTAACCAGGGAGTATACGCATTTCCCGAACGATTTTTTAATTTTTTTTTTCACCACTAAAACGCATGAGACTTGTAGTTTTCAAAAATGTTTTCATTTTTATTGAGACGGTTAATGAAAGAAGTTTAATCGCCGGCAAAGGAAATCCCGCGATTTCCCGTAAATCCCGGGCTTGGCCCGTATAGTCGAATGTACACAAAGAAAGTACCCAGGTAGTAAACTCATTTCCCGAACGATTTTTTAATTTTTTTTTTCACCACTAAAACGCATGAGACTTGTAGTTTTCAAAAAATGTTTTCATTTTTGATGAGACGGTTAATGAAAGAAGTTTAATCGCCGGCAAACAAAAACCCGCGATTTCCCGTAAATCCCGGGCTTGGCCCGTATAGTTGAATGTATACAAAGAAAGTATCCTGTGAGTAAACTCATTTCCCAAACGATGTTTTAAATTGTTTTTTCACCACTAAAACGCATGAGACTTGTAGTTTTCAGAAATGTTTTCATTTTTGATGAGACGCTTAATGAAAGTGGTTTAATCGCCACCAAACGAAAACCCGCGATTTCCCGTAAATCCCGGTCTTGGCCCGTATAGTCGAGTGTATACAAAGAAAGTACCCTGTGAGTAAACTCATTTCCAAATCGATTTTTTAAATTATCTTTTCACCACTAAAACGCATGAGACTTGTAGTTTTCAAAAATGTTTTCATTTTTGATGAGACGCTGAATAAAAGAAGTTTAATCGACGGCAATCGAAAACCCGCCATTTCCCGTAAACCCTGGACTCGATCCGTATAGTCAAAAGTATACAAAGAAAGTACCCAGGGATTAACTCATTTCCCCAACGATTTTTGATATTATTTTTTTACCACTAAACGCATGAGACTTGTAGTTTTCAAAAAAATTTTCATATTTGATGGGACGCTGAATAAAAGAAGTTTAATCGCCGGCAAACGAAAATCCGCGATTTCCCGTAAATCCCGGACTCGGCCCGTATAGTCAAAAGTATACAAAGAAAGTACCCAGGGAGTAAACTCATTTCCCGAACGATTTTTTAAATTATTTTTTCACCACTAAAACGCATGAGACTTGTAGTTTTCAGAAATATTTTCATTTTTGATGAAACGCCTAATGAAAGTGGTTTATTCGCCAGCAAACGAAAACCCGCGATTTCCCGTAAATCCCGGGCTTGGCCCGTATAGTCGAATGTATACAAAGAAAGTACCCTGTGAGTAAACTCATTTCCAAAACGATTTTTTAAATTATCTTTTCACCACTAAAACGTATGAGACTTGTAGTTTTCAAAAATGTTTTCATTTTTGATGAGACGCTGAATAAAAGAAGTTTAATCGACGGCAAACGAAAACCCGCCATTTCCCGTAAACCCCGGACTCGACCCGTATAGTCAAAAGTATACAAAGAAAGTACCAGGGAGTGAACGCATTTCCCGAACGATTTTTTAAATTATCTTTTCACCACTAAAACGCATGAGACTTGTAGTTTTCAAAAATGTTTTCGTTTTTGATGAGACGCTGAATAAAAGAAGTTTAATCGACGGCAATCGAAAACCCGCCATTTCCCGTAAACCCCGGACTCGATCCGTATAGTCAAAAGTATACAAAGAAAGTACCCAGGGATTAACTCATTTCCCGAACGATTTTTGATATTATTTTTTTACCACTAAACGCATGAGACTTGTAGTTTTCAAAAATATTTTCATATTTGATGGGACGCTGAATAAAAGAAGTTTAATCGCCGGCAAACGAAAATCCGCGATTTCCCGTAAATCCCGGACTCGGCCCGTATAGTCAAAAGTATACAAAGAAAGTACCCAGGGAGTAAACTCATTTCCCGAACGATTTTTTAAATTATTATTTCACCACTAAAGCCCATGAGACTTGCAGTTTCTGAAAATGTTTTCATTTTTGATGAGACGCTGAATAAAAGAAGTTTAATCGCCGGCAAACGAAAACCCGCGACTTCCCGTAAATCCCGGACTCGGCCCGTATAGTCAAAAGTATACAAAGAAAGTACCCAGGAAGTAAACTCATTTCCCGAACGATTTTTTAAATTATATTTTCACCACTAAAACGCATGAGACTTGCAGTTTTCAAAAATGTTTTCATTTTTGATGAGACGCTGAATGAAAGAAGTTTATTCGCCGGCAAACGAAAACCTGCGATTTCCCGTAAATCCCGGACTCGGCCCGTGTAGTCAAAGTATACAAAGAAAGTACCCAGGGTGTAAACTCATTTCTCGAACGATTTCTTAAATTATTATTTCACCACTAAAGCCCATGAGACTTGTAGTTTTTAAAAATGTTTTCATTTTTGATGAGACGCTGAATAAAAGAAGTTTAATCGCCGGCAAACGAAAACACGCCATTTCCCGAACACCCTGGACTCGGCCCGTATAATCAAAAGTATACAAAGAAAGTACCCAGGGAGTAAACTCGTTTCCCGAACGATTTTTTAAATTATTTTTTCACCACTAAAACGCATGAGACTTGTAGTTTTTAAAAATGTTTTCACTTTTGATGAGACGCTGAATAAAAGAAGTTTAATCGCCAGCAAACGAAAACCCGCCATTTCCCGTAAACCCCGGACTCGGCCCCCATAGTCAAAAGTATACAAAGAAAGTACCCAGGGAGTAAACTCATTTCCCGAACGATTTTTTAAATTATTTTTTCACCACTAAAACGCATGAGACTTGTAGTTTTCAAAAATGTTTTCATTTTTGATGAGACGCTGAATAAAAGAAGTTTAATCGCCGGCAAACGAAAACCTGCGATTTCCCGTAAATCCCGGACTCGGCCCGTATAGTCAAAAGTATACAAAGAAAGTAACCAGGGAGTATACGCATTTCCCGAACGATTTTTTAATTTTTTTTTTCACCACTAAAACGCATGAGACTTGTAGTTTTCAAAAATGTTTTCATTTTTATTGAGACGGTTAATGAAAGAAGTTTAATCGCCGGCAAAGGAAATCCCGCGATTTCCCGTAAATCCCGGGCTTGGCCCGTATAGTCGAATGTACACAAAGAAAGTACCCAGGGAGTAAACTCATTTCCCGAACGATTTTTTAATTTTTTTTTTCACCACTAAAACGCATGAGACTTGTAGTTTTCAAAAAATGTTTTCATTTTTGATGAGACGGTTAATGAAAGAAGTTTAATCGCCGGCAAACAAAAACCCGCGATTTCCCGTAAATCCCGGGCTTGGCCCGTATAGTTGAATGTATACAAAGAAAGTATCCTGTGAGTAAACTCATTTCCCAAACGATGTTTTAAATTGTTTTTTCACCACTAAAACGCATGAGACTTGTAGTTTTCAGAAATGTTTTCATTTTTGATGAGACGCTTAATGAAAGTGGTTTAATCGCCACCAAACGAAAACCCGCGATTTCCCGTAAATCCCGGTCTTGGCCCGTATAGTCGAGTGTATACAAAGAAAGTACCCTGTGAGTAAACTCATTTCCAAATCGATTTTTTAAATTATCTTTTCACCACTAAAACGCATGAGACTTGTAGTTTTCAAAAATGTTTTCATTTTTGATGAGACGCTGAATAAAAGAAGTTTAATCGACGGCAATCGAAAACCCGCCATTTCCCGTAAACCCTGGACTCGATCCGTATAGTCAAAAGTATACAAAGAAAGTACCCAGGGATTAACTCATTTCCCCAACGATTTTTGATATTATTTTTTTACCACTAAACGCATGAGACTTGTAGTTTTCAAAAAAATTTTCATATTTGATGGGACGCTGAATAAAAGAAGTTTAATCGCCGGCAAACGAAAATCCGCGATTTCCCGTAAATCCCGGACTCGGCCCGTATAGTCAAAAGTATACAAAGAAAGTACCCAGGGAGTAAACTCATTTCCCGAACGATTTTTTAAATTATTTTTTCACCACTAAAACGCATGAGACTTGTAGTTTTCAGAAATATTTTCATTTTTGATGAAACGCCTAATGAAAGTGGTTTATTCGCCAGCAAACGAAAACCCGCGATTTCCCGTAAATCCCGGGCTTGGCCCGTATAGTCGAATGTATACAAAGAAAGTACCCTGTGAGTAAACTCATTTCCAAAACGATTTTTTAAATTATCTTTTCACCACTAAAACGTATGAGACTTGTAGTTTTCAAAAATGTTTTCATTTTTGATGAGACGCTGAATAAAAGAAGTTTAATCGACGGCAAACGAAAACCCGCCATTTCCCGTAAACCCCGGACTCGACCCGTATAGTCAAAAGTATACAAAGAAAGTACCAGGGAGTGAACGCATTTCCCGAACGATTTTTTAAATTATCTTTTCACCACTAAAACGCATGAGACTTGTAGTTTTCAAAAATGTTTTCATTTTTGATGAGACGCTGAATAAAAGAAGTTTAATCGACGGCAATCGAAAACCCGCCATTTCCCGTAAACCCCGGACTCGATCCGTATAGTCAAAAGTATACAAAGAAAGTACCCAGGGATTAACTCATTTCCCGAACGATTTTTGATATTATTTTTTTACCACTAAACGCATGAGACTTGTAGTTTTCAAAAATATTTTCATATTTGATGGGACGCTGAATAAAAGAAGTTTAATCGCCGGCAAACGAAAATCCGCGATTTCCCGTAAATCCCGGACTCGGCCCGTATAGTCAAAAGTATACAAAGAAAGTACCCAGGGAGTAAACTCATTTCCCGAACGATTTTTTAAATTATTTTTTCACCACTAAAACGCATGAGACTTGTAGTTTTCAGAAATGTTTTCATTTTTGATGAAACGCCTAATGAAAGTGGTTTAATCGCCAGCAAACGAAAACCCGCGATTTCCCGTAAATCCCTGGCTTGGCCCGTATAGTCGAATGTATACAAAGAAAGTACCCTGTGAGTAAACTCATTTCCAAAACGATTTTTTAAATTATCTTTTCACCACTAAAACGTATGAGACTTGTAGTTTTCAAAAATGTTTTCATTTTTGATGAGACGCTGAATAAAAGAAGTTTAATCGACGGCAAACGAAAACCCGCCATTTCCCGTAAACCCCGGACTCGACCCGTATAGTCAAAAGTATACAAAGAAAGTACCCAGGGAGTGAACTCATTTCCCGAACGATTTTTTATATTATTTTTTTCCCACTAAACGCATGAGACTTGTAGTTTTCAAAAATATTTTCATATTTGATGGGACGCTGAGTAAAAGAAGTTTAATCGCCGGCAAACGAAAATCCGCGATTTCCCGTAAATCCCGGACTCGGCCCGTATAGTCAAAAGTATACAAAGAAAGTAACCAGGGAGTAAACTCATTTCCCGAACGATTTTTTAAATTATTTTTTCACCACTAAAACGCATGAGACTTGTAGTTTTCCGAAATGTTTTCATTTTTGATGAGACGTTTAATGGAAGAGGTTTAATCGCCGGAAAACAAAAACCCGCGATTTCCCGTAAATCCCGGACTCGGCCCGTATAGTCAAAAGTATACAAAGAAAGTACCCAGGGAGTAAACTCATTTCCCGAACGATTTTTTAAATTATTATTTCACCACTAAAACCCATGAAACTTATAGTTTTTAAAAATGTTTTCATTTTTGATGAGGCGCTTAATGAAAGAGGTTTAATCGCCGGCAAAGGAAATCCCGCGATTTCCCGTAAATCCCGGGCTTGGACCGTATAGTCAAAAGTATACAAAGAAAGTACCCAGGGTGAAAACTCATTTCCCGAACGGTTTTTTAAATTATTATTTCACCACTAAAGCCCATGAGACTTGCAGTTGCTGAAAATGTTTTCATTTTTGATGAGACGCTGAATAAAAGAAGTTTAATCGCCGGCAAACGAAAACCCGCGACTTCCCGTAAATCCCGGACTCGGCCCGTATAGTCAAAAGTATACAAAGAAAGTACCCAGGAAGTAAACTCATTTCCCGAACGATTTTTTAAATTATATTTTCACCACTAAAACGCATGAGACTTGCAGTTTTCAAAAATGTTTTCATTTTTGATGAGACGCTGAATGAAAGAAGTTTATTCGCCGGCAAACGAAAACCTGCGATTTCCCGTAAATCCCGGACTCGGCCCGTGTAGTCAAAGTATACAAAGAAAGTACCCAGGGTGTAAACTCATTTCTCGAACGATTTCTTAAATTATTATTTTACCACTAAAGCCCATGAGACTTGTAGTTTTTAAAAATGTTTTCATTTTTGATGAGACGCTGAATAAAAGAAGTTTAATCGCCGGCAAACGAAAACACGCCATTTCCCGAACACCCTGGACTCGGCCCGTATAATCAAAAGTATACAAAGAAAGTACCCAGGGAGTAAACTCGTTTCCCGAACGATTTTTTAAATTATTTTTTCACCACTAAAACGCATGAGACTTGTAGTTTTTAAAAATGTTTTCATTTTTGATGAGACGCTGAATAAAAGAAGTTTAATCGCCGGCAAACGAAAACCCGCCATTTCCTGTAAACCCCGGACTCGGCCCGCATAGTCAAAAGTATACAAAAAAAAGTACCCAGGGAGTAAACTCATTTCCCGAACGATTTTTAAATTATTTTTTCACCACTAAAACGCATGAGACTTGTAGTTTTCAGAAATGTTTTCATTTTTGATGAGACGCTGAATAAAAGAAGTTTAATCGCCGGCAAACGAAAACCTGCGATTTCCTGTAAATCCCGGACTCGGCCCGTATAGTCAAAAGTATACAAAGAAAGTAACCAGGGAGTAAACTCATTTCCCGAACGATTTTTTAAATTATTATTTCACCACTAAAGCCCATGAGACTTGTAGTTTTTAAAAATGTTTTCATTTTTGATGAGACGCTGAATAAAAGAAGTTTAAACGCCGGCAAACGAAAACCTGCGATTTCCCGTAAATCCCGGACTCGCCCCGTATAGTCAAAAGTATACAAAGAAAGTACCCAGGGAGTATACGCATTTCCCGAACGATTTTTTAATTTTTTTTTTCACCACTAAAACGCATGAGACTTGTAGTTTTCAAAAATGTTTTCATTTTTATTGAGACGGTTAATGAAAGAAGTTTAATCGCCGGCAAACGAAATCCCGCGATTTCCCGTAAATCCCGGGCTTGGCCCGTATAGTCGAATGTACACAAAGAAAGTACCCAGGGAGTAAACTCATTTCCCGAACGATTTTTTAATTTTTTTTTTCACCACTAAAACGCATGAGACTTGTAGTTTTCAGAAATGTTTTCATTTTTGATGAGACGCTGAATAAAAGAAGTTTAATCGCCGGCAAACGAAAACCTGCGATTTCCCGTAAATCCCGGACTCGGCCCGTATAGTCAAAAGTATACAAAGAAAGTAACCAGGGAGTAAACTCATTTCCCGAACGATTTTTTAAATTATTATTTCACCACTAAAGCCCATGAGACTTGTAGTTTTTAAAAATGTTTTCATTTTTGATGACACGTTGAATAAAAGAAGTTTAAGCGCCGGCAAACGAAAACCTGCGATTTCCCGTAAATCCCGGACTCGGCCCGTATAGTCAAAAGTATACAAAGAAAGTACCCAGGGAGTATACGCATTTCCCGAACGATTTTTTAATTTTTTTTTTCACCACTAAAACGCATGAGACTTGTAGTTTTCAAAAATGTTTTCATTTTTATTGAGACGGTTAATGAAAGAAGTTTAATCGCCGGCAAACGAAATCCCGCGATTTCCCGTAAATCCCGGGCTTGGCCCGTATAGTCGAATGTACACAAAGAAAGTACCCAGGGAGTAAACTCATTTCCCGAACGATTTTTTAATTTTTTTTTCACCACTAAAACGCATGAGACTTGTAGTTTTCAAAAAATGTTTTCATTTTTGATGAGACGGTTAATGAAAGAAGTTTAATCGCCGGCAAACAAAAACCCGCGATTTCCCGTAAATCCCGGGCTTGGCCCGTATAGTTGAATGTATACAAAGAAAGTATCCTGTGAGTAAACTCATTTCCCAAACGATGTTTTAAATTATTTTTTCACCACTAAAACGCATGAGACTTGTAGTTTTCAAAAATGTTTTCATTTTTGATGAGACGCTGAATAAAAGAAGTTTAATCGCCGGCAAACGAAAACCCGCGACTTCCCGTAAATCCTGGACTCGTCCCGTATAGTCAAAAGTATACAAAGAAAGTACCCAGGGAGTATACGCATTTCCCGAACGATTTTTTAATTTTTTTTTTCACCACTAAAACGCATGAGACTTGTAGTTTTCAAAAATGTTTTCATTTTTATTGAGACGGTTAATGAAAGAAGTTTAATCGCCGGCAAACGAAATCCCGCGATTTCCCGTAAATCCCGGGCTTGGCCCGTATAGTCGAATGTACACAAAGAAAGTACCCAGGGAGTAAACTCATTTCCCGAACGATTTTTTAATTTTTTTTTCACCACTAAAACGCATGAGACTTGTAGTTTTCAAAAAATGTTTTCATTTTTGATGAGACGGTTAATGAAAGAAGTTTAATCGCCGGCAAACAAAAACCCGCGATTTCCCGTAAATCCCGGGCTTGGCCCGTATAGTTGAATGTATACAAAGAAAGTATCCTGTGAGTAAACTCATTTCCCAAACGATGTTTTAAATTATTTTTTCACCACTAAAACGCATGAGACTTGTAGTTTTCAGAAATGTTTTCATTTTTGATGAGACCCTTAATGAAAGTGGTTTAATCGCCACCAAACGAAAACCCGCGATTTCCCGTAAATCCCGGTCTTGGCCCGTATAGTCGAATGTATACAAAGAAAGTACTCTGTGAGTAAACTCATTTCCAAATCGATTTTTTAAATTATCTTTTCACCACTAAAACGCATGAGACTTGTAGTTTTCAAAAATGTTTTCATTTTTGATGAGACGCTGAATAAAAGAAGTTTAATCGACGGCAATCGAAAACCCGCCATTTCCCGTAAACCCTGGACTCGATCCGTATAGTCAAAAGTATACAAAGAAAGTACCCAGGGATTAACTCATTTCCCGAACGATTTTTGATATTATTTTTTTACCACTAAACGCATGAGACTTGTAGTTTTCAAAAATATTTTCATATTTTATGGGACGCTGAATAAAAGAAGTTTAATCGCCGGCAAACGAAAATCCGCGATTTCCCGTAAATCCCGGACTCGGCCCGTATAGTCAAAAGTATACAAAGAAAGTACCCAGGGAGTAAACTCATTTCCCGAACGATTTTTTTAAATTATTTTTTCACCACTAAAACGCATGAGACTTGTAGTTTTCAGAAATGTTTTCATTTTTGATGAAACGCCTAATGAAAGTGGTTTAATCGCCAGCAAACGAAAACCCGCGATTTCCCGTAAATCCCGGGCTTGGCCCGTATAGTCGAATGTATACAAAGAAAGTACCCTGTGAGTAAACTCATTTCCAAAACGATTTTTTAAATTATCTTTTCACCACTAAAACGTATGAGACTTGTAGTTTTCAAAAATGTTTTCATTTTTGATGAGACGCTGAATAAAAGAAGTTTAATCGACGGCAAACGAAAACCCGCCATTTCCCGTAAACCCCGGACTCGACCCGTATAGTCAAAAGTATACAAAGAAAGTACCCAGGGAGTGAACGCATTTCCCGAACGATTTTTTATATTATTTTTTTCCCACTAAACGCATGAGACTTGTAGTTTTCAAAAATATTTTCATATTTGATGGGACGCTGAGTAAAAGAAGTTTAATCGCCGGCAAACGAAAACCCGCGACTTCCCGTAAATCCTGGACTCGTCCCGTATAGTCAAAAGTATACAAAGAAAGTACCCAGGGAGTATACGCATTTCCCGAACGATTTTTTAATTTTTTTTTTCACCACTAAAACGCATGAGACTTGTAGTTTTCAAAAATGTTTTCATTTTTATTGAGACGGTTAATGAAAGAAGTTTAATCGCCGGCAAACGAAATCCCGCGATTTCCCGTAAATCCCGGGCTTGGCCCGTATAGTCGAATGTACACAAAGAAAGTACCCAGGGAGTAAACTCATTTCCCGAACGATTTTTTAATTTTTTTTTCACCACTAAAACGCATGAGACTTGTAGTTTTCAAAAAATGTTTTCATTTTTGATGAGACGGTTAATGAAAGAAGTTTAATCGCCGGCAAACAAAAACCCGCGATTTCCCGTAAATCCCGGGCTTGGCCCGTATAGTTGAATGTATACAAAGAAAGTATCCTGTGAGTAAACTCATTTCCCAAACGATGTTTTAAATTATTTTTTCACCACTAAAACGCATGAGACTTGTAGTTTTCAGAAATGTTTTCATTTTTGATGAGACCCTTAATGAAAGTGGTTTAATCGCCACCAAACGAAAACCCGCGATTTCCCGTAAATCCCGGTCTTGGCCCGTATAGTCGAATGTATACAAAGAAAGTACTCTGTGAGTAAACTCATTTCCAAATCGATTTTTTAAATTATCTTTTCACCACTAAAACGCATGAGACTTGTAGTTTTCAAAAATGTTTTCATTTTTGATGAGACGCTGAATAAAAGAAGTTTAATCGACGGCAATCGAAAACCCGCCATTTCCCGTAAACCCTGGACTCGATCCGTATAGTCAAAAGTATACAAAGAAAGTACCCAGGGATTAACTCATTTCCCGAACGATTTTTGATATTATTTTTTTACCACTAAACGCATGAGACTTGTAGTTTTCAAAAATATTTTCATATTTTATGGGACGCTGAATAAAAGAAGTTTAATCGCCGGCAAACGAAAATCCGCGATTTCCCGTAAATCCCGGACTCGGCCCGTATAGTCAAAAGTATACAAAGAAAGTACCCAGGGAGTAAACTCATTTCCCGAACGATTTTTTTAAATTATTTTTTCACCACTAAAACGCATGAGACTTGTAGTTTTCAGAAATGTTTTCATTTTTGATGAAACGCCTAATGAAAGTGGTTTCATCGCCAGCAAACGAAAACCCGCGATTTCCCGTAAATCCCGGGCTTGGCCCGTATAGTCGAATGTATACAAAGAAAGTACCCTGTGAGTAAACTCATTTCCAAAACGATTTTTTAAATTATCTTTTCACCACTAAAACGTATGAGACTTGTAGTTTTCAAAAATGTTTTCATTTTTGATGAGACGCTGAATAAAAGAAGTTTAATCGACGGCAAACGAAAACCCGCCATTTCCCGTAAACCCCGGACTCGACCCGTATAGTCAAAAGTATACAAAGAAAGTACCCAGGGAGTGAACGCATTTCCCGAACGATTTTTTATATTATTTTTTTCCCACTAAACGCATGAGACTTGTAGTTTTCAAAAATATTTTCATATTTGATGGGACGCTGAGTAAAAGAAGTTTAATCGCCGGCAAACGAAAACCCGCGACTTCCCGTAAATCCTGGACTCGTCCCGTATAGTCAAAAGTATACAAAGAAAGTACCCAGGGAGTATACGCATTTCCCGAACGATTTTTTAATTTTTTTTTTCACCACTAAAACGCATGAGACTTGTAGTTTTCAAAAATGTTTTCATTTTTATTGAGACGGTTAATGAAAGAAGTTTAATCGCCGGCAAACGAAATCCCGCGATTTCCCGTAAATCCCGGGCTTGGCCCGTATAGTCGAATGTACACAAAGAAAGTACCCAGGGAGTAAACTCATTTCCCGAACGATTTTTTAATTTTTTTTTCACCACTAAAACGCATGAGACTTGTAGTTTTCAAAAAATGTTTTCATTTTTGATGAGACGGTTAATGAAAGAAGTTTAATCGCCGGCAAACAAAAACCCGCGATTTCCCGTAAATCCCGGGCTTGGCCCGTATAGTTGAATGTATACAAAGAAAGTATCCTGTGAGTAAACTCATTTCCCAAACGATGTTTTAAATTATTTTTTCACCACTAAAACGCATGAGACTTGTAGTTTTCAGAAATGTTTTCATTTTTGATGAGACCCTTAATGAAAGTGGTTTAATCGCCACCAAACGAAAACCCGCGATTTCCCGTAAATCCCGGTCTTGGCCCGTATAGTCGAATGTATACAAAGAAAGTACTCTGTGAGTAAACTCATTTCCAAATCGATTTTTTAAATTATCTTTTCACCAATAAAACGCATGAGACTTGTAGTTTTCAAAAATGTTTTCATTTTTGATGAGACGCTGAATAAAAGAAGTTTAATCGACGGCAATCGAAAACCCGCCATTTCCCGTAAACCCTGGACTCGATCCGTATAGTCAAAAGTATACAAAGAAAGTACCCAGGGATTAACTCATTTCCCGAACGATTTTTGATATTATTTTTTTACCACTAAACGCATGAGACTTGTAGTTTTCAAAAATATTTTCATATTTGATGGGACGCTGAATAAAAGAAGTTTAATCGCCGGCAAACGAAAATCCGCGATTTCCCGTAAATCCCGGACTCGGCCCGTATAGTCAAAAGTATACAAAGAAAGTACCCAGGGAGTAAACTCATTTCCCGAACGATTTTTTAAATTATTTTTTCACCACTAAAACGCATGAGACTTGTAGTTTTCAGAAATGTTTTCATTTTTGATGAAACGCCTAATGAAAGTGGTTTAATCGCCAGCAAACGAAAACCCGCGATTTCCCGTAAATCCCGGGCTTGGCCCGTATAGTCGAATGTATACAAAGAAAGTACCCTGTGAGTAAACTCATTTCCAAAACGATTTTTTAAATTATCTTTTCACCACTAAAACGTATGAGACTTGTAGTTTTCAAAAATGTTTTCATTTTCGATGAGACGCTGAATAAAAGAAGTTTAATCGACGGCAAACGAAAACCCGCCATTTCCCGTAAACCCCGGACTCGACCCGTATAGTCAAAAGTATACAAAGAAAGTACCCAGGGAGTGAACGCATTTCCCGAACGATTTTTTATATTATTTTTTTCCCACTAAACGCATGAGACTTGTAGTTTTCAAAAATATTTTCATATTTGATGGGACGCTGAGTAAAAGAAGTTTAATCGCCGGCAAACGAAAATCCGCGATTTCCCGTAAATCCCGGACTCGGCCCGTATAGTCAAAAGTATACAAAAAAGTACCCAGGGAGTAAACTCATTTCCCGAACGATTTTTTAAATTATTTTTTCACCACTAAAACGCATGAGACTTGTAGTTTTCAAAAATGTTTTCATTTTTGATGAGACGCTTAATGAAAGAGGTTTAATCGCCGGAAAACAAAAACTCGCGATTTTCCGTAAATCCCGGACTCGGCCCGTATAGTCAAAAGTATACAAAGAAAGTACCCAGGGAGTAAACTCATTTCCCGAACGATTTTTTAAATTATTATTTCACCAATAAAACCCATGAAACTTATAGTTTTTAAAAATGTTTTCATTTTTGATGAGACGCTGAATAAAAGAAGTTTAATCGCCGGCAAATGAAAACCCGCCATTTCCCGTAAACCCCGGACTAGGCCCTTATAGTCAAAAGTATACAAAGGAATTACCCAGGGAGTAAACTCATTTTCTGTACGATTTTTTAAATTATTTTTTCACCACTACAACGCATGAGACTTGTAGTTTTCAAAAAATGTTTTCATTTTTGATGAGACTGTTAATGAAAGAAGTTTAATCGCCGGCAAACAAAAACCCGCGATTTCCCGTAAATCCCGGGCTTGGCCCGTATAGTTGAATGTATACAAAGAAAGTATCCTGTGAGTAAACTCATTTCCCGAACGATGTTTTAAATTATTTTTTCACCACTAAAACGCATGAGACTTGTAGTTTTCAGAAATGTTTTCATTTTTGATGAGACGCTTAATGAAAGTGGTTTAATCGCCACCAAACGAAAACCCGCGATTTCCCGTAAATCCCGGTCTTGGCCCGTATAGTCGAATGTATACAAAGAAAGTACCCTGTGAGTAAACTCATTTCCAAAACGATTTTTTAAATTATCTTTTCACCACTAAAACGTATGAGACTTGTAGTTTTCAAAAATATTTTCATTTTTGATGAGACGCTGAATAAAAGAAGTTTAATCGACGGCAAACGAAAACCCGCCATTTCCCGTAAACCCCGGACTCGATCCGTATAGTCAAAAGTATACAAAGAAAGTACCCAGGGAGTGAACCCATTTCCCGAACGATTTTTTATATTATTTTTTTCCCACTAAACGCATGAGACTTGTAGTTTTCAAAAATATTTTCATATTTGATGGGACGCTGAGTAAAAGAAGTTTAATCGCCGGCAAACGAAAATCCGCGATTTCCCGTAAATCCCGGACTCGGCCCGTATAGTTAAAAGTATACAAAGAAAGTAACCAGGGAGTAAACTCATTTCCCGAACGATTTTTTAAATTATTTTTTCACCACTAAAACGCATGAGACTTGTAGTTTTCCGAAATGTTTTCATTTTTGATGAGACGCTTAATGGAAGAGGTTTAATCGCCGGAAAACAAAAACCCGCGATTTCCCGTAAATCCCGGACTCGGCCCGTATAGTCAAAAGTATACAAAGAAAGTACCCAGGGAGTAAACTCATTTCCCGAACGATTTTTTAAATTTTTATTTCACCACTAAAACCCATGAAACTTATAGTTTTTAAAAATGTTTTCATTTTTGATGAGACGCTTAATCAAAGAGGTTTAATCGCCGGCAAAGGAAATCCCGCGATTTCCCGTAAATCCCGGGCTTGGACCGTATAGTCAAAAGTATACAAAGAAAGTACCCAGGGTGAAAACTCATTTCCCGAAAGATTTTTTAAATTATTATTTCACCACTAAAGCCCATGAGACTTGCAGTTTCTGAAAATGTTTTCATTTTTGATGAGACGCTGAATAAAAGAAGTTTAATCGCCGGCAAACGAAAACCCGCGACTTCCCGTAAATCCCGGACTCGGCCCGTATAGTCAAAAGTATACAAAGAAAGTACCCAGGAAGTAAACTCATTTCCCGAACGATTTTTTAAATTATATTTTCACCACTAAAACGCATGAGACTTGCAGTTTTCAAAAATGTTTTCATTTTTGATGAGACGCTGAATGAAAGAAGTTTATTCGCCGGCAAACGAAAACCTGCGATTTCCCGTAAATCCCGGACTCGGCCCGTGTAGTCAAAGTATACAAAGAAAGTACCCAGGGTGTAAACTCATTTCTCGAACGATTTCTTAAATTATTATTTCACCACTAAAGCCCATGAGACTTGTAGTTTTTAAAAATGTTTTCATTTTTGATGAGACGCTGAATAAAAGAAGTTTAATCGCCGGCAAACAAAAACACGCCATTTCCCGAACACCCTGGACTCGGCCCGTATAATCAAAAGTATACAAAGAAAGTACCCAGGGAGTAAACTCGTTTCCCGAACGATTTTTTAAATTATTTTTTCACCACTAAAACGCATGAGACTTGTAGTTTTCAAAAATGTTTTCATTTTTGATGAGACGCTGAATAAAAGAAGTTTAATCGCCGGCAAACGAAAACCTGCGATTTCCCGTAAATCCCGGACTCGGCCCGTATAGTCAAAAGTATACAAAGAAAGTACCCAGGGAGTAAACTCATTTCCCGAACGATTTTTTAAATTATTATTTCACCACTAAAGCCCATGAGACTTGTAGTTTTTAAAAATGTTTTCATTTTTGATGAGACGCTGAATAAAAGAAGTTTAAACGCCGGCAAACGAAAACCCGTGACTTCCCGTAAATCCTGGACTCGTCCCGTATAGTCAAAAGTATACAAAGAAAGTACCCAGGGAGTATACGCATTTCCCGAACGATTTTTTAATTTTTTTTTTCACCACTAAAACGCATGAGACTTGTAGTTTTCAAAAATGTTTTCATTTTTATTGAGACGGTTAATGAAAGAAGTTTAATCGCCGGCAAACGAAATCCCGCGATTTGCCGTAAATCCCGGGCTTGGCCCGTATAGTCGAATGTACACAAAGAAAGTACCCAGGGAGTAAACTCATTTCCCGAACGATTTTTTAATTTTTTTTTTCACCACTAAAACGCATGGGACTTGTAGTTTTCAAAAAATGTTTTCATTTTTGATGAGACGGTTAATGAAAGAAGTTTAATCGCCGGCAAACAAAAACCCGCGATTTCCCGTAAATCCCGGGCTTGGCCCGTATAGTCGAATGTATACAAAGAAAGTACCCTGTGAGTAAACTCATTTCCAAATCGATTTTTTAAATTATCTTTTCACCACTAAAACGCATGAGACTTGTAGTTTTCAAAAATGTTTTCATTTTTGATGAGACGCTGAATAAAAGAAGTTTAATCGACGGCAATCGAAAACCCGCCATTTCCCGTAAACCCTGGACTCGATCCGTATAGTCAAAAGTATACAAAGAAAGTACCCAGGGATTAACTCATTTCCCGAACGATTTTTGATATTATTTTTTTACCACTAAACGCATGAGACTTGTAGTTTTCAAAAATATTTTCATATTTGATGGGACGCTGAATAAAAGAAGTTTAATCGCCGGCAAACGAAAATCCGCGATTTCCTGTAAATCCCGGACTCGGCCCGTATAGTCAAAAGTATACAAAGAAAGTACCCAGGGAGTAAACTCATTTCCCGAACGATTTTTTAAATTATTTTTTCACCACTAAAACGCATGAGACTTGTAGTTTTCAGAAATGTTTTCATTTTTGATGAAACGCCTAATGAAAATGGTTTAATCGCCAGCAAACGAAAACCCGCGATTTCCCGTAAATCCCGGGCTTGGCGCGTATAGTCGAATGTACACAAAGAAAGTACCCAGGGAGTAAACTCATTTCCCGAACGATTTTTTAATTTTTTTTTTCACCACTAAAACGCATGAGACTTGTAGTTTTCAAAAAATGTTTTCATTTTTGATGAGACGGTTAATGAAAGAAGTTTAATCGCCGGCAAACAAAAACCCGCGATTTCCCGTAAATCCCGGGCTTGGCCCGTATAGTCGAATGTATACAAAGAAAGTACCCTGTGAGTAAACTCATTTCCAAATCGATTTTTTAAATTATCTTTTCACCACTAAAACGCATGAGACTTGTAGTTTTCAAAAATGTTTTCATTTTTGATGAGACGCTGAATAAAAGAAGTTTAATCGACGGCAATCGAAAACCCGCCATTTCCCGTAAACCCTGGACTCGATCTGTATAGTCAAAAGTATACAAAGAAAGTACCCAGGGATTAACTCATTTCCCGAACGATTTTTGATATTATTTTTTTACCACTAAACGCATGAGACTTGTAGTTTTCAAAAATATTTTCATATTTGATGGGACGCTGAATAAAAGAAGTTTAATCGCCGGCAAACGAAAATCCGCGATTTCCCGTAAATCCCGGACTCGGCCCGTATAGTCAAAAGTATACAAAGAAAGTACCCAGGGAGTAAACTCATTTCCCGAACGATTTTTTAAATTATTTTTTCACCACTAAAACGCATGAGACTTGTAGTTTTCAGAAATGTTTTCATTTTTGATGAAACGCCTAATGAAAGTGGTTTAATCGCCAGCAAACGAAAACCCGCGATTTCCCGTAAATCCCGGGCTTGGCCCGTATAGTCGAATGTACACAAAGAAAGTACCCAGGGAGTAAACTCATTTCCCGAACGATTTTTTAATTTTTTTTTTCACCACTAAAACGCATGAGACTTGTAGTTTTCAAAAAATGTTTTCATTTTTGATGAGACGGTTAATGAAAGAAGTTTAATCGCCGGCAAACAAAAACCCGCGATTTCCCGTAAATCCCGGGCTTGGCCCGTATAGTCGAATGTATACAAAGAAAGTACCCTGTGAGTAAACTCATTTCCAAATCGATTTTTTAAATTATCTTTTCACCACTAAAACGCATGAGACTTGTAGTTTTCAAAAATGTTTTCATTTTTGATGAGACGCTGAATAAAAGAAGTTTAATCGACGGCAATCGAAAACCCGCCATTTCCCGTAAACCCTGGACTCGATCCGTATAGTCAAAAGTATACAAAGAAAGTACCCAGGGATTAACTCATTTCCCGAACGATTTTTGATATTATTTTTTTACCACTAAACGCATGAGACTTGTAGTTTTCAAAAATATTTTCATATTTGATGGGACGCTGAATAAAAGAAGTTTAATCGCCGGCAAACGAAAATCCGCGATTTCCCGTAAATTCCGGACTCGGCCCGTATAGTCAAAAGTATACAAAGAAAGTACCCAGGGAGTAAACTCATTTCCCGAACGATTTTTTAAATTATTTTTTCACCACTAAAACGCATGAGACTTGTAGTTTTCAGAAATGTTTTCATTTTTGATGAAACGCCTAATGAAAGTGGTTTAATCGCCAGCAAACGAAAACCCGCGATTTCCCGTAAATCCCGGGCTTGGCCCGTATAGTCGAATGTATACAAAGAAAGTACCCTGTGAGTAAACTCATTTCCAAAACGATTTTTTAAATTATCTTTTCACCACTAAAACGTATGAGACTTGTAGTTTTCAAAAATGTTTTCATTTTTGATGAGACGCTGAATAAAAGAAGTTTAATCGACGGCAAACGAAAACCCGCCATTTCCCGTAAACCCCGGACTCGACCCGTATAGTCAAAAGTATACAAAGAAAGTACCCAGGGAGTGAACGCATTTCCCGAACGATTTTTTATATTATTTTTTTCCCACTAAACGCATGAGATTTGTAGTTTTCAAAAATATTTTCATATTTGATGGGACGCTGAGTAAAAGAAGTTTAATCGCCGGCAAACGAAAATCCGCGATTTCCCGTAAATCCCGGACTCGGCCCGTATAGTCAAAAGTATACAAAGAAAGTACCCAGGGAGTAAACTCATTTCCCGAACGATTTTTTAAATTATTTTTTCACCACTAAAACGCATGAGGCTTGTAGTTTTCAGAAATGTTTTCATTTTTGATGAGACGCTTAATGAAAGAGGTTTAATCGCCGGAAAACAAAAACTCGCGATTTCCCGTAAATCCCGGACTCGGCCCGTATAGTCAAAAGTATACAAAGAAAGTACCCAGGGAGTAAACTCATTTCCCGAACGATTTTTTAAATTATTATTTCACCAATAAAACCCATGAAACTTATAGTTTTTAAAAATGTTTTCATTTTTGATGAGACGCTGAATAAAAGAAGTTTAATCGCCGGCAAATGAAAACCCGCCATTTCCCGTAAACCCCGGACTAGGCCCGTATAGTCAAAAGTATACAAAGGAATTACCCAGGGAGTAAACTCATTTTCTGAACGATTTTTTAAATTATTTTTTCACCACTACAACGCATGAGACTTGTAGTTTTCAAAAAATGTTTTCATTTTTGATGAGACGGTTAATGAAAGAAGTTTAATCGCCGGCAAACAAAAACCCGCGATTTCCCGTAAATCCCGGGCTTGGCCCGTATAGTTGAATGTATACAAAGAAAGTATCCTGTGAGTAAACTCATTTCCCGAACGATGTTTTAAATTATTTTTTCACCACTAAAACGCATGAGACTTGTAGTTTTCAGAAATGTTTTCATTTTTGATGAGACGCTTAATGAAAGTGGTTTAATCGCCACCAAACGAAAACCCGCGATTTCCCGTAAATCCCGGTCTTGGCCCGTATAGTCGAATGTATACAAAGAAAGTACCCTGTGAGTAAACTCATTTCCAAATCGATTTTTTAAATTATCTTTTCACCACTAAAACGCATGAGACTTGTAGTTTTCAAAAAATGTTTTCATTTTTGATGAGACGGTTAATGAAAGAAGTTTAATCGCCGGCAAACAAAAACCCGCGATTTCCCGTAAATCCCGGGCTTGGCCCGTATAGTCGAATGTATACAAAGAAAGTACCCTGTGAGTAAACTCATTTCCAAATCGATTTTTTAAATTATCTTTTCACCACTAAAACGCATGAGACTTGTAGTTTTCAAAAATGTTTTCATTTTTGATGAGACGTGGAATAAAAGAAGTTTAATCGACGGCAATCGAAAACCCGCCATTTCCCGTAAACCCTGGACTCGATCCGTATAGTCAAAAGTATACAAAGAAAGTACCCAGGGATTAACTCATTTCCCGAACGATTTTTGATATTATTTTTTTACCACTAAACGCATGAGACTTGTAGTTTTCAAAAATATTTTCATATTTGATGGGACGCTGAATAAAAGAAGTTTAATCGCCGGCAAACGAAAATCCGCGATTTCCCGTAAATCCCGGACTCGGCCCGTATAGTCAAAAGTATACAAAGAAAGTACCCAGGGAGTAAACTCATTTCCCGAACGATTTTTTAAATTATTTTTTCACCACTAAAACGCATGAGACTTGTAGTTTTCAGAAATGTTTTCATTTTTGATGAAACGCCTAATGAAAGTGGTTTAATCGCCAGCAAACGAAAACCCGCGATTTCCCGTAAATCCCGGGCTTGGTCCGTATAGTCGAATGTATACAAAGAAAGTACCCTGTGAGTAAACTCATTTCCAAAACGATTTTTTAAATTATCTTTTCACCACTAAAACGTATGAGACTTGTAGTTTTCAAAAATGTTTTCATTTTTGATGAGACGCTGAATAAAAGAAGTTTAATCGACGGCAAACGAAAACCCGCCATTTCCCGTAAACCCCGGACTCGACCCGTATAGTCAAAAGTATACAAAGAAAGTACCCAGGGAGTGAACGCATTTCCCGAACGATTTTTTATATTATTTTTTTCCCACTAAACGCATGAGACTTGTAGTTTTCAAAAATATTTTCATATTTGATGGGACGCTGAGTAAAAGAAGTTTAATCGCCGGCAAACGAAAATCCGCGATTTCCCGTAAATCCCGGACTCGGCCCGTATAGTCAAAAGTATACAAAGAAAGTACCCAGGGAGTAAACTCATTTCCCGAACGATTTTTTAAATTATTTTTTCACCACTAAAACGCATGAGACTTGTAGTTTTCAGAAATGTTTTCATTTTTGATGAGACGCTTAATGAAAGAGGTTTAATCGCCGGAAAACAAAAACTCGCGATTTCCCGTAAATCCCGGACTCGGCCCGTATAGTCAAAAGTATACAAAGAAAGTACCCAGGGAGTAAACTCATTTCCCGAACGATTTTTTAAATTATTATTTCACCAATAAAACCCATGAAACTTATAGTTTTTAAAAATGTTTTCATTTTTGATGAGACGCTGAATAAAAGAAGTTTAATCGCCGGCAAATGAAAACCCGCCATTTCCCGTAAACCCCGGACTAGGCCCGTATAGTCAAAAGTATACAAAGGAATTACCCAGGGAGTAAACTCATTTTCTGAACGATTTTTTAAATTATTTTTTCACCACTACAACGCATGAGACTTGTAGTTTTCAAAAAATGTTTTCATTTTTGATGAGACGGTTAATGAAAGAAGTTTAATCGCCGGCAAACAAAAACCCGCGATTTCCCGTAAATCCCGGGCTTGGCCCGTATAGTTGAATGTATACAAAGAAAGTATCCTGTGAGTAAACTCATTTCCCGAACGATGTTTTAAATTATTTTTTCACCACTAAAACGCATGAGACTTGTAGTTTTCAGAAATGTTTTCATTTTTGATGAGACGCTTAATGAAAGTGGTTTAATCGCCACCAAACGAAAACCCGCGATTTCCCGTAAATCCCGGTCTTGGCCCGTATAGTCGAATGTATACAAAGAAAGTACCCTGTGAGTAAACTCATTTCCAAATCGATTTTTTAAATTATCTTTTCACCACTAAAACGCATGAGACTTGTAGTTTTTAAAAATGTTTTCATTTTTGATGAGACGCTGAATAAAAGAAGTGTAATCGACGGCAATCGAAAACCCGCCATTTCCCGTAAACCCCGGACTCGATCCGTATAGTCAAAAGTATACAAAGAAAGTACCCAGGGATTAACTCATTTCCCGAACGATTTTTGATATTATTTTTTTACCACTAAACGCATGAGACTTGTAGTTTTCAAAAATATTTTCATATTTGATGGGACGCTGAATAAAAGAAGTTTAATCGCCGGCAAACGAAAATCCGCGATTTCCCGTAAATCCCGGACTCGGCCCGTATAGTCAAAAGTATACAAAGAAAGTACCCAGGGAGTAAACTCATTTCCCGAACGATTTTTTAAATTATTTTTTCACCACTAAAACGCATGAGACTTGTAGTTTTCAGAAATGTTTTCATTTTTGATGAAACGCCTAATGAAAGTGGTTTAATCGCCAGCAAACGAAAACCCGCGATTTCCCGTAAATCCCGGGCTTGGCCCGTATAGTCGAATGTATACAAAGAAAGTACCCTGTGAGTAAACTCATTTCCAAAACGATTTTTTAAATTATCTTTTCACCACTAAAACGTATGAGACTTGTAGTTTTCAAAAATGTTTTCATTTTTGATGAGACGCTGAATAAAAGAAGTTTAATCGACGGCAAACGAAAACCCGCCATTTCTCGTAAACCCCGGACTCGACCCGTATAGTCAAAAGTATACAAAGAAAGTACCCAGGGAGTGAACGCATTTCCCGAACGATTTTTTATATTATTTTTTTCCCACTAAACGCATGAGACTTGTAGTTTTCAAAAATATTTTCATATTTGATGGGACGCTGAGTAAAAGAAGTTTAATCGCCGGCAAACGAAAATCCGCGATTTCCCGTAAATCCAGGACTCGGCCCGTATAGTCAAAAGTATACAAAGAAAGTACCCAGGGAGTAAACTCATTTCCCGAACGATTTTTTAAATTATTTTTTCACCACTAAAACGCATGAGACTTGTAGTTTTCAGAAATGTTTTCATTTTTGATGAGACGCTTAATGAAAGAGGTTTAATCGCCGGAAAACAAAAACTCGCGATTTCCCGTAAATCCCGGACTCGGCCCGTATAGTCAAAAGTATACAAAGAAAGTACCCAGGGAGTAAACTCATTTCCCGAACGATTTTTTAAATTATTATTTCACCACTAAAACCCATGAAACTTATAGTTTTTAAAAATGTTTTCATTTTTGATGAGACGCTGAATAAAAGAAGTTTAATCGCCGGCAAACGAAAACCCGCCATTTCCCGTAAACCCCGGACTAGGCCCGTATAGTCAAAAGTATACAAAGAAATTACCCAGGGAGTAAACTCATTTTCTGAACGATTTTTTAAATTATTTTTTCACCACTACAACGCATGAGACTTGTAGTTTTTAAAAATGTTTTCATTTTTGATGAGATCCTGAATAAAAGAAGTTTAATCGCCGGCAAACGAAAACCCGCCATTTCCTGTAAACCCCGGACTCGGCCCGTATAGTCAAAAGTATACAAAGAAAGTACCCAGGGTGTAAACTCATTTCCTGAACGATTTTTTAAATTATTCATTCACCACTAAAGCCCATGAGACTGGTATTTTCTAAAAATGTTTTCATTTTTGATGAGACGCTGAATAAAAGAAGTTTAATCGCCGGCAAACGAAAACCCGCGACTTCCCGTAAATCCCGGACTCGGCCCGTATAGTCAAAAGTATACAAAGAAAGTACACAAGGAGTAAACTCATTTCCCGAACGATTTTTTAAATTATATTTTGACCACTAAAACGCATGAGACTTGTAGTTTTCAAAAATGTTTTTATTTTTGATGAGACGCTGAATAAAAGAAGTTTATTCGCCGGCAAACGAAAACCTGCGATTTCCCGTAAATCCCGGACTCGGCCCGTATAGTCAAAAGTATACAAAGAAAGTACCCAGGGTGTAAACTCATTTCTCGAACGATTTCTTAAATTATTATTTCACCACTAAAGCCCATGAGACTTGTAGTTTTTAAAAATGTTTTCATTTTTGATGAGACGCTGAATAAAAGAAGTTCAATCACCGGCAAACGAAAACACGCCATTTCCCGTACAACCTGGACTCGGCCCGTATAATCAAAAGTATACAAAGAAAGTACCCAGGGAGTAAACTCATTTCTTGAACGATTTGTTAAATTATTTTTTCACCACTAAAACGCATGAGACTTGTAGTTTTCAAAAATGTTTTCATTTTTGATGAGACGCTGAATAAAAGCAGTTTAATCGCTGGCAAACGAAAACCCGCCATTTCCCGTAAGTCCCGGACTCGGCCCGTGTAGTCAAAAGTATACAAAGAAAGTACCCAGGAAGTAAACTCATTTCCCGAACGATTTTTTAAATTATATTTTCACCACTAAAACGCATGAGACTTGCAGTTTTCAAAAATGTTTTCATTTTTGATGAGACGCTGAATGAAAGAAGTTTATTCGCCGGCAAACGAAAACCTGCGATTTCCCGTAAGTCCCGGACTCGGCCCGTGTAGTCAAAGTATACAAAGAAAGTACCCAGGGTGTAAACTCATTTCTCGAACGATTTCTTAAATTATTATTTCACCACTAAAGCCCATGACACTTGTAGTTTTTAAAAAAGGTTTTATTTTTGATGAGACGCTGAATAAAAGAAGTTTAATCGCCGGCAAACGAAAACACGCCATTTCCCGTACACCCTGGACTCGGCCCGTATAATCAAAAGTATACAAAGAAAGTACCCAGGGAGTAAACTCATTTCCCGAACGATTTTTTAAATTATTTTTTCACCACTAAAACGCATGAGACTTGTAGTTTTTAAAAATGTTTTCATTTTTGATGAGACGCTGAATAAAAGAAGTTTAATCGCCGGCAAACGAAAACCCGCCATATCCCGTAAACCCCGGACTCGGCCCGCATAGTCAAAAGTATACAAAGAAAGTACCCAGGGAGTAAACTCATTTCCCGAACGATTTTTTAAATTATTTTTTCACCACTAAAACGCATGAGACTTGTAGTTTTCAAAAATGTTTTCATTTTTGATGAGACGCTGAATAAAAGAAGTTTAATCGCCGGCAAACGAAAACCTGCGATTTCCCGTAAATCCCGGACTCGGCCCGTATAGTAAAGAAAGTACCCGGGATGTAAACTCATTTCCCGAACGATTTTTTAAATTATTATTTCACCACTAAAACGCATGAGACTTGTAGTTTTCAGAAATGTTTTCATTTTTGATGAAACGCCTAATGAAAGTGGTTTAATCGCCAGCAAACGAAAACCCGCGATTTCCCGTAAATCCCGGGCTTGGCCCGTATAGTCGAATGTATACAAAGAAAGTACCCTGTGAGTAAACTCATTTCCAAAACGATTTTTTAAATTATCTTTTCACCACTAAAACGTATGAGACTTGTAGTTTTCAAAAATGTTTTCATTTTTGATGAGACGCTGAATAAAAGAAGTTTAATCGACGGCAAACGAAAACCCGCCATTTCCCGTAAACCCCGGACTCGACCCGTATAGTCAAAAGTATACAAAGAAAGTACCCAGGGAGTGAACGCATTTCCCGAACGATTTTTTATATTATTTTTTTCCCACTAAACGCATGAGACTTGTAGTTTTCAAAAATATTTTCATATTTGGTGGGACGCTGAGTAAAAGAAGTTTAATCGCCGGCAAACGAAAATCCGCGATTTCCCGTAAATCCAGGACTCGGCCCGTATAGTCAAAAGTATACAAAGAAAGTACCCAGGGAGTAAACTCATTTCCCGAACGATTTTTTAAATTATTTTTTCACCACTAAAACGCATGAGACTTGTAGTTTTCAGAAATGTTTTCATTTTTGATGAGACGCTTAATGAAAGAGGTTTAATCGCCGAAAAACAAAAACTCGCGATTTCCCGTAAATCCCGGACTCGGCCCGTATAGTCAAAAGTATACAAAGAAAGTACCCAGGGAGTAAACTCATTTCCCGAACGATTTTTTAAATTATTATTTCACCACTAAAACCCATGAAACTTATAGTTTTTAAAAATGTTTTCATTTTTGATGAGACGCTGAATAAAAGAAGTTTAATCGCCGGTAAACGAAAACCCGCTATTTCCCGTAAACCCCGGACTAGGCCCGTATAGTCAAAAGTATACAAAGAAATTACCCAGGGAGTAAACTCATTTTCTGAACGATTTTTTAAATTATTTTTTCACCACTACAACGCATGAGACTTGTAGTTTTTAAAAATGTTTTCATTTTTGATGAGATCCTGAATAAAAGAAGTTTAATCGCCGGCAAACGAAAACCCGCCATTTCCTGTAAACCCCGGACTCGGCCAGTATAGTCAAAAGTATACAAAGAAAGTACCCAGGGTGTAAACTCATTTCCCAAACGATTTTTTAAATTATTTATTCACCACTAAAGCCCATGAGACTGGTATTTTCTAAAAATGTTTTCATTTTTGATGAGACGCTGAATAAAAGAAGTTTAATCGCCGGCAAACGAAAACCCGCGACTTCCCGTAAATCCCGGACTCGGCCCGTATAGTCAAAAGTATACAAAGAAAGTACACAGGGAGTAAACTCATTTCCCGAACGATTTTTTAAATTATATTTTGACCACTAAAACGCATGAGACTTGTAGTTTTCAAAAATGTTTTCATTTTTGATGAGACGCTGAATAAAAGAAGTTTATTCGCCGGCAAACGAAAACCTGCGATTTCCCGTAAATCCCGGACTCGGCTCGTATAGTCAAAAGTATACAAAGAAAGTACCCAGGGTGTAAACTCATTTCTCGAAGGATTTCTTAAATTATATTTTGACCACTAAAACGCATGAGACTTGTAGTTTTCAAAAATGTTTTCATTTTTGATGAGACGCTGAATAAAAGAAGTTTATTCGCCGGCAAACGAAAACCTGCGATTTCCCGTAAATCCCGGACTCGGCTCGTATAGTCAAAAGTATACAAAGAAAGTACCCAGGGTGTAAACTCATTTCTCGAAGGATTTCTTAAATTATTATTTCACCACTAAAGCCCATGAGACTTGTAGTTTTTAAAAATGTTTTCATTTTTGATGAGACGCTGAATAAAAGAAGTTTAATCACCGGCAAACGAAAACACGCCATTTCCCGTACACCCTGGACTCGGCCCGTATAATCAAAACTATACAAAGAAAGTACCCAGGGAGTAAACTCATTTCTTGAACGATTTTTTAAATTATTTTTTCACCACTAAAACGCATGAGACTTGTAGTTTTCAAAATAGTTTTCATTTTTGATGAGACGCTGAATAAAAGCAGTTTAATCGCTGGCAAACGAAAACCCGCCATTTCCCGTAAACCCCGGAATCGGCCCGTATAGTCAAAAGTATACAAAGAAATTACCCAGGGAGTAAACTCATTTTCCGAACGATTTTTTAAATTATTTTTTCACCACTACAACGCATGAGACTTGTAGTTTTTAAAAATTTTTTCATTTTTGATGAGATCCTGAATAAAAGAAGTTTAATCGCCGCCAAACGAAAACCCGCCATTTCCCGTAAACCCCGTACTCGGCCCGTATAGTCAAAAGTATACAAAGAAAGTACCCAGGGTGTAAACTCATTTCCCGAACGATTTTTTAAATTATTATTTCACCACTAAAGCCCATGAGACTTGTAGTTTCTGAAAATGTTTTCATTTTTGATGAGAGGCTGAATAAAAGAAGTTTAATCGCCGGCAAACGAAAACCCGCGACTTCCCGTAAATCCCGGACTCGGCCCGTATAGTCAAAAGTATACAAAGAAAGTACCCAGGAAGTAAACTCATTTCCCGAACGATTTTTTAAATTATATTTTCACCACTAAAACGCATGAGACTTGCAGTTTTCAAAAATGTTTTCATTTTTGATGAGACGCTGAATGAAAGAAGTTTATTCGCCGGCAAACGAAAACCTGCGATTTCCCGTAAGTCCCGGACTCGGCCCGTGTAGTCAAAGTATACAAAGAAAGTACCCAGGGTGTAAACTCATTTCTCGAACGATTTCTTAAATTATTATTTCAGCACTAAAGCCCATGAGACTTGTAGTTTTTAAAAATGTTTTTATTTTTGATGAGACGCTGAATAAAAGAAGTTTAATCGCCGGCAAACGAAAACACGCCATTTCCCGTACACCCTGGACTCGGCCCATATAATCAAAAGTATACAAAGAAAGTACCCAGGGAGTAAACTCATTTCCCGAACGATTTTTTAAATTATTTTTTCACCACTAAAACGCATGAGACTTGTAGTTTTTAAAAATGTTTTCATTTTTGATGAGACGCTGAATAAAAGAAGTTTAATCGCCGGCAAACGAAAACCCGCCATATCCCGTAAACCCCGGACTCGGCCCGCATAGTCAAAAGTATACAAAGAAAGTACCCAGGGAGTAAACTCATTTCCCGAACGATTTTTTAAATTATTTTTTCACCACTAAAACGCATGAGACTTGTAGTTTTCAAAAATGTTTTCATTTTTGATGAGACGCTGAATAAAAGAAGTTTAATCGCCGGCAAACGAAAACCTGCGATTTCCCGTAAATCCCGGACTCGGCCCGTATAGTCAAAAGTATACAAAGAAAGTACCCAGGGAGTAAACTCATTTCCCGAACGATTTTTTAAATTATTATTTCACCACTAAAGCCCATGAGACTTGTAGTTTTTAAAAATGTTTTCATTTTTGATGAGACGCTGAATAAAAGAAGTTTAAGCGCCGGCAAACAAAAACCCGCGACTTCCCGTAAATCCCGGACTCGTCCCGTATAGTCAAAAGTATACAAAGAAAGTACCCAGGGAGTAAACGCATTTCCCGAACGATTTTTTAATTTTTTTTTTCACCACTAAAACGCATGAGACTTGTAGTTTTCAAAAATGTTTTCATTTTTGATGAGACGGTTAATAAAAGAAGTTTAATCGCCGGCAAACGAAATCCCGCGATTTCCCGTAAATCCCGGGCTTGGCCCGTAAAGTCGAATGTATACAAAGAAATTACCCAGGGAGTAAACTCATTTCCCGAACGATTTTTTAATTTTTTTTTTTCACCACTAAAACGCACGAGACTTGTAGTTTTCAAAAATGTTTTCATTTTTGATGAGACGGTTAATGAAAGAAGTTTAATCGCCACCAAACGAAAACCCGCGATTTCCCGTAAATCCCGGACTTGGCCCGTATAGTCGAATGTATACAAAGAAAGTACCCTGTGAGTAAACTCATTTCCAAATCGATTTTTTAAATTATCTTTTTACCACTAAGACGCATGAGACTTGTAGTTTTCAAAAATGTTTTCATTTTTGATGAGACGCTGAATAAAAGAAGTTTAATCGACGGCAATCGAAAACCCGCCATTTCCCGTAAACCCCGGACTCGATCCGTATAGTCAAAAGTATACAAAGAAAGTACCCAGGGATTAACTTATTTCCCGAACGTTTTTTGATATTATTTTTTTACCACTAAACGCATGAGACTTGTAGTTTTCAAAAATATTTTCATATTTGATGGGACGCTGAATAAAAGAAGTTTAATCGCCGGCAAACGAAAATCCGCGATTTCCCGTAAATCCCTGACTCGGCCGGTATAGTCATAAGTATACAAAGAAAGTACCCAGGGAGTAAACTCATTTCCCGAACGATTTTTTAAATTATTTTTTCACCACTAAAACGCATGAGACTTGTAGTTTTCAGAAATGTTTTCATTTTTGATGAAACGCCTAATGAAAGAGGTTTAATCGCCAGCAAACGAAAACCCGCGATTTCCCGTAAATCCCGGGCTTGGCCCGTATAGTCGAATGTATACAAAGAAAGTACCCTGTGAGTAAACTCATTTCCAAAACGATTTTTTAAATTATCTTTTCACCACTAAAACGTATGAGACTTGTAGTTTTCAGAAATGTTTTCATTTTTGATGAGACGCTGAATAAAAGAAGTTTAATCGACGGCAAACGAAAACCCGCCATTTCCCGTAAACCCCGGACTCGACCCGTATAGTCAAAAGTATACAAAGAAAGTACCCAGGGAGTAAACTCATTTCCCGAACGATTTTTTAAATTATTTTTTCACCACTAAAACGCATGAGACTTGTAGTTTTCAGAAATGTTTTCATTTTTGATGAAACGCCTAATGAAAGTGGTTTAATCGCCAGCAAACGAAAACCCGCGATTTCCCGTAAATCCCGGGCTTGGCCCGTATAGTCGAATGTATACAAAGAAAGTACCCTGTGAGTAAACTCATTTCCAAAACGATTTTTTAAATTATCTTTTCACCACTAAAACGTATGAGACTTGTAGTTTTCAGAAATGTTTTCATTTTTGATGAGACGCTGAATAAAAGAAGTTTAATCGACGGCAAACGATAACCCGCCATTTCCCGTAAACCCCGGACTCGACCCGTATAGTCAAAAGTATACAAAGAAAGTACCCAGGGAGTGAACTCATTTCCCGAACGATTTTTTATATTATTTTTTTCCCACTAAACGCATGAGACTTGTAGTTTTCAAAAATATTTTCATATTTGATGGGACGCTGAGTAAAAGAAGTTTAATCGCCGGCAAACGAAAATCCGCGATTTCCCGTAAATCCCGGACTCGGCCCGTATATTCAAAAGTATACAAAGAAAGTACCCAGGGAGTAAACTCATTTCCCGAACGATTTTTTAAATTATTTTTTCACCACTAAAACGCATGAGACTTGTAGTTTTCAGAAATGTTTTCATTTTTGATGAGACGCTTAATGAAAGAGGTTTAATCGCCGGAAAACAAAAACCCACGATTTCCCGTAAATGCCGGGCTTGGCCCGTATAGTCGAATGTATACAAAGAAAGTACCCTGTGAGTAAACTCATTTCCCGAACGATGTTTTAAATTATTTTTTCACCACTAAAACGCATGAGACTTGTAGTTTTCAGAAATGTTTTCATTCTTGATGGGACGCTTGATGAAAGAGGTTTAATCGCCGGAAAACGAAAACCCGCGATTTCCCGTAAATCCCGAGCTTGGCCCGTATAGTCGAATGTATACAAAGAAAGTACCCTGTGAGTAAACTCATTTCCCGAACGATGTTTTAAATTATTTTTTCACCACTAAAACGCATGAGACTTGTAGTTTTCAAAAATGTTTTCATTTTTGAGGAGACGCTGAATAAAAGAAGTTTAATCGACGGCAAACGAAAACCCGCCATTTCCCGTAAACCCCGGACTCGATCCGTATAGTCAAAAGTATACAAAGAAAGTACCCAGGGATTAACTCATTTTCGGAACGATTTTTGTTATTATTTTTTTACCACTAAACGCATGAGACTTGTAGTTTTCAAAAATATTTTCATATTTGATGGGACGCTGAATAAAAGAAGTTTAGTCTCCGGCAAACGAAAATCCGCGATTTCACGTAAATCCCGGACTCGGCCCGTATAGTCAAAAGTATACAAAGAAAGTACCCAGGGAGTAAACTCATTTCCCGAACGATTTTTTAAATTATTTTTTCACCACTAAAACGCATGAGACTTGTAGTTTTCAGAAATGTTTTCATTTTTGATGAAACGCTTAATGAAAGTGGTTTAATCGCCAGCAAACGAAAACCCGCGATTTACCGTTAATCCCGGGCTTGGCCCGTATAGTCGAATGTATTCAAAGAAAGTACCCTGTGAGTAAACTCATTTCCAAAACGATTTTTTAAATTATCTTTTCACCACTAAAACATATGAGACTTGTAGTTTTCAAAAATGTTTTCATTTTTGATGAGACGCTGAATAAAAGAAGTTTAATCGACGGCAAACGAAAACCCGCCATTTTCCGTAAACCCCGGACTCGACCCGTATAGTCAAAAGTATACAAAGAAAGTACCCAGGGAGTGAACTCATTTCCCGAACGATTTTTTATATTATTTTTTTACCACTAAACGCATGAGACTTGTAGTTTTCAAAAATATTTTCATATTTGATGGGACGCTGAATAAAAGAAGTTTAATCGCCGGCAAACGAAAATCCGCGATTTCCCGTAAATCCCGGACTCGGCCCTTATAGTCAAAAGTATACAAAGAAAGTACCCAGGGAGTAAACTCATTTCCCGAACGATTTTTTAAATTATTTTTTCACCACTAAAACGCAGGAGACTTGTACTTTTCAGAAATGTTTGCATTTTTGATGAGACGCTTAATGAAAGAGATTTAATCGCCGGAAAACGAAAACCCGCGATTTCCCGTAAATCCCAGGCTTGGCCCGTATAGTCGAATGTATGCAAAGAAAGTACCCTGTGATTAAACTCATTTCCAGAACGATTTTTTAAATTATTTTTTCACCACTACAACGCATGAGACTTGTAGTTTTTAAAAATGTTTTCATTTTTGATGAAACGCTGAATAAAAGAAGTTTAATCGCCGGCAAACGAAAACCCGCCATTTCCCGTAAACCCCGGAATCGACCCGTATAGTCAAAAGTATACAAAGAAAATACCCAGGGTGTAAACTCATTTCCCGAACGATTTTTTAAATTATTATTTCACCACTAAAGCCCATGAGACTTGTAGTTTCTTAAAATGTTTTCATTTTTGATGAGACGCTGAATAAAAGAAGTTTAATCGCCGGTAAACGAAAACCCGCGACTTCTTGTAAATCCCGGATTCGGTCCGTATAGTCAAAAGTATACAAAGAAAGTACCCAGGGAGTAAACTCATTTCCCGAACGATTTTTTAAATTATTATTTCACCACTAAAGCCCATGAGACTTGTAGTTTTTAAAAATGTTTTCATTTTTGATGAGACGCTGAATAAAAGAAGTTTAAACGCCGGCAAACGAAAACCCGCGACTTCCCGTAAATCCCGGACTCGTCCCGTATAGTCAAAAGTATACAAAGAAAGTACCCAGGGATTAACTTATTTCCCGAACGTTTTTTGATATTATTTTTTTACCACTCAACGCATGAGACTTGTAGTTTTCAAAAATATTTTCATATTTGATGGGACGCTGAATAAAAGAAGTTTAATCGCCGGCAAACGAAAATCCGCGATTTCCCGTAAATCCCTGACTCGGCCGGTATAGTCATAAGTATACAAAGAAAGTACCCAGGGAGTAAACTCATTTCCCGAACGATTTTTTAAATTATTTTTTCACCACTAAAACGCATGAGACTTGTAGTTTTCAGAAATGTTTTCATTTTTGATGAAACGCCTAATGAAAGAGGTTTAATCGCCAGCAAACGAAAACCCGCGATTTCCCGTAAATCCCGGGCTTGGCCCGTATAGTCGAATGTATACAAAGAAAGTACCCTGTGAGTAAACTCATTTCCAAAACGATTTTTTAAATTATCTTTTCACCACTAAAACGTATGAGACTTGTAGTTTTCAGAAATGTTTTCATTTTTGATGAGACGCTGAATAAAAGAAGTTTAATCGACGGCAAACGAAAACCCGCCATTTCCCGTAAACCCCGGACTCGACCCGTATAGTCAAAAGTATACAAAGAAAGTACCCAGGGAGTAAACTCATTTCCCGAACGATTTTTTAAATTATTTTTTCACCACTAAAACGCATGAGACTTGTAGTTTTCAGAAATGTTTTCATTTTTGATGAAACGCCTAATGAAAGTGGTTTAATCGCCAGCAAACGAAAACCCGCGATTTCCCGTAAATCCCGGGCTTGGCCCGTATAGTCGAATGTATACAAAGAAAGTACCCTGTGAGTAAACTCATTTCCAAAACGATTTTTTAAATTATCTTTTCACCACTAAAACGTATGAGACTTGTAGTTTTCAGAAATGTTTTCATTTTTGATGAGACGCTGAATAAAAGAAGTTTAATCGACGGCAAACGATAACCCGCCATTTCCCGTAAACCCCGGACTCGACCCGTATAGTCAAAAGTATACAAAGAAAGTACCCAGGGAGTGAACTCATTTCCCGAACGATTTTTTATATTATTTTTTTCCCACTAAACGCATGAGACTTGTAGTTTTCAAAAATATTTTCATATTTGATGGGACGCTGAGTAAAAGAAGTTTAATCGCCGGCAAACGAAAATCCGCGATTTCCCGTAAATCCCGGACTCGGCCCGTATATTCAAAAGTATACAAAGAAAGTACCCAGGGAGTAAACTCATTTCCCGAACGATTTTTTAAATTATTTTTTCACCACTAAAACGCATGAGACTTGTAGTTTTCAGAAATGTTTTCATTTTTGATGAGACGCTTAATGAAAGAGGTTTAATCGCCGGAAAACAAAAACCCACGATTTCCCGTAAATCCCGGGCTTGGCCCGTATAGTCGAATGTATACAAAGAAAGTACCCTGTGAGTAAACTCATTTCCCGAACGATGTTTTAAATTATTTTTTCACCACTAAAACGCATGAGACTTGTAGTTTTCAGAAATGTTTTCATTCTTGATGGGACGCTTGATGAAAGAGGTTTAATCGCCGGAAAACGAAAACCCGCGATTTCCCGTAAATCCCGAGCTTGGCCCGTATAGTCGAATGTATACAAAGAAAGTACCCTGTGAGTAAACTCATTTCCCGAACGATGTTTTAAATTATTTTTTCACCACTAAAACGCATGAGACTTGTAGTTTTCAAAAATGTTTTCATTTTTGAGGAGACGCTGAATAAAAGAAGTTTAATCGACGGCAAACGAAAACCCGCCATTTCCCGTAAACCCCGGACTCGATCCGTATAGTCAAAAGTATACAAAGAAAGTACCCAGGGATTAACTCATTTTCGGAACGATTTTTGTTATTATTTTTTTACCACTAAACGCATGAGACTTGTAGTTTTCAAAAATATTTTCATATTTGATGGGACGCTGAATAAAAGAAGTTTAGTCTCCGGCAAACGAAAATCCGCGATTTCACGTAAATCCCGGACTCGGCCCGTATAGTCAAAAGTATACAAAGAAAGTACCCAGGGAGTAAACTCATTTCCCGAACGATTTTTTAAATTATTTTTTCACCACTAAAACGCATGAGACTTGTAGTTTTCAGAAATGTTTTCATTTTTGATGAAACGCTTAATGAAAGTGGTTTAATCGCCAGCAAACGAAAACCCGCGATTTACCGTTAATCCCGGGCTTGGCCCGTATAGTCGAATGTATTCAAAGAAAGTACCCTGTGAGTAAACTCATTTCCAAAACGATTTTTTAAATTATCTTTTCACCACTAAAACATATGAGACTTGTAGTTTTCAAAAATGTTTTCATTTTTGATGAGACGCTGAATAAAAGAAGTTTAATCGACGGCAAACGAAAACCCGCCATTTTCCGTAAACCCCGGACTCGACCCGTATAGTCAAAAGTATACAAAGAAAGTACCCAGGGAGTGAACTCATTTCCCGAACGATTTTTTATATTATTTTTTTACCACTAAACGCATGAGACTTGTAGTTTTCAAAAATATTTTCATATTTGATGGGACGCTGAATAAAAGAAGTTTAATCGCCGGCAAACGAAAATCCGCGATTTCCCGTAAATCCCGGACTCGGCCCTTATAGTCAAAAGTATACAAAGAAAGTACCCAGGGAGTAAACTCATTTCCCGAACGATTTTTTAAATTATTTTTTCACCACTAAAACGCAGGAGACTTGTACTTTTCAGAAATGTTTGCATTTTTGATGAGACGCTTAATGAAAGAGATTTAATCGCCGGAAAACGAAAACCCGCGATTTCCCGTAAATCCCAGGCTTGGCCCGTATAGTCGAATGTATGCAAAGAAAGTACCCTGTGATTAAACTCATTTCCAGAACGATTTTTTAAATTATTTTTTCACCACTACAACGCATGAGACTTGTAGTTTTTAAAAATGTTTTCATTTTTGATGAAACGCTGAATAAAAGAAGTTTAATCGCCGGCAAACGAAAACCCGCCATTTCCCGTAAACCCCGGAATCGACCCGTATAGTCAAAAGTATACAAAGAAAATACCCAGGGTGTAAACTCATTTCCCGAACGATTTTTTAAATTATTATTTCACCACTAAAGCCCATGAGACTTGTAGTTTCTTAAAATGTTTTCATTTTTGATGAGACGCTGAATAAAAGAAGTTTAATCGCCGGTAAACGAAAACCCGCGACTTCTTGTAAATCCCGGATTCGGTCCGTATAGTCAAAAGTATACAAAGAAAGTACCCAGGGAGTAAACTCATTTCCCGAACGATTTTTTAAATTATTTTTTCACCACTACAACGCATGAGACTTGTAGTTTTTAAAAATGTTTTCATTTTTGATGAAACGCTGAATAAAAGAAGTTTAATCGCCGGTAAACGAAAACCCGCGATTTCCCGTAAACCCCGGGCTTGGCCCTTATAGTCGAATGTATACAAAGAAAGTACCCTGTGAGTAAACTCATTTCCGGAACGATGTTTTAAATTTTTTTTTCACCACTAAAACGCATGAGACTTGTAGTTTTCAGAAATGTTTTCATTTTTGATGAGACGCTTAATGAAAGTGGTTTAATCGCCAGCAAACGAAAACCCGCGATTTCCCGTAAATCCCGGGCTTGGCCCGTATAGTCAAAAGTATACAAAGAAAGTACCCAGGGAGTAAACTCATTTCCCGAACGATTTTTTAAATTATTTTTTCACCACTAAAACGCATGAGACTTGTAGTTTTCAGAAATGTTTTCATTTTTGATAAAACGCCTAATGAAAGTGGTTTAATCGCCAGCAAACGAAAACCCGCGATTTCCCGTAAATCCCGGGCTTGGCCCGTATAGTCGAATGTATACAAAGAAAGTACCCTGTAAGTAAACTCATTTCCCGAACGATGTTTTAAATTATTTTTTCACCACTAAAACGCATGAGACTTGTAGTTTTCAAAAACGTTTTCATTTTTGATGAGACGCTGAATAAAAGAAGTTTAATCGACGGCAAACGAAAATCCGCCATTTCCCGTAAACCCCTGACTCGATCCGTATAGTCAAAATATACAAAGAAAGTACCCAGGGATTAACTCATTTCCCGAACGATTTTTGATATTATTTTTTTACCACTAAACGCATGAGATTTGTAGTTTTCAAAAATATTTTCATATTTGATGGGACGCTGAATAAAAGAAGTTTAATCGCCGGCAAACGAAAATCCGCGATTTCCCGTAAATCCCGGACTCGGCCCGTATAGTCAAAAGTATACAAAGAAAGTACCCAGGGAGTAAACTCATTTCCCGAACGATTTTTTAAATTATTTTTTCACCACTAAAACGCATGAGACTTGCAGTTTTCAGAAATGTTTTCATTTTTGATAAAACGCCTAATGAAAGTGGTTTAATCGCCAGCAAACGAAAACCCGCGATTTCCCGTAAATCCCGGGCTTGGCCCGTATAGTCGAATGTATACAAAGAAAGTACCCTGTGAGTAAACTCATTTCCCGAACGATGTTTTAAATTATTTTTTCACCACTAAAACGCATGAGACTTGTAGTTTTCAGAAATGTTTTCATTTTTGATGAGACGCTTAATGAAAGTGGTTTAATCGCCAGCAAACGAAAACCCGCGATTTTCCGTAAATCCCGGGCTTGGCCCGTATAGTCGAATGTATACAAAGAAAGTACCCTGTGAGTAAACTCATTTCCAAATCGATTTTTTAAATTATCTTTTCACCACTAAAACGCATGAGACTTGTAGTTTTCAAAAAAGTTTTCATTTTTGATGAGACGCTGAATAAAAGAAGTTTAATCGACGGCAAACGAAAATCCGCCATTTCCCGTAAACCCCGGACTCGATCCGTATAGTCAAAAGTATACAAAGAAAGTACCCAGGGATTAACTCATTTCCCGAACGATTTTTGATATTATTTTTTTACCACTAAACGCATGAGACTTGTAGTTTTCAAAAATATTTTCATATTTGATGGGACGCTGAATAAAAGAAGTTTAATCGCCGGCAAACGAAAATCCGCGATTTCCCGTAAATCCCGGACTCGGCCCGTATAGTCAAAAGTATACAAAGAAAGTACCCAGGGAGTAAACTCATTTCCCGAACGATTTTTTAAATTATTTTTTCACCACTAAAACGCATGAGACTTGTAGTTTTCAGAAATGTTTTCATTTTTGATGAAACGCTTAATGAAAGTGGTTTAATCGCCAGCAAACGAAAACCCGCGATTTCCCGTAAATCCCGGGCTTGGCCCGTATAGTCGAATGTATACAAAGAAATTACCCTGTGAGTAAACTCATTTCCAAAACGATTTTTAACTTATCTTTTCACCACTAAAACGTATGAGACTTGTAGTTTTCAAAAATGTTTTCATTTTTGATGAGACGCTGATTAAAAGAAGTTTAATCGACGGCAAACGAAAACCCGCCATTTCCCGTAAACCCCGGACTCGACCCGTATAGTTAAAAGTATACAAAGAAAGTACCCAGGGAGTGAACTCATTTCCCGAACGATTTTTTATATTATTTTTTTACCACTAAACGCATGAGACTTGTAGTTTTCAAAAATATTTTCATATATGATGGGACGCTGAATAAAAGAAGTTTAATCGCCGGCAAACGAAAATCCGCGATTTCCCGTAAATCCCGGACTCGGCCCGTATAGTCAAAAGTATACAAAGAAAGTACCCAGGGAGTAAACTCATTTCCCGAACGATTTTTTAAATTATTTTTTCACCACTAAAACGCATGAGACTTGTAGTTTTCAGAAATGTTTTCATTTTTGATGAGACGCTTAATAAAAGAGGTTTAATCGCCGGAAAACGAAAACCCGCGATTTCCCGTAAATCCCCGGCTTGGCCCGTATAGTCGAATGTATACAAAGAAAGTACCCTGTGATTAAACTCATTTCCAGAACGATTTTTTAAATTATTTTTTCGCCACTACAACGCATGAGACTTGTAGTTTTTAAAAATGTTTTCATTTTTGATGAAACGCTGAATAAAAGAAGTTTAATCGCCGGCAAACGAAAACTCGCCATTTCCCGTAAATCCCGGACTCGGCCCGTATAGTCAAAAGTATACAAAGAAAGTACCCAGGGAGTAAACTCATTTCCCGAACGATTTTTTAAATTATTTTTTCACCACTAAAACGCATGAGACTTGTAGTTTTCAGAAATGTTTTCATTCTTGATGAGACGCTTAATGAAAGAGGTTTAATCGCCGGAAAACGAAAACCCGCGATTTCCCGTAAATCCCGGGCTTGGCCCGTATAGTCGAATGTATACAAAGAAAGTACCCTGTGAGTAAACTCATTTCCCGAACGATGTTTTAAATTATTTTTTCACCACTAAAACGCATGAGACTTGTAGTTTTCAAAAATGTTTTTATTTTTGATGAGACGCTGAATAAAAGAAGTTTAATCGACGGCAAACGAAAACCTGCCATTTCCCGTAAACCCCGGACTCGATCCGTATAGTCAAAAGTATGCAAAGAAAGTACCCAGGGATTAACTCATTTTCCGAACGATTTTTGTTATTATTTTTTTACCACTAAACGCATGAGACTTGTAGTTTTCAAAAATATTTTCATATTTGATGGGACGCTGAATAAAAGAAGTTTAGTCGCCGGAAAACGAAAATCCGCGATTTCCCGTAAATCCCGGACTCGGGCTGTATAGTCAAAAGTATACAAAGAAAGTACCCAGGGAGTAAACTCATTTCCCGAACGATTTTTTAAATTATTTTTTCACCACTAAAACGCATGAGACTTGTAGTTTTCAGAAATGTTTTCATTTTTGATGAAACGCTTAATGAAAGTGGTTTAATCGCCAGCAAACGAAAACCCGCGATTTCCCGTAAATCCCGGGCTTGGCCCGTATAGTCGAATGTATACAAAGAAAGTACCCTGTGAGTAAACTCATTTCCAAAACGATTTTTTAAATTATCTTTTCACCACTAAAACATATGAGACTTGTAGTTTTCAAAAATGTTTTCATTTTTGATGAGACGCTGAATAAAAGAAGTTTAATCGACGGCAAACGAAAACCCGCCATTTTCCGTAAACCCCGGACTCGACCTGTATAGTCAAAAGTATACAAAGAAAGTACCCAGGGAGTGAACTCATTTCCCGAACGATTTTTTATATTATTTTTTCACCACTACAACGCATGAGACTTGTAGTTTTTAAAAATGTTTTCATTTTTGATGAAACGCTGAATAAAAGAAGTTTAATCGCCGGCAAACGAAAACCCGCCATTTCCCGTAAACCCCGGACTCGGCCCGTATAGTCAAAAGTATACAAAGAAAGTACCCAGGGTGTAAACTCATTTCCCGAACGATTTTTTAATATATTATTTCACCACTAAAGCCCATGAGACTTGTAGTTTCTTAAAATGTTTTCATTTTTGATGAGACGCTGAATAAAAGAAGTTTAATCGCCGGTAAAAGAAAACCCGAGACTTCCCGTAAATCCCGGATTCGGTCCGCATAGTCAAAAGTATACAAAGAAAGTACCCAGGGAGTAAACTCATTTCCCGAACGATTTTTTAAATTATTTTTTCACCACTACAACGCATGAGACTTGTAGTTTTTAAAAATGTTTTCATTTTTGATGAAACGCTGAATAAAAGAAGTTTAATCGCCGGCAAACGAAAACCCGCCATTTCCCGTAAACCCCGGACTCGGCCCGTATAGTCAAAAGTATACAAAGAAAGTACCCAGGGTGTAAACTCATTTCCCGAACGATTTTTTAAATTATTATTTCACCACTAAAGCCCATGAGACTTGTAGTTTCTTAAAATGTTTTCATTTTTGATGAGACGCTGAATAAAAGAAGTTTAATCGCCGGTAAACGAAAACCCGCGACTTCCCGTAAATCCCGGATTCGGCCCGTATAGTCAAAAGTATACAAAGAAAGTACCCAGGGAGTAAACTCATTTCCCGAACGATTTTTTAAATTATATTTTCACCACTAAAACGCATGAGACTTGTAGTTTTCAAAAATGTTTTCATTTTTGATGAGACGCTGAATGAAAGAAGTTTATTCGCCGGCAAACGAAAACCTGCGATTTCTTGTAAATCCCGGGCTTGGCCCGTATAGTCGAATGTATACAAAGAAAGTACCCTGTGAGTAAACTCATTTCCCGAACGATGTTTTAAATTATTTTTTCACCACTAAAACGCATGAGACTTGTGGTTTTCAAAAATGTTTTTATTTTTGATGAGACGCTGAATAAAAGAAGTTTAGTCGCCGGCAAACGAAAATCCGCGATTTCCCGTAAATCCCGGACTCGGGCTGTATAGTCAAAAGTATACAAAGAAAGTACCCAGGGAGTAAACTCATTTCCCGAACGATTTTTTAAATTATTTTTTCACCACTAAAACGCATGAGACTTGTAGTTTTCAGAAATGTTTTCATTTTTGATGAAACGCTTAATGAAAGTGGTTTAATCGCCAGCAAACGAAAACCCGCGATTTCCCGTAAATCCCGGGCTTGGCCCGTATAGTCGAATGTATACAAAGAAAGTACCCTGTGAGTAAACTCATTTCCAAAACGATTTTTTAAATTATCTTTTCACCACTAAAACATATGAGACTTGTAGTTTTCAAAAATGTTTTCATTTTTGATGAGACGCTGAATAAAAGAAGTTTAATCGACGGCAAACGAAAACCCGCCATTTTCCGTAAACCCCGGACTCGACCTGTATAGTCAAAAGTATACAAAGAAAGTACCCAGGGAGTGAACTCATTTCCCGAACGATTTTTTATATTATTTTTTCACCACTACAACGCATGAGACTTGTAGTTTTTAAAAATGTTTTCATTTTTGATGAAACGCTGAATAAAAGAAGTTTAATCGCCGGCAAACGAAAACCCGCCATTTCCCGTAAACCCCGGACTCGGCCCGTATAGTCAAAAGTATACAAAGAAAGTACCCAGGGTGTAAACTCATTTCCCGAACGATTTTTTAATATATTATTTCACCACTAAAGCCCATGAGACTTGTAGTTTCTTAAAATGTTTTCATTTTTGATGAGACACTGAATAAAAGAAGTTTAATCGCCGGTAAAAGAAAACCCGCGACTTCCCGTAAATCCCGGATTCGGTCCACATAGTCAAAAGTATACAAAGAAAGTACCCAGGGAGTAAACTCATTTCCCGAACGATTTTTTAAATTATTTTTTCACCACTACAACGCATGAGACTTGTAGTTTTTAAAAATGTTTTCATTTTTGATGAAACGCTGAATAAAAGAAGTTTAATCGCCGGCAAACGAAAACCCGCCATTTCCCGTAAACCCCGGACTCGGCCCGTATAGTCAAAAGTATACAAAGAAAGTACCCAGGGTGTAAACTCATTTCCCGAACGATTTTTTAAATTATTATTTCACCACTAAAGCCCATGAGACTTGTAGTTTCTTAAAATGTTTTCATTTTTGATGAGACGCTGAATAAAAGAAGTTTAATCGCCGGTAAACGAAAACCCGCGACTTCCCGTAAATCCCGGATTCGGCCCGTATAGTCAAAAGTATACAAAGAAAGTACCCAGGGAGTAAACTCATTTCCCGAACGATTTTTTAAATTATATTTTCACCACTAAAACGCATGAGACTTGTAGTTTTCAAAAATGTTTTCATTTTTGATGAGACGCTGAATGAAAGAAGTTTATTCGCCGGCAAACGAAAACCTGCGATTTCTTGTAAATCCCGGACTCGGCCCGTATAGTCAAAAGTATACAAAGAAAGTACCCAGGGTGTAAACTCATTTCCCGAACGATTTTTTAAATTATTATTTCACCACTAAAGCCCATGAGACTTGTAGTTTTTAAAAATGTTTTCATTTTTGATGAGACGCTAAATAAAAGAAGTTTAATCGCCGGCAAACGAAAACACGCCATTTCCCGTACACCCTGGACTCGGCCCGTATAATCAAAAGTATACAAAGAAAGTACCCAGGGAGTAAACTCATTTCCCGAACGATTTTTTAAATTATTTTTTCACCACTAAAACGCATGAGACTTGTAGTTTTCAAAAATGTTTTCATTTTTGATGAGACGCTGAATAAAAGAAGTTTAATCGATGGCAAACGAAAACCCGCCATTTCCCGTAAACCACGGAATCAACCCGCATAGTCAAAAGTATACAAAGAAAGTACCCAGGGAGTAAACTCATTTCCCGAACGATTTTTTAAATCATTTTTTCACCACTAAAACGCATGAGACTTGTTGTTTTCAAAAATGTTTTCATTTTTGATGAGACGCTGAATAAAAGAAGTTTAATCTCCGGCAAACGAAAACCTGCGATTTCCCGTAAATCCCGGACTCGGCCCGTATAGTAAAGAAAGTACCCGGGATGTAAACTCATTTCCCGAACGATTTTTTAAATTATTATTTCATCAATAAAACGCATGAGACTTGTAGTTTTCAGAAATGTTTTTATTTTTGATGAGACGCTTAATGAAAGTGGTTTAATCGCCAGCAAACGAAAACCCGCGATTTCCCGTAAATCCCGGGCTTGGCCCGTATAGTCGAATGTATACAAAGAAAGTACCCTGTGAGTAAACTCATTTCCAAATCGATTTTTTAAATTATCTTTTCACCACTAAAACGCATGAGACTTGTAGTTTTCAAAAATGTTTTCATTCTTGATGAGACGCTGAATAAAAGAAGTTTAATCGACGGCAAACGAAAACCCGCCATTTCCCGTAAACCCCGGACTCGATCCGTATAGTCAAAAGTATACAAAGAAAGTACCCAGGGATTAACTCATTTTCCGAACGATTTTTGTTATTATTTTTTTACCACCAAACGCATGAGACTTGTAGTTTTAAAAAATGTTTTCATTTTTGATGAGACGCTGAATAAAAGAAGTTTAATCGATGGCAAACGAAAACCCGCCATTTCCCGTAAACCACGGAATCGGCCCGCATAGTCAAAAGTATACAAAGAAAGTACCCAGGGAGTAAACTCATTTCCCGAACGATTTTTTAAATTATTTTTTCACCACTAAAACGCATGAGACTTGTAGTTTTCAGAAATGTTTTCATTTTTGATGAGACGCTTAATAAAAGAGGTTTAATCGCCGGAAAACGAAAACCCGCGATTTCCCGTAAATCCCCGGCTTGGCCCGTATAGTCGAATGTATACAAAGAAAGTACCCTGTGATTAAACTCATTTCCAGAACGATTTTTTAAATTATTTTTTCGCCACTACAACGCATGAGACTTGTAGTTTTTAAAAATGTTTTCATTTTTGATGAAACGCTGAATAAAAGAAGTTTAATCGCCGGCAAACGAAAACTCGCCATTTCCCGTAAATCCCGGACTCGGCCCGTATAGTCAAAAGTATACAAAGAAAGTACCCAGGGAGTAAACTCATTTCCCGAACGATTTTTTAAATTATTTTTTCACCACTAAAACGCATGAGACTTGTAGTTTTCAGAAATGTTTTCATTCTTGATGAGACGCTTAATGAAAGAGGTTTAATCGCCGGAAAACGAAAACCCGCGATTTCCCGTAAATCCCGGGCTTGGCCCGTATAGTCGAATGTATACAAAGAAAGTACCCTGTGAGTAAACTCATTTCCCGAACGATGTTTTAAATTATTTTTTCACCACTAAAACGCATGAGACTTGTAGTTTTCAAAAATGTTTTTATTTTTGATGAGACGCTGAATAAAAGAAGTTTAATCGACGGCAAAAGAAAACCTGCCATTTCCCGTAAACCCCGGACTCGATCCGTATAGTCAAAAGTATGCAAAGAAAGTACCCAGGGATTAACTCATTTTCCGAACGATTTTTGTTATTATTTTTTTACCACTAAACGCATGAGACTTGTAGTTTTCAAAAATATTTTCATATTTGATGGGACGCTGAATAAAAGAAGTTTAGTCGCCGGAAAACGAAAATCCGCGATTTCCCGTAAATCCCGGACTCGGGCTGTATAGTCAAAAGTATACAAAGAAAGTACCCAGGGAGTAAACTCATTTCCCGAACGATTTTTTAAATTATTTTTTCACCACTAAAACGCATGAGACTTGTAGTTTTCAGAAATGTTTTCATTTTTGATGAAACGCTTAATGAAAGTGGTTTAATCGCCAGCAAACGAAAACCCGCGATTTCCCGTAAATCCCGGGCTTGGCCCGTATAGTCGAATGTATACAAAGAAAGTACCCTGTGAGTAAACTCATTTCCAAAACGATTTTTTAAATTATCTTTTCACCACTAAAACATATGAGACTTGTAGTTTTCAAAAATGTTTTCATTTTTGATGAGACGCTGAATAAAAGAAGTTTAATCGACGGCAAACGAAAACCCGCCATTTTCCGTAAACCCCGGACTCGACCTGTATAGTCAAAAGTATACAAAGAAAGTACCCAGGGAGTGAACTCATTTCCCGAACGATTTTTTATATTATTTTTTCACCACTACAACGCATGAGACTTGTAGTTTTTAAAAATGTTTTCATTTTTGATGAAACGCTGAATAAAAGAAGTTTAATCGCCGGCAAACGAAAACCCGCCATTTCCCGTAAACCCCGGACTCGGCCCGTATAGTCAAAAGTATACAAAGAAAGTACCCAGGGTGTAAACTCATTTCCCGAACGATTTTTTAATATATTATTTCACCACTAAAGCCCATGAGACTTGTAGTTTCTTAAAATGTTTTCATTTTTGATGAGACGCTGAATAAAAGAAGTTTAATCGCCGGTAAAAGAAAACCCGAGACTTCCCGTAAATCCCGGATTCGGTCCGCATAGTCAAAAGTATACAAAGAAAGTACCCAGGGAGTAAACTCATTTCCCGAACGATTTTTTAAATTATTTTTTCACCACTACAACGCATGAGACTTGTAGTTTTTAAAAATGTTTTCATTTTTGATGAAACGCTGAATAAAAGAAGTTTAATCGCCGGCAAACGAAAACCCGCCATTTCCCGTAAACCCCGGACTCGGCCCGTATAGTCAAAAGTATACAAAGAAAGTACCCAGGGTGTAAACTCATTTCCCGAACGATTTTTTAAATTATTATTTCACCACTAAAGCCCATGAGACTTGTAGTTTCTTAAAATGTTTTCATTTTTGATGAGACGCTGAATAAAAGAAGTTTAATCGCCGGTAAACGAAAACCCGCGACTTCCCGTAAATCCCGGATTCGGCCCGTATAGTCAAAAGTATACAAAGAAAGTACCCAGGGAGTAAACTCATTTCCCGAACGATTTTTTAAATTATATTTTCACCACTAAAACGCATGAGACTTGTAGTTTTCAAAAATGTTTTCATTTTTGATGAGACGCTGAATGAAAGAAGTTTATTCGCCGGCAAACGAAAACCTGCGATTTCTTGTAAATCCCGGGCTTGGCCCGTATAGTCGAATGTATACAAAGAAAGTACCCTGTGAGTAAACTCATTTCCCGAACGATGTTTTAAATTATTTTTTCACCACTAAAACGCATGAGACTTGTGGTTTTCAAAAATGTTTTTATTTTTGATGAGACGCTGAATAAAAGAAGTTTAGTCGCCGGCAAACGAAAATCCGCGATTTCCCGTAAATCCCGGACTCGGGCTGTATAGTCAAAAGTATACAAAGAAAGTACCCAGGGAGTAAACTCATTTCCCGAACGATTTTTTAAATTATTTTTTCACCACTAAAACGCATGAGACTTGTAGTTTTCAGAAATGTTTTCATTTTTGATGAAACGCTTAATGAAAGTGGTTTAATCGCCAGCAAACGAAAACCCGCGATTTCCCGTAAATCCCGGGCTTGGCCCGTATAGTCGAATGTATACAAAGAAAGTACCCTGTGAGTAAACTCATTTCCAAAACGATTTTTTAAATTATCTTTTCACCACTAAAACATATGAGACTTGTAGTTTTCAAAAATGTTTTCATTTTTGATGAGACGCTGAATAAAAGAAGTTTAATCGACGGCAAACGAAAACCCGCCATTTTCCGTAAACCCCGGACTCGACCTGTATAGTCAAAAGTATACAAAGAAAGTACCCAGGGAGTGAACTCATTTCCCGAACGATTTTTTATATTATTTTTTCACCACTACAACGCATGAGACTTGTAGTTTTTAAAAATGTTTTCATTTTTGATGAAACGCTGAATAAAAGAAGTTTAATCGCCGGCAAACGAAAACCCGCCATTTCCCGTAAACCCCGGACTCGGCCCGTATAGTCAAAAGTATACAAAGAAAGTACCCAGGGTGTAAACTCATTTCCCGAACGATTTTTTAATATATTATTTCACCACTAAAGCCCATGAGACTTGTAGTTTCTTAAAATGTTTTCATTTTTGATGAGACACTGAATAAAAGAAGTTTAATCGCCGGTAAAAGAAAACCCGCGACTTCCCGTAAATCCCGGATTCGGTCCACATAGTCAAAAGTATACAAAGAAAGTACCCAGGGAGTAAACTCATTTCCCGAACGATTTTTTAAATTATTTTTTCACCACTACAACGCATGAGACTTGTAGTTTTTAAAAATGTTTTCATTTTTGATGAAACGCTGAATAAAAGAAGTTTAATCGCCGGCAAACGAAAACCCGCCATTTCCCGTAAACCCCGGACTCGGCCCGTATAGTCAAAAGTATACAAAGAAAGTACCCAGGGTGTAAACTCATTTCCCGAACGATTTTTTAAATTATTATTTCACCACTAAAGCCCATGAGACTTGTAGTTTCTTAAAATGTTTTCATTTTTGATGAGACGCTGAATAAAAGAAGTTTAATCGCCGGTAAACGAAAACCCGCGACTTCCCGTAAATCCCGGATTCGGCCCGTATAGTCAAAAGTATACAAAGAAAGTACCCAGGGAGTAAACTCATTTCCCGAACGATTTTTTAAATTATATTTTCACCACTAAAACGCATGAGACTTGTAGTTTTCAAAAATGTTTTCATTTTTGATGAGACGCTGAATGAAAGAAGTTTATTCGCCGGCAAACGAAAACCTGCGATTTCTTGTAAATCCCGGACTCGGCCCGTATAGTCAAAAGTATACAAAGAAAGTACCCAGGGTGTAAACTCATTTCCCGAACGATTTTTTAAATTATTATTTCACCACTAAAGCCCATGAGACTTGTAGTTTTTAAAAATGTTTTCATTTTTGATGAGACGCTAAATAAAAGAAGTTTAATCGCCGGCAAACGAAAACACGCCATTTCCCGTACACCCTGGACTCGGCCCGTATAATCAAAAGTATACAAAGAAAGTACCCAGGGAGTAAACTCATTTCCCGAACGATTTTTTAAATTATTTTTTCACCACTAAAACGCATGAGACTTGTAGTTTTCAAAAATGTTTTCATTTTTGATGAGACGCTGAATAAAAGAAGTTTAATCGATGGCAAACGAAAACCCGCCATTTCCCGTAAACCACGGAATCAACCCGCATAGTCAAAAGTATACAAAGAAAGTACCCAGGGAGTAAACTCATTTCCCGAACGATTTTTTAAATCATTTTTTCACCACTAAAACGCATGAGACTTGTTGTTTTCAAAAATGTTTTCATTTTTGATGAGACGCTGAATAAAAGAAGTTTAATCTCCGGCAAACGAAAACCTGCGATTTCCCGTAAATCCCGGACTCGGCCCGTATAGTAAAGAAAGTACCCGGGATGTAAACTCATTTCCCGAACGATTTTTTAAATTATTATTTCATCAATAAAACGCATGAGACTTGTAGTTTTCAGAAATGTTTTTATTTTTGATGAGACGCTTAATGAAAGTGGTTTAATCGCCAGCAAACGAAAACCCGCGATTTCCCGTAAATCCCGGGCTTGGCCCGTATAGTCGAATGTATACAAAGAAAGTACCCTGTGAGTAAACTCATTTCCAAATCGATTTTTTAAATTATCTTTTCACCACTAAAACGCATGAGACTTGTAGTTTTCAAAAATGTTTTCATTCTTGATGAGACGCTGAATAAAAGAAGTTTAATCGACGGCAAACGAAAACCCGCCATTTCCCGTAAACCCCGGACTCGATCCGTATAGTCAAAAGTATACAAAGAAAGTACCCAGGGATTAACTCATTTTCCGAACGATTTTTGTTATTATTTTTTTACCACCAAACGCATGAGACTTGTAGTTTTAAAAAATGTTTTCATTTTTGATGAGACGCTGAATAAAAGAAGTTTAATCGATGGCAAACGAAAACCCGCCATTTCCCGTAAACCACGGAATCGGCCCGCATAGTCAAAAGTATACAAAGAAAGTACCCAGGGAGTAAACTCATTTCCCGAACGATTTTTTAAATTATTTTTTCACCACTAAAACGCATGAGACTTGTAGTTTTCAGAAATGTTTTCATTTTTGATGAGACGCTTAATAAAAGAGGTTTAATCGCCGGAAAACGAAAACCCGCGATTTCCCGTAAATCCCCGGCTTGGCCCGTATAGTCGAATGTATACAAAGAAAGTACCCTGTGATTAAACTCATTTCCAGAACGATTTTTTAAATTATTTTTTCGCCACTACAACGCATGAGACTTGTAGTTTTTAAAAATGTTTTCATTTTTGATGAAACGCTGAATAAAAGAAGTTTAATCGCCGGCAAACGAAAACTCGCCATTTCCCGTAAATCCCGGACTCGGCCCGTATAGTCAAAAGTATACAAAGAAAGTACCCAGGGAGTAAACTCATTTCCCGAACGATTTTTTAAATTATTTTTTCACCACTAAAACGCATGAGACTTGTAGTTTTCAGAAATGTTTTCATTCTTGATGAGACGCTTAATGAAAGAGGTTTAATCGCCGGAAAACGAAAACCCGCGATTTCCCGTAAATCCCGGGCTTGGCCCGTATAGTCGAATGTATACAAAGAAAGTACCCTGTGAGTAAACTCATTTCCCGAACGATGTTTTAAATTATTTTTTCACCACTAAAACGCATGAGACTTGTAGTTTTCAAAAATGTTTTTATTTTTGATGAGACGCTGAATAAAAGAAGTTTAATCGACGGCAAACGAAAACCTGCCATTTCCCGTAAACCCCGGACTCGATCCGTATAGTCAAAAGTATGCAAAGAAAGTACCCAGGGATTAACTCATTTTCCGAACGATTTTTGTTATTATTTTTTTACCACTAAACGCATGAGACTTGTAGTTTTCAAAAATATTTTCATATTTGATGGGACGCTGAATAAAAGAAGTTTAGTCGCCGGAAAACGAAAATCCGCGATTTCCCGTAAATCCCGGACTCGGGCTGTATAGTCAAAAGTATACAAAGAAAGTACCCAGGGAGTAAACTCATTTCCCGAACGATTTTTTAAATTATTTTTTCACCACTAAAACGCATGAGACTTGTAGTTTTCAGAAATGTTTTCATTTTTGATGAAACGCTTAATGAAAGTGGTTTAATCGCCAGCAAACGAAAACCCGCGATTTCCCGTAAATCCCGGGCTTGGCCCGTATAGTCGAATGTATACAAAGAAAGTACCCTGTGAGTAAACTCATTTCCAAAACGATTTTTTAAATTATCTTTTCACCACTAAAACATATGAGACTTGTAGTTTTCAAAAATGTTTTCATTTTTGATGAGACGCTGAATAAAAGAAGTTTAATCGACGGCAAACGAAAACCCGCCATTTTCCGTAAACCCCGGACTCGACCTGTATAGTCAAAAGTATACAAAGAAAGTACCCAGGGAGTGAACTCATTTCCCGAACGATTTTTTATATTATTTTTTCACCACTACAACGCATGAGACTTGTAGTTTTTAAAAATGTTTTCATTTTTGATGAAACGCTGAATAAAAGAAGTTTAATCGCCGGCAAACGAAAACCCGCCATTTCCCGTAAACCCCGGACTCGGCCCGTATAGTCAAAAGTATACAAAGAAAGTACCCAGGGTGTAAACTCATTTCCCGAACGATTTTTTAATATATTATTTCACCACTAAAGCCCATGAGACTTGTAGTTTCTTAAAATGTTTTCATTTTTGATGAGACGCTGAATAAAAGAAGTTTAATCGCCGGTAAAAGAAAACCCGCGACTTCCCGTAAATCCCGGATTCGGTCCGCATAGTCAAAAGTATACAAAGAAAGTACCCAGGGAGTAAACTCATTTCCCGAACGATTTTTTAAATTATTTTTTCACCACTACAACGCATGAGACTTGTAGTTTTTAAAAATGTTTTCATTTTTGATGAAACGCTGAATAAAAGAAGTTTAATCGCCGGCAAACGAAAACCCGCCATTTCCCGTAAACCCCGGACTCGGCCCGTATAGTCAAAAGTATACAAAGAAAGTACCCAGGGTGTAAACTCATTTCCCGAACGATTTTTTAAATTATTATTTCACCACTAAAGCCCATGAGACTTGTAGTTTCTTAAAATGTTTTCATTTTTGATGAGACGCTGAATAAAAGAAGTTTAATCGCCGGTAAACGAAAACCCGCGACTTCCCGTATATCCCGGATTCGGCCCGTATAGTCAAAAGTATACAAAGAAAGTACCCAGGGAGTAAACTCATTTCCCGAACGATTTTTTAAATTATATTTTCACCACTAAAACGCATGAGACTTGTAGTTTTCAAAAATGTTTTCATTTTTGATGAGACGCTGAATGAAAGAAGTTTATTCGCCGGCAAACGAAAACCTGCGATTTCTTGTAAATCCCGGGCTTGGCCCGTATAGTCGAATGTATACAAAGAAAGTACCCTGTGAGTAAACTCATTTCCAAAACGATTTTTTAAATTATCTTTTCACCACTAAAACATATGAGACTTGTAGTTTTCAAAAATGTTTTCATTTTTGATGAGACGCTGAATAAAAGAAGTTTAATCGACGGCAAACGAAAACCCGCCATTTTCCGTAAACCCCGGACTCGACCTGTATAGTCAAAAGTATACAAAGAAAGTACCCAGGGAGTGAACTCATTTCCCGAACGATTTTTTATATTATTTTTTCACCACTACAACGCATGAGACTTGTAGTTTTTAAAAATGTTTTCATTTTTGATGAAACGCTGAATAAAAGAAGTTTAATCGCCGGCAAACGAAAACCCGCCATTTCCCGTAAACCCCGGACTCGGCCCGTATAGTCAAAAGTATACAAAGAAAGTACCCAGGGTGTAAACTCATTTCCCGAACGATTTTTTAATATATTATTTCACCACTAAAGCCCATGAGACTTGTAGTTTCTTAAAATGTTTTCATTTTTGATGAGACGCTGAATAAAAGAAGTTTAATCGCCGGTAAAAGAAAACCCGCGACTTCCCGTAAATCCCGGATTCGGTCCGCATAGTCAAAAGTATACAAAGAAAGTACCCAGGGAGTAAACTCATTTCCCGAACGATTTTTTTAATTATTTTTTCACCACTACAACGCATGAGACTTGTAGTTTTTAAAAATGTTTTCATTTTTGATGAAACGCTGAATAAAAGAAGTTTAATCGCCGGCAAACGAAAACCCGCCATTTCCCGTAAACCCCGGACTCGGCCCGTATAGTCAAAAGTATACAAAGAAAGTACCCAGGGTGTAAACTCATTTCCCGAACGATTTTTTAAATTATTATTTCACCACTAAAGCCCATGAGACTTGTAGTTTCTTAAAATGTTTTCATTTTTGATGAGACGCTGAATAAAAGAAGTTTAATCGCCGGTAAACGAAAACCCGCGACTTCCCGTAAATCCCGGATTCGGCCCGTATAGTCAAAAGTATACAAAGAAAGTACCCAGGGAGTAAACTCATTTCCCGAACGATTTTTTAAATTATATTTTCACCACTAAAACGCATGAGACTTGTAGTTTTCAAAAATGTTTTCATTTTTGATGAGACGCTGAATGAAAGAAGTTTATTCGCCGGCAAACGAAAACCTGCGATTTCTTGTAAATCCCGGACTCGGCCCGTATAGTCAAAAGTATACAAAGAAAGTACCCAGGGTGTAAACTCATTTCCCGAACGATTTTTTAAATTATTATTTCACCACTAAAGCCCATGAGACTTGTAGTTTTTAAAAATGTTTTCATTTTTGATGAGACGCTAAATAAAAGAAGTTTAATCGCCGGCAAACGAAAACACGCCATTTCCCGTACACCCTGGACTCGGCCCGTATAATCAAAAGTATACAAAGAAAGTACCCAGGGAGTAAACTCATTTCCCGAACGATTTTTTAAATTATTTTTTCACCACTAAAACGCATGAGACTTGTAGTTTTCAAAAATGTTTTCATTTTTGATGAGACGCTGAATAAAAGAAGTTTAATCGATGGCAAACGAAAACCCGCCATTTCCCGTAAACCACGGAATCAACCCGCATAGTCAAAAGTATACAAAGAAAGTACCCAGGGAGTAAACTCATTTCCCGAACGATTTTTTAAATCATTTTTTCACCACTAAAACGCATGAGACTTGTTGTTTTCAAAAATGTTTTCATTTTTGATGAGACGCTGAATAAAAGAAGTTTAATCTCCGGCAAACGAAAACCTGCGATTTCCCGTAAATCCCGGACTCGGCCCGTATAGTAAAGAAAGTACCCGGGATGTAAACTCATTTCCCGAACGATTTTTTAAATTATTATTTCATCAATAAAACGCATGAGACTTGTAGTTTTCAGAAATGTTTTTATTTTTGATGAGACGCTTAATGAAAGTGGTTTAATCGCCAGCAAACGAAAACCCGCGATTTCCCGTAAATCCCGGGCTTGGCCCGTATAGTCGAATGTATACAAAGAAAGTACCCTGTGAGTAAACTCATTTCCAAATCGATTTTTTAAATTATCTTTTCACCTCTAAAACGCATGAGACTTGTAGTTTTCAAAAATGTTTTCATTCTTGATGAGACGCTGAATAAAAGAAGTTTAATCGACGGCAAACGAAAACCCGCCATTTCCCGTAAACCCCGGACTCGATCCGTATAGTCAAAAGTATACAAAGAAAGTACCCAGGGATTAACTCATTTTCCGAACGATTTTTGTTATTATTTTTTTACCACTAAACGCATGAGACTTGTAGTTTTAAAAAATGTTTTCATTTTTGATGAGACGCTGAATAAAAGAAGTTTAATCGATGGCAAACGAAAACCCGCCATTTCCCGTAAACCACGGAATCGGCCCGCATAGTCAAAAGTATACAAAGAAAGTACCCAGGGAGTAAACTCATTTCCCGAACGATTTTTTAAATCATTTTTTCACCACTAAAACGCATGAGACTTGTTGTTTTCAAAAATGTTTTCATTTTTGATGAGACGCTGAATAAAAGAAGTTTAATCGCCGGCAAACGAAAACCTGCGATTTCCCGTAAATCCCGGACTCGGCCCGTATAGTCAAAAGTATACAAAGAAAGTACCCAGGGAGTAAACTCACTTCCCGAACGATTTTTTAAATTATTATTTCACCACTAAAGCCCATGAGACTTGTAGTTTTTAAAAATGTTTTCATTTTTGATGAGACGCTGAATAAAAGAAGTTTAAACGCCGGCAAACGAAAACCCGCGACTTCCCGTAAATCCCGGACTCGTCCCGTATAGTCAAAAGTATACAAAGAAAGTACCCAGGGAGTAAACTCATTTCCCGAACGATTTTTTAAAATATTTTTTCACCACTAAAACGCATGAGACTTGTAGTTTTCAAAAATGTTTTCATTTTTGATGAGACGCTGAATAAAAGAAGTTTAATCTCCAGCAAACGAAAACCTGCGATTTCCCGTATATCCCGGACTCGGCCCGTATAGTAAAGAAAGTACCCGCGATGTAAACTCATTTCCCGAACGATTTTTTAAATTATTATTTCATCACTAAAACGCATGAGACTTGTAGTTTTCAAAAATGTTTTCATTTTTGATGAGACGCTGAATAAAAGAAGTTTAATCGATGGCAAACGAAAACCCGCCATTTCCCGTAAACCACGGAATCGGCCCGCATAGTCAAAAGTATACAAAGAAAGTACCCAGGGAGTAAACTCATTTCCCGAACGATTTTTTAAATCATTTTTTCACCACTAAAACGCATGAGACTTGTTGTTTTCAAAAATGTTTTCATTTTTGATGAGACGCTGAATAAAAGAAGTTTAATCGCCGGCAAACGAAAACCTGCGATTTCCCGTAAATCCCGGACTCGGCCCGTATAGTCAAAAGTATACAAAGAAAGTACCCAGGGAGTAAACTCATTTCCCGAACGATTTTTTAAATTATTATTTCACCACTAAAGCCCATGAGACTTGTAGTTTTTAAAAATGTTTTCATTTTTGATGAGACGCTGAATAAAAGAAGTTTAAACGCCGGCAAACGAAAACCCGCGACTTCCCGTAAATCCCGGACTCGTCCCGTATAGTCAAAAGTATACAAAGAAAGTACCCAGGGAGTAAACTCATTTCCCGAACGATGTTTTAAAATATTTTTTCACCACTAAAACGCATGAGACTTGTAGTTTTCAAAAATGTTTTCATTTTTGATGAGACGCTGAATAAAAGAAGTTTAATCGATGGCAAACGAAAACCCGCCATTTCCCGTAAACCACGGAATCGGCCCGCATAGTCAAAAGTATACAAAGAAAGTACCCAGGGAGTAAACTCATTTCCCGAACGATTTTTTAAATCATTTTTTCACCACTAAAACGCATGAGACTTGTTGTTTTCAAAAATGTTTTCATTTTTGATGAGACGCTGAATAAAAGAAGTTTAATCGCCGGCAAACGAAAACCTGCGATTTCCCGTAAATCCCGGACTCGGCCCGTATAGTCAAAAGTATACAAAGAAAGTACCCAGGGAGTAAACTCATTTCCCGAACGATTTTTTAAATTATTATTTCACCACTAAAGCCCATGAGACTTGTAGTTTTTAAAAATGTTTTCATTTTTGATGAGACGCTGAATAAAAGAAGTTTAAACGCCGGCAAACGAAAACCCGCGACTTCCCGTAAATCCCGGACTCGTCCCGTATAGTCAAAAGTATACAAAGAAAGTACCCAGGGAGTAAACTCATTTCCCGAACGATTTTTTAAAATATTTTTTCACCACTAAAACGCATGAGACTTGTAGTTTTCAAAAATGTTTTCATTTTTGATGAGACGCTGAATAAAAGAAGTTTAATCTCCAGCAAACGAAAACCTGCGATTTCCCGTATATCCCGGACTCGGCCCGTATAGTAAAGAAAGTACCCGCGATGTAAACTCATTTCCCGAACGATTTTTTAAATTATTATTTCATCACTAAAACGCATGAGACTTGTAGTTTTCAGAAATGTTTTTATTTTTGATGAGACGCTTAATGAAAGTGGTTTAATCGCCAGCAAACGAAAACCCGCGATTTCCCGTAAATCCCGGGCTTGGCCCGTATAGTCGAATGTATACAAAGAAAGTACCCTGTGAGTAAACTCATTTCCAAATCGATTTTTTAAATTATCTTTTCACCACTAAAACGCATGAGACTTGTAGTTTTCAAAAATGTTTTCATTCTTGATGAGACGCTGAATAAAAGAAGTTTAATCGACGGCAAACGAAAACCCGCCATTTCCCGTAAACCCCGGACTCGATCCGTATAGTCAAAAGTATACAAAGAAAGTACCCAGGGATTAACTCATTTTCCGAACGATTTTTGTTATTATTTTTTTACCACTAAACGCATGAGACTTGTAGTTTTCAAAAATATTTTCATATTTGATGGGACGCTGAATAAAAGAAGTTTAATCGCCGGCAAACGAAAATCCGCGATTTCCCGTAAATCCCGGACTCGGCCCGTATAGTCAAAAGTATACAAAGAAAGTACCCAGGGAGTAAACTCATTTCCCGAACGATTTTTTAAATTATTTTTTCACCACTAAAACGCAGGAGACTTGTAGTTTTCAGAAATGTTTTCATTTTTGATGAGACGCTTAATGAAAGAGGTTTAATCGCCGGAAAACGAAAACCCGCGATTTCCCGTAAATCCTGGGCTTGGCCCGTATAGTCGAATGTATACAAAGAAAGTACCCTGTGATTAAACTCATTTCCAGAACGATTTTTTAAATTATTTCTTCACCACTACAACGCATGAGACTTGTAGTTTTTAAAAATGTTTTCATTTTTGATGAAACGCTGAATAAAAGAAGTTTAATCGCCGGCAAACGAAAACCCGCCATTTCCCGTAAACCCCGGACTCGGCCCGTATAGTCAAAAGTATACAAAGAAAGTACCCAGGGTGTAAACTCATTTCCCGAACGATTTTTTAAATTATTATTTAACCACTAAAGCCCATGAGACTTGTAGTTTTTAAAAATGTTTTCATTTTTGATGAGACGCTGAATAAAAGAAGTTTAAACGCCGGCAAACGAAAACCCGCGACTTCCCGTAAATCCCGGACTCGTCCCGTATAGTCAAAAGTATACAAAGAAAGTACCCAGGGAGTAAACTCATTTCCCGAACGATTTTTTAAATTATTTTTTCACCACTAAAACGCAGGAGACTTGTAGTTTTCAGAAATGTTTTCATTTTTGATGAGACGCTTAATGAAAGAGGTTTAATCGCCGGAAAACGAAAACCCGCGATTTCCCGTAAATCCCGGGCTTGGCCCGTATAGTCGAATGTATACAAAGAAAGTACCCTGTGATTAAACTCATTTCCAGAACGATTTTTTAAATTATTTTTTCACCACTAAAACGCAGGAGACTTGTAGTTTTCAGAAATGTTTTCATTTTTGATGAGACGCTGAATAAAAGAAGTTTAATCTCCGGCAAACGAAAACCTGCGATTTCCCGTAAATCTCGGACTCGGCCCGTATAGTAAAGAAAGTACCCGGGATGTAAACTCATTTCCCGAACGATTTTTTAAATTATTATTTCACCACTAAAACGCATGAGACTTGTAGTTTTCAGAAATGTTTTTATTTTTGATGAGACGCTTAATGAAAGTGGTTTAATTGCCAGCAAACGAAAACCCGCGATTTCCCGTAAATCCCGGGCTTGGCCCGTATAGTCGAATGTATACAAAGAAAGTACCCTGTGAGTAAACTCATTTCCAAATCGATTTTTTAAATTATCTTTTCACCACTAAAACGCATGAGACTTGTAGTTTTCAAAATTGTTTTCATTTTTGATGAGACGCTGAATAAAAGAAGTTTAATCGACGGCAAACGAAAACCCGCCATTTCCCGTAAACCCCGGACTCGATCCGTATAGTCAAAAGTATACAAAGAAAGTACCCAGGGATTAACTCATTTTCCGAACGATTTTTGTTATTATTTTTTTACCACTAAACGCATGAGACTTGTAGTTTTCAAAAATATTTTCATATTTGATGGGACGCTGAATAAAAGAAGTTTAATCGCCGGCAAACGAAAATCCGCGATTTCCCGTAAATCCCGGACTCGGCCCGTATAGTCAAAAGTATACAAAGAAAGTACCCAGGGAGTAAACTCATTTCCAAAACGATTTTTTAAATTATCTTTTCACCACTAAAACGTATGAGACTTGTAGTTTTCAAAAATGTTTTCATTTTTGATGAGACGCTGAATAAAAGAAGTTTAATCGACGGCAAACGAAAACCCGCCATTTCCCGTAAACCCCGGACTCGACCCGTATAGTCAAAAGATACAAAGAAAGTACCCAGGGAGTGAACTCATTTCCCGAACAATTTTTTATATTATTTTTTTACCACTAAACGCATGAGACTTGTAGTTTTCAAAAATATTTTCATATTTGATGGGACGCTGAATAAAAGAAGTTTAATCGCCGGCAAACGAAAATCCGCGATTTCCCGTAAATCCCGGACTCGGCCCGTATAGTCAAAAGTATACAAAGAAAGTACCCAGGGAGTAAACTCATTTCCCGAACGATTTTTTAAATTATTTTTTCACCACTAAAACGCATCAGACTTGTAGTTTTTAAAAATGTTTACATTTTTGATGAGACGCTGAATAAAAGAAGTTTAATCGCCGGCAAACGAAAACCCGCGATTTCCCGTAAATCCCGGGCTTGGCACGTATAGTCGAATGTATACAAAGAAAGTACCCAGGGAGTAAACTCATTTCCCGAACGATTTTTTAAATTTTTTTTCCACACTAAAACGCATGACACTTGTAGTTTTCAAAAATGTTTTCATTTTTGATGAGACGCTGAATAAAAGAAGTTTAATCTCCGGCAAACGAAAACCTGCGATTTCCCGTAAATCTCGGACTCGGCCCGTATAGTAAAGAAAGTACCCGGGATGTAAACTCATTTCCCGAACGATTTTTTAAATTATTATTTCACCACTAAAACGCATGAGACTTGTAGTTTTCAGAAATGTTTTTATTTTTGATGAGACGCTTAATGAAAGTGGTTTAATTGCCAGCAAACGAAAACCCGCGATTTCCCGTAAATCCCGGGCTTGGCCCGTATAGTCGAATGTATACAAAGAAAGTACCCTGTGAGTAAACTCATTTCCAAATCGATTTTTTAAATTATCTTTTCACCACTAAAACGCATGAGACTTGTAGTTTTCAAAAATGTTTTCATTTTTGATGAGACGCTGAATAAAAGAAGTTTAATCGACGGCAAACGAAAACCCGCCATTTCCCGTAAACCCCGGACTCGATCCGTATAGTCAAAAGTATACAAAGAAAGTACCCAGGGATTAACTCATTTTCCGAACGATTTTTGTTATTATTTTTTTACCACTAAACGCATGAGACTTGTAGTTTTCAAAAATATTTTCATATTTGATGGGACGCTGAATAAAAGAAGTTTAATCGCCGGCAAACGAAAATCCGCGATTTCCCGTAAATCCCGGACTCGGCCCGTATAGTCAAAAGTATACAAAGAAAGTACCCAGGGAGTAAACTCATTTCCCGAACGATTTTTTAAATTATTTTTTCACCACTAAAACGCATGAGACTTGTAGTTTTCAGAAATGTTTTCATTTTTGATGAAACGCTTAATGAAAGTGGTTTAATCGCCAGCAAACGAAAACCCGCGATTTCCCGTAAATCCCGGGCTTGGCCCGTATAGTCGAATGTATACAAAGAAAGTACCCTGTGAGTAAACTCATTTCCAAAACGATTTTTTAAATTATCTTTTCACCACTAAAACGTATGAGACTTGTAGTTTTCAAAAATGTTTTCATTTTTGATGAGACGCTGAATAAAAGAAGTTTAATCGACGGCAAACGAAAACCCGCCATTTCCCGTAAACCCCGGACTCGACCCGTATAGTCAAAAGATACAAAGAAAGTACCCAGGGAGTGAACTCATTTCCCGAACGATTTTTTATATTATTTTTTTACCACTAAACGCATGAGACTTGTAGTTTTCAAAAATATTTTCATATTTGATGGGACGCTGAATAAAAGAAGTTTAATCGCCGGCAAACGAAAATCCGCGATTTCCCGTAAATCCCGGACTCGCCCCGTATAGTCAAAAGTATACAAAGAAAGTACTCAGGGAGTAAACTCATTTCCCGAACGATTTTTTAAATTATTTTTTCACCACTAAAACGCAGGAGACTTGTAGTTTTCAGAAATGTTTTCATTTTTGATGAGACGCTTAATGAAAGAGGTTTAATCGCCGGAATACGAAAACCCGCGATTTCCCGTAAATCCCGGGCTTGGCCCGTATAGTCGAATGTATACAAAGAAAGTACCCTGTGATTAAACTCATTTCCAGAACGATTTTTTAAATTATTTTTTCACCACTACAACGCATGAGACTTGTAGTTCTTAAAAATGTTTTCATTTTTGATGAAACGCTGAATAAAAGAAGTTTAATCGCCGGCAAACGAAAACCCGCCATTTCCCGTAAACCCCGGACTCGGCCCGTAAAGTCAAAAGTATACAAAGAAAGTACCCAGGGTGTAAACTCATTTCCCGAACGATTTTTTAAATTATTATTTCACCACTAAAGCCCATGAGACTTGTAGTTTTTAAAAATGTTTTCATTTTTGATGAGACGCTGAATAAAAGAAGTTTAAACGCCGGCAAACGAAAACCCACGACTTCCCGTAAATCCCGGACTCGTCCCGTATAGTCAAAAGTATACAAAGAAAGTACCCAGGGAGTAAACTCATTTCCCGAACGATTTTTTAAAATATTTTTTCACCACTAAAACGCATGAGACTTGTAGTTTTCAAAAATGTTTTCATTTTTGATGAGACGCTGAATAAAAGAAGTTTAATCTCCGGCAAACGAAAACCTGCGATTTCCCGTAAATCCCGGACTCGGCCCGTATAGTAAAGAAAGTACCCGGGATGTAAACTCATTTCCCGAACGATTTTTTAAATTATTATTTCACCACTAAAACGCATGAGACTTGTAGTTTTCAGAAATGTTTTTATTTTTGATGAGACGCTTAATGAAAGTGGTTTAATCGCCAGCAAACGAAAACCCGCGATTTCCCGTAAATCCCGGGCTTGGCCCGTATAGTCGAATGTATACAAAGAAAGTACCCTGTGAGTAAACCCATTTCCAAATCGATTTTTTAAATTATCTTTTCACCACTAAAACGCATGAGACTTGTAGTTTTCAAAAATGTTTTCATTTTTGATGAGACGCTGAATAAAAGAAGTTTAATCGACGGCAAACGAAAACCCGCCATTTCCCGTAAATCCCGGACTCGATCCGTATAGTCAAAAGTATACAAAGAAAGTACCCAGGGATTAACTCATTTTCCGAACGATTTTTGTTATTATTTTTTTACCACTAAACGCATGAGACTTGTAGTTTTCAAAAATATTTTCATATTTGATGGGACGCTGAATAAAAGAAGTTTAATCGCCGGCAAACGAAAATCCGCGATTTCCCGTAAATCCCGGACTCGGCCCGTATAGTCAAAAGTATACAAAGAAAGTACCCAGGGAGTAAACTCATTTCCCGAACGATTTTTTAAATTATTTTTTCACCACTAAAACGCATGAGACTTGTAGTTTTCAGAAATGTTTTCATTTTTGATGAAACGCTTAATGAAAGTGGTTTAATCGCCAGCAAACGAAAACCCGCGATTTCCCGTAAATCCCGGGCTTGGCCCGTATAGTCGAATGTATACAAAGAAAGTACCCTGTGAGTAAACTCATTTCCAAAACGATTTTTTAAATTATCTTTTCACCACTAAAACGTATGAGACTTGTAGTTTTCAAAAATGTTTTCATTTTTGATGAGACGCTGAATAAAAGAAGTTTAATCGACGGCAAACGAAAACCCGCCATTTCCCGTAAACCCCGGACTCGACCCGTATAGTCAAAAGATACAAAGAAAGTACCCAGGGAGTGAACTCATTTCCCGAACGATTTTTTATATTATTTTTTTACCACTAAACGCATGAGACTTGTAGTTTTCAAAAATATTTTCATATTTGATGGGACGCTGAATAAAAGAAGTTTAATCGCCGGCAAACGAAAATCCGCAATTTCCCGTAAATCCCGGACTCGGCCCGTATAGTCAAAAGTATACAAAGAAAGTACCCAGGGAGTAAACTCATTTCCCGAACGATTTTTTAAATTATTTTTTCACCACTAAAACGCAGGAGACTTGTAGTTTTCAGAAATGTTTTCATTTTTGATGAGACGCTTAATGAAAGAGGTTTAATCGCCGGAATACGAAAACCCGCGATTTCCCGTAAACCCCGGACTCGACCCGTATAGTCAAAAGATACAAAGAAAGTACCCAGTGAGTGAACTCATTTCCCGAACGATTTTTTATATTATTTTTTTACCACTAAACGCATGAGACTTGTAGTTTTCAAAAATATTTTCATATTTGATGGGACGCTGAATAAAAGAAGTTTAATCGCCGGCAAACGAAAATCCGCGATTTCCCGTAAATCCCGGACTCGGCCCGTATAGTCAAAAGTATACAAAGAAAGTACCCAGAGAGTAAACTCATTTCCCGAACGATTTTTTAAATTATTTTTTCACCACTAAAACGCAGGAGACTTGTAGTTTTCAGAAATGTTTTCATTTTTGATGAGACGCTGAATAAAAGAAGTTTAAACGCCGGCAAACGAAAACCCGCGACTTCCCGTAAATCCCGGACTCGTCCCGTATAGTCAAAAGTATACAAAGAAAGTACCCAGGGAGTGAACTCATTTCCCGAACGATTTTTTATATTATTTTTTTACCACTAAACGCATGAGACTTGTAGTTTTCAAAAATATTTTCATATTTGATGGGACGCTGAATAAAAGAAGTTTAATCGCCGGCAAACGAAAATCCGCGATTTCCCGTAAATCCCGGACTCGGCCCGTATAGTCAAAAGTATACAAAGAAAGTACTCAGGGAGTAAACTCATTTCCCGAACGATTTTTTAAATTATTTTTTCACCACTAAAACGCAGGAGACTTGTAGTTTTCAGAAATGTTTTCATTTTTGATGAGACGCTTAATGAAAGAGGTTTAATCGCCGGAATACGAAAACCCGCGATTTCCCGTAAATCCCGGGCTTGGCCCGTATAGTCGAATGTATACAAAGAAAGTACCCTGTGATTAAACTCATTTCCAGAACGATTTTTTAAATTATTTTTTCACCACTACAACGCATGAGACTTGTAGTTCTTAAAAATGTTTTCATTTTTGATGAAACGCTGAATAAAAGAAGTTTAATCGCCGGCAAACGAAAACCCGCCATTTCCCGTAAACCCCGGACTCGGCCCGTAAAGTCAAAAGTATACAAAGAAAGTACCCAGGGTGTAAACTCATTTCCCGAACGATTTTTTAAATTATTATTTCACCACTAAAGCCCATGAGACTTGTAGTTTTTAAAAATGTTTTCATTTTTGATGAGACGCTGAATAAAAGAAGTTTAAACGCCGGCAAACGAAAACCCACGACTTCCCGTAAATCCCGGACTCGTCCCGTATAGTCAAAAGTATACAAAGAAAGTACCCAGGGAGTAAACTCATTTCCCGAACGATTTTTTAAAATATTTTTTCACCACTAAAACGCATGAGACTTGTAGTTTTCAAAAATGTTTTCATTTTTGATGAGACGCTGAATAAAAGAAGTTTAATCTCCGGCAAACGAAAACCTGCGATTTCCCGTAAATCCCGGACTCGGCCCGTATAGTAAAGAAAGTACCCGGGATGTAAACTCATTTCCCGAACGATTTTTTAAATTATTATTTCACCACTAAAACGCATGAGACTTGTAGTTTTCAGAAATGTTTTTATTTTTGATGAGACGCTTAATGAAAGTGGTTTAATCGCCAGCAAACGAAAACCCGCGATTTCCCGTAAATCCCGGGCTTGGCCCGTATAGTCGAATGTATACAAAGAAAGTACCCTGTGAGTAAACCCATTTCCAAATCGATTTTTTAAATTATCTTTTCACCACTAAAACGCATGAGACTTGTAGTTTTCAAAAATGTTTTCATTTTTGATGAGACGCTGAATAAAAGAAGTTTAATCGACGGCAAACGAAAACCCGCCATTTCCCGTAAATCCCGGACTCGATCCGTATAGTCAAAAGTATACAAAGAAAGTACCCAGGGATTAACTCATTTTCCGAACGATTTTTGTTATTATTTTTTTACCACTAAACGCATGAGACTTGTAGTTTTCAAAAATATTTTCATATTTGATGGGACGCTGAATAAAAGAAGTTTAATCGCCGGCAAACGAAAATCCGCGATTTCCCGTAAATCCCGGACTCGGCCCGTATAGTCAAAAGTATACAAAGAAAGTACCCAGGGAGTAAACTCATTTCCCGAACGATTTTTTAAATTATTTTTTCACCACTAAAACGCATGAGACTTGTAGTTTTCAGAAATGTTTTCATTTTTGATGAAACGCTTAATGAAAGTGGTTTAATCGCCAGCAAACGAAAACCCGCGATTTCCCGTAAATCCCGGGCTTGGCCCGTATAGTCGAATGTATACAAAGAAAGTACCCTGTGAGTAAACTCATTTCCAAAACGATTTTTTAAATTATCTTTTCACCACTAAAACGTATGAGACTTGTAGTTTTCAAAAATGTTTTCATTTTTGATGAGACGCTGAATAAAAGAAGTTTAATCGACGGCAAACGAAAACCCGCCATTTCCCGTAAACCCCGGACTCGACCCGTATAGTCAAAAGATACAAAGAAAGTACCCAGGGAGTGAACTCATTTCCCGAACGATTTTTTATATTATTTTTTTACCACTAAACGCATGAGACTTGTAGTTTTCAAAAATATTTTCATATTTGATGGGACGCTGAATAAAAGAAGTTTAATCGCCGGCAAACGAAAATCCGCAATTTCCCGTAAATCCCGGACTCGGCCCGTATAGTCAAAAGTATACAAAGAAAGTACCCAGGGAGTAAACTCATTTCCCGAACGATTTTTTAAATTATTTTTTCACCACTAAAACGCAGGAGACTTGTAGTTTTCAGAAATGTTTTCATTTTTGATGAGACGCTTAATGAAAGAGGTTTAATCGCCGGAATACGAAAACCCGCGATTTCCCGTAAACCCCGGACTCGACCCGTATAGTCAAAAGATACAAAGAAAGTACCCAGTGAGTGAACTCATTTCCCGAACGATTTTTTATATTATTTTTTTACCACTAAACGCATGAGACTTGTAGTTTTCAAAAATATTTTCATATTTGATGGGACGCTGAATAAAAGAAGTTTAATCGCCGGCAAACGAAAATCCGCGATTTCCCGTAAATCCCGGACTCGGCCCGTATAGTCAAAAGTATACAAAGAAAGTACCCAGAGAGTAAACTCATTTCCCGAACGATTTTTTAAATTATTTTTTCACCACTAAAACGCAGGAGACTTGTAGTTTTCAGAAATGTTTTCATTTTTGATGAGACGCTGAATAAAAGAAGTTTAAACGCCGGCAAACGAAAACCCGCGACTTCCCGTAAATCCCGGACTCGTCCCGTATAGTCAAAAGTATACAAAGAAAGTACCCAGGGAGTAAACTCATTTCCCGAACGATTTTTTAAAATATTTTTTCACCACTAAAACGCATGAGACTTGTAGTTTTCAAAAATGTTTTCATTTTTGATGAGACGCTGAATAAAAGAAGTTTAATCTCCGGCAAACGAAAACCTGCGATTTCCCGTAAATCCCGGACTCGGCGCGTATAGTAAAGAAAGTACCCGGGATGTAAACTCATTTCCCGAACGATTTTTTAAATTATTATTTCACCACTAAAACGCATGAGACTTGTAGTTTTCAGAAATGTTTTTATTTTTGATGAGACGCTTAATGAAAGTGGTTTAATCGCCAGCAAACGAAAACCTGCGATTTCCCGTAAATCCCGGGCTTGGCCCGTATAGTCGAATGTATACAAAGAAAGTACCCTGTGAGTAAACTCATTTCCAAATCGATTTTTTAAATTATCTTTTCACCACTAAAACGCATGAGACTTGTAGTTTTCAAAAATGTTTTCATTTTTGATGAGACGCTGAATAAAAGAAGTTTAATCGACGGCAAACGAAAACCCGCCATTTCCCGTAAACCCCGGACTCGATCCGTATAGTCAAAAGTATACAAAGAAAGTACCCAGGGATTAACTCATTTTCCGAACGATTTTTGTTATTATTTTTTTACCACTAAACGCATGAGACTTGTAGTTTTCAAAAATATTTTCATATTTGATGGGACGCTGAATAAAAGAAGTTTAATCGCCGGCAAACGAAAATCCGCGATTTCCCGTAAATCCCGGACTCGGCCCGTATAGTCAAAAGTATACAAAGAAAGTACCCAGGGAGTAAACTCATTTCCCGAACGATTTTTTAAATTACTTTTTCACCACTAAAACGCATGAGACTTGTAGTTTTTAGAAATGTTTTCATTTTTGATGAAACGCTTAATGAAAGTGGTTTAATCGCCAGCAAACGAAAACCCGCGATTTCCCGTAAATCCCGGGCTTGGCCCGTATAGTCGAATGTATACAAAGAAAGTACCCTGTGAGTAAACTCATTTCCAAAACGATTTTTTAAATTATCTTTTCACCACTAAAACGTATGAGACTTGTAGTTTTCAAAAATGTTTTCATTTTTGATGAGACGCTGAATAAAAGAAGTTTAATCGACGGCAAACGAAAACCCGCCATTTCCCGTAAACCCCGGACTCGACCCGTATAGTCAAAAGATACAAAGAAAGTACCCAGTGAGTGAACTCATTTCCCGAACGATTTTTTATATTATTTTTTTACCACTAAACGCATGAGACTTGTAGTTTTCAAAAATATTTTCATATTTGATGGGACGCTGAATAAAAGAAGTTTAATCGCCGGCAAACGAAAATCCGCGATTTCCCGTAAATCCCGGACTCGGCCCGTATAGTCAAAAGTATACAAAGAAAGTACCCAGGGAGTAAACTCATTTCCCGAACAATTTTTTAAATTATTTTTTCACCACTAAAACGCAGGAGACTTGTAGTTTTCAGAAATGTTTTCATTTTTGATGAGACGTTAATGAAAGAGGTTTAATCGCCGGAAAACGAAAACCCGCGATTTCCCGTAAATCCCGGGCTTGGCCCGTATAGTAGAATGTATACAAAGAAAGTACCCTGTGATTAAACTCATTTCCAGAACGATTTTTTAAATTATTTTTTCACCACTAAAACGCATGAGACTTGTAGTTTTTAAAAATGTTTTCATTTTTGATGAAACGCTGAATAAAAGAAGTTTAATCGCCGGCTAACGAAAACCCGCCATTTCCCGTAAACCCCGGACTCGGCCCGTATAGTCAAAAGTATGCAAATAAAGTACCCAGGGTGTAAAGTCATTTCCCGAACGATTTTTTAAATTATTATTTCACCACTAAAGCCCATGAGACTTGTAGTTTCTTAAAATGTTTTCATTTTTGATGAGACGCTGAATAAAAGAAGTTTAATCGCCGGTAAACGAAAACCCGCGACTTCCCGTAAATCCCGGATTCGGCCCGTATAGTCGAATGTATACAAAGAAAGTACCCTGTGATTAAACTCATTTCCCGAACGATTTTTTAAATTATTTTTTCACCACTACAACGCATGAGACTTGTAGTTTTTAAAAATGTTTTCATTTTTGATGAAACGCTGAGTAAAAGAAGTTTAATCGCCGGCTAACGAAAACCCGCCATTTCCCGTAAACCCCGGACTCGGCCCGTATAGTCAAAAGTTTACAAAGAAAGTACCCAGGGTGTAAACTCATTTCCCGAACGATTTTTTAAATTATTATTTCACCACTAAAGCCCATGAGACTTGTAGTTTCTTAAAATGTTTTCATTTTTGATGAGACGCTGAATAAAAGAGGTTTAATCGCCGGTAAACGAAAACCCGCGACTTCCCGTAAATCCTGGATTCGGCCCGTATAGTCAAAAGTATACAAAGAAAGTACCCAGGGAGTAAACTCATTTCCCGAACGATTTTTTAAATTATATTTTTACCACTAAAACGCATGAGACTTGTAGTTCTCAAAAATGTTTTCATTTTTGATGAGACGCTGAATGAAAGAAGTTTATTCGCCGGCAAACGAAAGCCTGCGATTTCCCGTAAATCCCGGACTCGGCCCGTATAGTCAAAAGTATACAAAGAAAGTACCCAGGGTGTAAACTCATTTCCCGAACGATTTTTTAAATTATTATTTCACCACTAAAGCCCATGAGACTTGCAGTTTTTAAAAATGTTTTCATTTTTGATGAGACGCTAAATAAAAGAAGTTTAATCGCCGGCAAACGAAAACACGCCATTTCCCGTACACCCTGGACTCGGCCCGTATAATCAAAAGTATACAAAGAAAGTACCCAGGGAGTAAACTCATTTCCCGAACGATTTTTTAAATTATTTTTTCACCACTAAAACGCATGAGACTTGTAGTTTTCAAAAATGTTTTCATTTTTGATGAGACGCTGAATAAAAGAAGTTTAATCGCCGGCAAACGAAAACCCGCCATTTCCCGTAAACCACGGACTCGGCCCGCATAGTCAAAAGTATACAAAGAAAGTACCCAGGGAGTAAACTCATTTCCCGAACGATTTTTTAAATCATTTTTTCACCACTAAAACGCATGAGACTTGTTGTTTTCAAAAATGTTTTCATTTTTGATGAGACGCTGAATAAAAGAAGTTTAATCGCTGGCAAACGAAAACCTGCGATTTCCCGTAAATCCCGGACTCGGCCCGTATAGTCAAAAGTATACAAAGAAAGTACCCAGGGAGTAAACTCATTTCCCGAACGATTTTTTAAATTATTATTTCACCACTAAAGCCCACGAGACTTGTCGTTTTTAAAAATGTTTTCATTTTTGATGAGACGCTGAATAAAAGAAGTTTAAACGCCGGCAAACGAAAACCCGCGACTTCCCGTAAATCCCGGACTCGTCCCGTATAGTCAAAAGTATACAAAGAAAGTACCCAGGGAGTAAACTCATTTCCCGAACAATTTTTTAAAATATTTTTTCACCACTAAAACGCATGAGACTTGTAGTTTTCAAAAATGTTTTCATTTTTGATGAGACGCTGAATAAAAGAAGTTTAATCTCCGGCAAACGAAAACCTGCGATTTCCCGTAAATCCCAGACTCGGCCCGTATAGAAAAGAAAGTACCCGGGATGTAAACTCATTTCCCGAACGATTTTTTAAATTATTATTTCACCACTAAAACGCATGAGACTTGTAGTTTTCAAAAATGTTTTCATTTTTGATGAGACGCTTAATAAAAGAGGTTTAATCGCCGGCAAACGAAATCCCGCGATTTCCAATAAATCCCGGGCTTGGCCCGTATAGTCAAATGTATACAAAGAAAGTACCCAGGGAGTAAACTCATTTCCCGAACGATTTTTTAATTTTTTTCTCACCACTAAAACGCATGAGACTTGTAGTTTTCAAAAATGTTTTCATTTTTGATGAGACGGTTAATGAATGAAGTTTAATCGCCGGCAAACGAAATCCCGCGATTTCCCGTAAATCCCGGGCTTGGCCCATATAATCGAATGTATACAAAGAAAGTACCCTGTGAGTAAACTCATTTCCCGAACGATTTTTTAAATTATTTTTTCACCACTAAAACGCATGAGACTTGTAGTTTTCAAAAATGTTTTCATTTTTGATGAGACGCTGAATAAAAGAACTTTAATCGACGGCAAACGAAAACCCGCCATTTCCCGTAAACCCCGGACTCGACTCGTATAGTCAAAAGTATACAAAGAAAGTACCCAGGGAGTAAACTCATTTCCCGAACGATTTTTTAAATTATTATTTCACCACTAAAGCCCATGAGACTTGTAGTTTCTAAAAATGTTTTCATTTTTGATGAGACGCTGAATAAAAGAAGTTTAATCGCCGGCAAACGAAAACCCGCGACTTCCCGTAAATCCCGGACTCGGCCCGTATAGTCAATAGTATACAAAGAAAGTACCTAGGGAGTAAACTCATTTCCCGAACGATTTTTTAAATTATTTTTTCACCACTAAAACGCATGAGACTTGTAGTTTTCAAAAATGTTTTCATTTTTGATGAGACGCTGAATAAAAGAAGTTTAATCTCCGGCAAACGAAAACCTGCGATTTCCCGTAAATCCCGGACTCGGCCCGTATAGTAAAGAAAGTACCCGGGATGTAAACTCATTTCCCGAACGATTTTTTAAGTTATTATTTCACCACTAAAACGCATGAGACTTGTAGTTTTCAGAAATGTTTTTATTTTTGATGAGACGCTTAATGAAAGTGGTTTAATCGCCAGCAAACGAAAACCTGCGATTTCCCGTAAATCCCGGGCTTGGCCCGTATAGTCGAATGTATACAAAGAAAGTACCCTGTGAGTAAACTCATTTCCAAATCGATTTTTTAAATTATCTTTTCACCACTAAAACGCATGAGACTTGTAGTTTTCAAAAATGTTTTCATTTTTGATGAGACGCTGAATAAAAGAAGTTTAATCGACGGCAAACGAAAACCCGCCATTTCCCGTAAACCCCGGACTCGATCCGTATAGTCAAAAGTATACAAAGAAAGTACCCAGGGATTAACTCATTTTCCGAACGATTTTTGTTATTATTTTTTTACCACTAAACGCATGAGACTTGTAGTTTTCAAAAATATTTTCATATTTGATGGGACGCTGAATAAAAGAAGTTTAATCGCCGGCAAACGAAAATCCGCGATTTCCCGTAAATCCCGGACTCGGCCCGTATAGTCAAAAGTATACAAAGAAAGTACCCAGGGAGTAAACTCATTTCCCGAACGATTTTTTAAATTATTTTTTCACCACTAAAACGCATGAGACTTGTAGTTTTCAAAAATATTTTCATATTTGATGGGACGCTGAATAAAAGAAGTTTAATCGCCGGCAAACGAAAATCCGCGATTTCCCGTAAATCCCGGACTCGGCCCGTATAGTCAAAAGTATACAAAGAAAGTACCCAGGGAGTAAACTCATTTCCCGAACGATTTTTTAAATTATTTTTTCACCACTAAAACGCATGAGACTTGTAGTTTTTAGAAATGTTTTCATTTTTGATGAAACGCTTAATGAAAGTGGTTTAATCGCCAGCAAACGAAAACCCGCGATTTCCCGTAAATCCCGGGCTTGGCCCGTATAGTCGAATGTATACAAAGAAAGTACCCTGTGAGTAAACTCATTTCCAAAACGATTTTTTAAATTATCTTTTCACCACTAAAACGTATGAGACTTGTAGTTTTCAAAAATGTTTTCATTTTTGATGAGACGCTGAATAAAAGAAGTTTAATCGACGGCAAACGAAAACCCGCCATTTCCCGTAAACCCCGGACTCGACCCGTATAGTCAAAAGATACAAAGAAAGTACCCAGTGAGTGAACTCATTTCCCGAACGATTTTTTATATTATTTTTTTACCACTAAACGCATGAGAATTGTAGTTTTCAAAAATATTTTCATATTTGATGGGACGCTGAATAAAAGAAGTTTAATCGCCGGCAAACGAAAATCCGCGATTTCCCGTAAATCCCGGACTCGGCCCGTATAGTCAAAAGTATACAAAGAAAGTACCCAGGGAGTAAACTCATTTCCCGAACAATTTTTTAAATTATTTTTTCACCACTAAAACGCAGGAGACTTGTAGTTTTCAGAAATGTTTTCATTTTTGATGAGACGTTAATGAAAGAGGTTTAATCGCCGGAAAACGAAAACCCGCGATTTCCCGTAAATCCCGGGCTTGGCCCGTATAGTCGAATGTATACAAAGAAAGTACCCTGTGATTAAACTCATTTCCACAACGATTTTTTAAATTATTTTTTCACCACTAAAACGCATGAGACTTGTAGTTTTTAAAAATGTTTTCATTTTTGATGAAACGCTGAATAAAAGAAGTTTAATCGCCGGCTAACGAAAACCCGCCATTTCCCGTAAACCCCGGACTCGGCCCGTATAGTCAAAAGTATGCAAATAAAGTACCCAGGGTGTAAAGTCATTTCCCGAACGATTTTTTAAATTATTATTTCACCACTAAAGCCCATGAGACTTGTAGTTTCTTAAAATGTTTTCATTTTTGATGAGACGCTGAATAAAAGAAGTTTAATCGCCGGTAAACGAAAACCCGCGACTTCCCGTAAATCCCGGATTCGGCCCGTATAGTCGAATGTATACAAAGAAAGTACCCTGTGATTAAACTCATTTCCCGAACGATTTTTTAAATTATTTTTTCACCACTACAACGCATGAGACTTGTAGTTTTTAAAAATGTTTTCATTTTTGATGAAACGCTGAGTAAAAGAAGTTTAATCGCCGGCTAACGAAAACCCGCCATTTCCCGTAAACCCCGGACTCGGCCCGTATAGTCAAAAGTTTACAAAGAAAGTACCCAGGGTGTAAACTCATTTCCCGAACGATTTTTTAAATTATTATTTCACCACTAAAGCCCATGAGACTTGTAGTTTCTTAAAATGTTTTCATTTTTGATGAGACGCTGAATAAAAGAGGTTTAATCGCCGGTAAACGAAAACCCGCGACTTCCCGTAAATCCTGGATTCGGCCCGTATAGTCAAAAGTATACAAAGAGAGTACCCAGGGAGTAAACTCATTTCCCGAACGATTTTTTAAATTATATTTTTACCACTAAAACGCATGAGACTTGTAGTTCTCAAAAATATTTTCATTTTTGATGAGACGCTGAATGAAAGAAGTTTATTCGCCGGCAAACGAAAGCCTGCGATTTCCCGTAAATCCCGGACTCGGCCCGTATAGTCAAAAGTATACAAAGAAAGTACCCAGGGTGTAAACTCATTTCCCGAACGATTTTTTAAATTATTATTTCACCACTAAAGCCCATGAGACTTGCAGTTTTTAAAAATGTTTTCATTTTTGATGAGACGCTAAATAAAAGAAGTTTAATCGCCGGCAAACGAAAACACGCCATTTCCCGTACACCCTGGACTCGGCCCGTATAATCAAAAGTATACAAAGAAAGTACCCAGGGAGTAAACTCATTTCCCGAACGATTTTTTAAATTATTTTTTCACCACTAAAACGCATGAGACTTGTAGTTTTCAAAAATGTTTTCATTTTTGATGAGACGCTGAATAAAAGAAGTTTAATCGCCGGCAAACGAAAACCCGCCATTTCCCGTAAACCACGGACTCGGCCCGCATAGTCAAAAGTATACAAAGAAAGTACCCAGGGAGTAAACTCATTTCCCGAACGATTTTTTAAATCATTTTTTCACCACTAAAACGCATGAGACTTGTTGTTTTCAAAAATGTTTTCATTTTTGATGAGACGCTGAATAAAAGAAGTTTAATCGCTGGCAAACGAAAACCTGCGATTTCCCGTAAATCCCGGACTCGGCCCGTATAGTCAAAAGTATACAAAGAAAGTACCCAGGGAGTAAACTCATTTCCCGAACGATTTTTTAAATTATATTTTTACCACTAAAACGCATGAGACTTGTAGTTCTCAAAAATGTTTTCATTTTTGATGAGACGCTGAATGAAAGAAGTTTATTCGCCGGCAAACGAAAGCCTGCGATTTCCCGTAAATCCCGGACTCGGCCCGTATAGTCAAAAGTATACAAAGAAAGTACCCAGGGTGTAAACTCATTTCCCGAACGATTTTTTAAATTATTATTTCACCACTAAAGCCCATGAGACTTGCAGTTTTTAAAAATGTTTTCATTTTTGATGAGACGCTAAATAAAAGAAGTTTAATCGCCGGCAAACGAAAACACGCCATTTCCCGTACACCCTGGACTCGGCCCGTATAATCAAAAGTATACAAAGAAAGTACCCAGGGAGTAAACTCATTTCCCGAACGATTTTTTAAATTATTTTTTCACCACTAAAACGCATGAGACTTGTAGTTTTCAAAAATGTTTTCATTTTTGATGAGACGCTGAATAAAAGAAGTTTAATCGCCGGCAAACGAAAACCCGCCATTTCCCGTAAACCACGGACTCGGCCCGCATAGTCAAAAGTATACAAAGAAAGTACCCAGGGAGTAAACTCATTTCCCGAACGATTTTTTAAATCATTTTTTCACCACTAAAACGCATGAGACTTGTTGTTTTCAAAAATGTTTTCATTTTTGATGAGACGCTGAATAAAAGAAGTTTAATCGCTGGCAAACGAAAACCTGCGATTTCCCGTAAATCCCGGACTCGGCCCGTATAGTCAAAAGTATACAAAGAAAGTACCCAGGGAGTAAACTCATTTCCCGAACGATTTTTTAAATTATTATTTCACCACTAAAGCCCACGAGACTTGTCGTTTTTAAAAATGTTTTCATTTTTGATGAGACGCTGAATAAAAGAAGTTTAAACGCCGGCAAACGAAAACCCGCGACTTCCCGTAAATCCCGGATTCGGCCCGTATAGTCGAATGTATACAAAGAAAGTACCCTGTGATTAAACTCATTTCCCGAACGATTTTTTAAATTATTTTTTCACCACTACAACGCATGAGACTTGTAGTTTTTAAAAATGTTTTCATTTTTGATGAAACGCTGAGTAAAAGAAGTTTAATCGCCGGCTAACGAAAACCCGCCATTTCCCGTAAACCCCGGACTCGGCCCGTATAGTCAAAAGTTTACAAAGAAAGTACCCAGGGTGTAAACTCATTTCCCGAACGATTTTTTAAATTATTATTTCACCACTAAAGCCCATGAGACTTGTAGTTTCTTAAAATGTTTTCATTTTTGATGAGACGCTGAATAAAAGAGGTTTAATCGCCGGTAAACGAAAACCCGCGACTTCCCGTAAATCCTGGATTCGGCCCGTATAGTCAAAAGTATACAAAGAAAGTACCCAGGGAGTAAACTCATTTCCCGAACGATTTTTTAAATTATATTTTTACCACTAAAACGCATGAGACTTGTAGTTCTCAAAAATGTTTTCATTTTTGATGAGACGCTGAATGAAAGAAGTTTATTCGCCGGCAAACGAAAGCCTGCGATTTCCCGTAAATCCCGGACTCGGCCCGTATAGTCAAAAGTATACAAAGAAAGTACCCAGGGTGTAAACTCATTTCCCGAACGATTTTTTAAATTATTATTTCACCACTAAAGCCCATGAGACTTGCAGTTTTTAAAAATGTTTTCATTTTTGATGAGACGCTAAATAAAAGAAGTTTAATCGCCGGCAAACGAAAACACGCCATTTCCCGTACACCCTGGACTCGGCCCGTATAATCAAAAGTATACAAAGAAAGTACCCAGGGAGTAAACTCATTTCCCGAACGATTTTTTAAATTATTTTTTCACCACTAAAACGCATGAGACTTGTAGTTTTCAAAAATGTTTTCATTTTTGATGAGACGCTGAATAAAAGAAGTTTAATCTCCGGCAAACGAAAACCCGCCATTTCCCGTAAACCACGGACTCGGCCCGCATAGTCAAAAGTATACAAAGAAAGTACCCAGGGAGTAAACTCATTTCCCGAACGATTTTTTAAATCATTTTTTCACCACTAAAACGCATGAGACTTGTTGTTTTCAAAAATGTTTTCATTTTTGATGAGACGCTGAATAAAAGAAGTTTAATCGCTGGCAAACGAAAACCTGCGATTTCCCGTAAATCCCGGACTCGGCCCGTATAGTCAAAAGTATACAAAGAAAGTACCCAGGGAGTAAACTCATTTCCCGAACGATTTTTTAAATTATTATTTCATCACTAAAGCCCACGAGACTTGTCGTTTTTAAAAATGTTTTCATTTTTGATGAGACGCTGAATAAAAGAAGTTTAAACGCCGGCAAACGAAAACCCGCGACTTCCCGTAAATCCCGGACTCGTCCCGTATAGTCAAAAGTATACAAAGAAAGTACCCAGGGAGTAAACTCATTTCCCGAACAATTTTTTAAAATATTTTTTCACCACTAAAACGCATGAGACTTGTAGTTTTCAAAAATGTTTTCATTTTTGATGAGACGCTGAATAAAAGAAGTTTAATCTCCGGCAAACGAAAACCTGCGATTTCCCGTAAATCCCAGACTCGGCCCGTATAGAAAAGAAAGTACCCGGGATGTAAACTCATTTCCCGAACGATTTTTTAAATTATTATTTCACCACTAAAACGCATGAGACTTGTAGTTTTCAAAAATGTTTTCATTTTTGATGAGACGCTTAATAAAAGAGGTTTAATCGCCGGCAAACGAAATCCCGCGATTTCCAATAAATCCCGGGCTTGGCCCGTATAGTCAAATGTATAAAAAGAAAGTACCCAGGGAGTAAACTCATTTCCCGAACGATTTTTTAATTTTTTTTTCACCACTAAAACGCATGAGACTTGTAGTTTTCAAAAATGTTTTCATTTTTGATGAGACGGTTAATGAATGAAGTTTAATCGCCGGCAAACGAAATCCCGCGATTTCCCGTAAATCCCGGGCTTGGCCCATATAATCGAATGTATACAAAGAAAGTACCCTGTGAGTAAACTCATTTCCCGAACGATTTTTTAAATTATTTTTTCACCACTAAAACGCATGAGACTTGTAGTTTTCAAAAATGTTTTCATTTTTGATGAGACGCTGAATAAAAGAACTTTAATCGACGGCAAACGAAAACCCGCCATTTCCCGTAAACCCCGGACTCGACCCGTATAGTCAAAAGTATACAAAGAAAGTACCCAGGGAGTAAACTCATTTCCCGAACGATTTTTTAAATTATTATTTCACCACTAAAGCCCATGAGACTTGTAGTTTCTAAAAATGTTTTCATTTTTGATGAGACGCTGAATAAAAGAAGTTTAATCGCCGGCAAACGAAAACCCGCGACTTCCCGTAAATCCCGGACTCGGCCCGTATAGTCAATAGTATACAAAGAAAGTACCTAGGGAGTAAACTCATTTCCCGAACGATTTTTTAAATTATTTTTTCACCACTAAAACGCATGAGACTTGTAGTTTTCAAAAATGTTTTCATTTTTGATGAGACGCTGAATAAAAGAAGTTTAATCGCCGGCAAACGAAAACCCGCGATTTCCCGTAAACCACGGACTCGGCCCGCATAGTCAAAAGTATACAAAGAAAGTACCCAGGGAGTAAACTCATTTCCCGAACGATTTTTTAAATTATTATTTCACCACTAAAGCCCATGAGACTTGTAGTTTCTAAAAATGTTTTCATTTTTGATGAGACGCTGAATAAAAGAAGTTTAATCGCCGGCAAACGAAAACCCGCGACTTCCCGTAAATCCCGGACTCGGCCCGTATAGTCAATAGTATACAAAGAAAGTACCTAGGGAGTAAACTCATTTCCCGAACGATTTTTTAAATTATTTTTTCACCACTAAAACGCATGAGACTTGTAGTTTTCAAAAATGTTTTCATTTTTGATGAGACGCTGAATAAAAGAAGTTTAATCGCCGGCAAACGAAAACCCGCGATTTCCCGTAAACCACGGACTCGGCCCGCATAGTCAAAAGTATACAAAGAAAGTACCCAGGGAGTAAACTCATTTCCTGAACGATTTTTTAAATCATTTTTTCACCACTAAAACGCATGAGACTTGTAGTTTTCAAAAATGTTTTCATTTTTGATGAGACGCTGAATAAAAGAAGTTTAATCGCCGGCAAACGAAAACCTGCGATTTCCCGTAAATCCCGGACTCGGCCCGTATAGTCAAAAGTATACAAAGAAAGTACCCAGGGAGTAAACTCATTTCCCGAACGATTTTTTAAATTATTATTTCACCACTAAAGCCCATGAGACTTGTAGTTTTTAAAAATGTTTTCATTTTTGATGAGACGCTGAATAAAAGAAGTTTAAACGCCGGCAAACGAAAACCCGCGATTTTCCGTAAATCCCGGACTCGTCCCGTATAGTCAAAAGTATACAAAGAAAGTACCCAGGGAGTAAACTCATTTCCCAAACGATTTTTTAAAATATTTTTTCACCACTAAAACGCATGAGACTTGTAGTTTTCAAAAATGTTTTCATTTTTGATGAGATGCTGAATAAAAGAATTTTATTCGCCGGCAAACGAAAACCTGCGATTTCCCGCAAATCCCGGACTCGGCCCGTATAGTAAAGAAAGTACCCGGCATGTAAACTCATTTTCCGAACGATTTTTTAAATTATTATTTCACCACTAAAATGCATGAGACTTGTAGTTTTCAAAAATGTTTTCATTTTTGATGAGACGCTTAATAAAAGAGGTTTAATCGCCGGCAAACGAAATCCCGCGATTTCCCATAAATCCCGGGCTTGGCCCGTATAGTCGAATGTATACAAAGAAATTACCCAGGGAGTAAACTCATTTCCCGAACGATTCTTTAATTTTTTTTTTCACCACTAAAACGCATGAGACTTGTAGTTTTCAAAAATGTTTTCATTTTTGATGAGACGGTTAATGAAAGAAGTTTAATCGCCGCAAACGAAATCCCGCGATTTCCTGTAAATCCCGGGCTTGGCCCGTATAGTCGAATGTATACAAAGAAAGTACCCAGGGAGTAAACTCATTTCCCGAACGTTTTTTTAATTTTTTTTTTCACCACTAAAACGCACGAGACTTGTAGTTTTCAAAAATGTTTTCATTTTTGATGAGACGGTTAATGAAAGAAGTTTAATCGCCGGCAAACGAAAACCCGCGATTTCCCGTAAATCCCGGGCTTGGCCCATATAGTCGAATGTATACAAAGAAAGTACCCAGGGAGTAAACTCATTTCCCGAACGATTTTTTAAATTGTTTTTTCACCACTAAAACGCATGAGACTTGTAGTTTTCAGAAATGTTTTCATTTTTGATGAGACGCTTAATGAAAGTGGTTTAATCGCCAGCAAACGAAAACCCGCGATTTCCAGTAAATCCCAGGCTTGGCCCGTATATTCGAATGTATACAAAGAAAGTACCCAGGGAGTAAACTCATTTCCCGAACGATTTTTTAAATTATTATTTCACCACTAAAGCCCATGAGACTTGTAGTTTCTAAAAATGTTTTCATTTTTGATGAGACGCTGAATAAAAGAAGGTTAATCGCCGGCAAACGAAAACCCGCGACTTCCCGTAAATCCCGGACTCGGCCCGTATAGTCAAAAGTATACAAAGAAAGTACCCAGGGAGTAAACTCATTTCCCGAACGATTTTTTAAATTGTTTTTTCACCACTAAAACGCATGAGACTTGTAGTTTTTAAAAATGTTTTCATTTTTGATGAGACGCTGAATAAAAGAAGTTTAATCGCCGGCAAACGAAAACACGCCATTTCCTGTACACCCTGGACTCAGCCCGTATAATCAAAAGTATACAAAGAAAGTACCCAGGGAGTAAACTCATTTCCCGAACGATTTTTTAAATTATTTTTTCACCACTAAAACGCATGAGACTTGTAGTTTTTAAAAATGTTTTCATTTTTGATGAGACGCTGAATAAAAGAAGTTTAATCGCTGGCAAACGAAAACCCGCGATTTCCCGTAAATCCCGATTTGGCCCGTATAGTCAAAAGTATACAAAGAAAGTACCCAGGGAGTAAACTCATTTCCCGAACGATTTTTTAAATTATTTTTTCACCACTAAAACGCATGAGACTTGTAGTTTTTAAAAATGTTTTCATTTTTGATGAGACGCTTAATGAAAGAGGTTTAATCGCCGGAAAACGAAAACCCGCAATTTCCCGTAAATCCCGGGCTTGGCCGTATAGTCGAATGTATACAAAGAAAGTACCCTATGAGTAAACTCATTTCCAGAACGGTTTTTTAAATTATTTTTTCACCACTAAAACGCACAAGACTTGTAGTTTTTAAAAATGTTTTCATTTTTGATGAGACGCTGAATAAAAGAAGTTTAATCGCCGGCAAACGAAAACCCGCGATTTCCCGTAAATCCCGGCTTGGCCCGTATAGTCAAAAGTATACAAAGAAAGTACCCAGGGAGTAAATTCATTTCCCGAACGATTTTTTAAATTATTATTTCACCACTAAAGCCCATGAGACTTGTAGTTTTTAAATATGTTTTCATTTTTGATGAGACGCTGAATAAAAGAAGTTTAAACGCCGGCAAACGAAAACCCGTGACTTCCCGTAAATCCCGGACTCGTCCCGAATAGTCAAAAATATACAAAGAAAGTACCCAGGGAGTAAACTCATTTTCCGAACGATTTTTTAAATTATTTTTTCACCACTACAACGCATGAGACTTGTAGTTTCTAAAAATGTTTTCATTTTTGATGAGACGGTTAATGAAAGAAGTTTAATCACCGGCAAACGAAAACCCGCGATTTCCCGTAAATCCCGGCTTGGCCCGTATAGTCAAAAGTATACAAAGAAAGTACCCAGGGAGTAAATTCATTTCCCGAACGATTTTTTAAATTATTATTTCACCACTAAAGCCCATGAGACTTGTAGTTTTTAAATATGTTTTCATTTTTGATGAGACGCTGAATAAAAGAAGTTTAAACGCCGGCAAACGAAAACCCGTGACTTCCCGTAAATCCCGGACTCGTCCCGAATAGTCAAAAATATACAAAGAAAGTACCCAGGGAGTAAACTCATTTTCCGAACGATTTTTTAAATTATTTTTTCACCACTACAACGCATGAGACTTGTAGTTTCTAAAAATGTTTTCATTTTTGATGAGACGGTTAATGAAAGAAGTTTAATCACCGGCAAACGAAAACCCGCGATTTCCCGTAAATCCCGGGCTTGGCCCGTATAGTCGAATGTATACAAAGAAAGTACCCTGTGAGTAAACTCATTTCCCGAACGATTTTTTAAATTATTTTTTCACCACTAAAACGCATGAGACTTGTAGTTTTTAAAAATGTTTTCATTTTTGATGAGACGCTGAATAAAAGAAGTTTAATCGACGGCAAACGAAAACCCGCCATTTCCCGTAAACCCCGGACTCGACCCATATAGTCAAAAGTATACAAAGAAAGTACCCAGGGAGTAAACTCATTTCCCGAACGATTTTTTAAATTATTATTTCACCACTAAAGCCCATGAGACTTGTAGTTTCTAAAAATGTTTTCATTTTTGATGAGACGCTGAATAAAAGAAGTTTAATCGCCGACAAACGAAAACCCGCGACTTCCCGTAAATCCCGGACTCGGCCCGTATAGTCAAAAGTATACAAAGAAAGTACCCAGGGAGTAAACTCATTTCCCGAACGATTTTTTAAATTGTTTTTTCACCACTAAAGCCCATGAGACTTGTAGTTTCTAAAAATGTTTTCATTTTTGATGAGACGCTGAATAAAAGAAGTTTAATCGCCGACAAACGAAAACCCGCGACTTCCCGTAAATCCCGGACTCGGCCCGTATAGTCAAAAGTATACAAAGAAAGTACCCAGGGAGTAAACTCATTTCCCGAACGATTTTTTAAATTGTTTTTTCACCACTAAAACGCATGAGACTTGTAGTTTTTAAAAATGTTTTCATTTTTGATGAGACGCTGAATAAAAGAAGTTTAATCGCCAGCAAACGAAAACACGCCTTTTCCCGTACACCCTGGACTCAGCCCGTATAATCAAAAGTATACAAAGAAAGTACCCAGGGAGTAAACTCATTTCCCGAACGATTTTTTAAATTATTTTTTCATCACTAAAACGCATGAGACTTGTAGTTTTCAAAAATGTTTTCATTTTTGATGAGACGGTTAATGAATGAAGTTTAATCGCCGGCAAACGAAATCCCGCGATTTCCCGTAAATCCCGGGCTTGGCCCATATAATCGAATGTATACAAAGAAAGTACCCTGTGAGTAAACTCATTTCCCGAACGATTTTTTAAATTATTTTTTCACCACTAAAACGCATGAGACTTGTAGTTTTTAGAAATGTTTTCATTTTTGATGAGACGCTTAATGAAAGTGGTTTAATCGCCAGCAAACGAAAACCCGCGATTTCCCGTAAATCCCGGGCTTGGCCCGTATAGTCAAATGTATACAAAGGAAGTACCCTGTGAGTAAACTCATTTCCAAAACGATTTTTTAAATTATCTTTTCACCACTAAAACGCATGAGACTTGTAGTTTTCAAAAATGTTTTCATTTTTGATGAGACGCCGAATAAAAGAACTTTAATCGACGGCAAACGAAAACCCGCCATTTCCCGTAAACCCCGGACTCGACCCGTATAGTCAAAAGTATACAAAGAAAGTACCCAGGGAGTAAACTCATTTCCCGAACGATTTTTTAAATTATTATTTCACCACTAAAGCCCATGAGACTTGTAGTTTCTAAAAATGTTTTTATTTTTGATGAGACGCTGAATAAAAGAAGTTTAATCGCCGGCAAACGAAAACCCGCGACTTCCCGTAAATCCCGGACTCGGCCCGTATAGTCAATAGTATACAAAGAAAGTACCTAGGGAGTAAACTCATTTCCCGAACGATTTTTTAAATTATTTTTTCACCACTAAAACGCATGAGACTTGTAGTTTTCAAAAATGTTTTCATTTTTGATGAGACGCTGAATAAAAGAAGTTTAATCGCCGGCAAACGAAAACCCGCGATTTCCCGTAAACCACGGACTCGGCCCGCATAGTCAAAAGTATACAAAGAAAGTACCCAGGGAGTAAACTCATTTCCTGAACGATTTTTTAAATCATTTTTTCACCACTAAAACGCATGAGACTTGTAGTTTTCAAAAATGTTTTCATTTTTGATGAGACGCTGAATAAAAGAAGTTTAAACGCCGGCAAACGAAAACCTGCGATTTCCCGTAAATCCCGGACTCGGCCCGTATAGTCAAAAGTATACAAAGAAAGTACCCAGGGAGTAAACTCATTTCCCGAACGATTTTTTAAATTATTATTTCACCACTAAAGCCCATGAGACTTGTAGTTTTTAAAAATGTTTTCATTTTTGATGAGACGCTGAATAAAAGAAGTTTAAACGCCGGCAAACGAAAACCCGCGATTTTCCGTAAATCCCGGACTCGTCCCGTATAGTCAAAAGTATACAAAGAAAGTACCCAGGGAGTAAACTCATTTCCCAAACGATTTTTTAAAATATTTTTTCACCACTAAAACGCATGAGACTTGTAGTTTTCAAAAATGTTTTCATTTTTGATGAGATGCTGAATAAAAGAATTTTATTCGCCGGCAAACGAAAACCTGCGATTTCCCGTAAATCCCGGACTCGGCCCGTATAGTAAAGAAAGTACCCGGCATGTAAACTCATTTTCCGAACGATTTTTTAAATTATTATTTCACCACTAAAATGCATGAGACTTGTAGTTTTCAAAAATGTTTTCATTTTTGATGAGACGCTTAATAAAAGAGGTTTAATCGCCGGCAAACGAAATCCCGCGATTTCCCATAAATCCCGGGCTTGGCCCGTATAGTCGAATGTATACAAAGAAATTACCCAGGGAGTAAACTCATTTCCCGAACGATTCTTTAATTTTTTTTTTCACCACTAAAACGCATGAGACTTGTAGTTTTCAAAAATGTTTTCATTTTTGATGAGACGTTTAATAAAAGAAGTTTAATCGCCGCAAACGAAATCCCGCGATTTCCCGTAAATCCCGGGCTTGGCCCGTATAGTCGAATGTATACAAAGAAAGTACCCAGGGAGTAAACTCATTTCCCGAACGTTTTTTTAATTTTTTTTTTCACCACTAAAACGCACGAGACTTGTAGTTTTCAAAAATGTTTTCATTTTTGATGAGACGGTTAATGAAAGAAGTTTAATCGCCGGCAAACGAAAACCCGCGATTTCCCGTAAATCCCGGGCTTGGCCCATATAGTCGAATGTATACAAAGAAAGTACCCAGGGAGTAAACTCATTTCCCGAACGATTTTTTAAATTGTTTTTTCACCACTGAAACGCATGAGACTTGTAGTTTTCAGAAATGTTTTCATTTTTGATGAGACGCTTAATGAAAGTGGTTTAATCGCCAGCAAACGAAAACCCGCGATTTCCCGTAAATCCCAGGCTTGGCCCGTATATTCGAATGTATACAAAGAAAGTACCCAGGGAGTAAACTCATTTCCCGAACGATTTTTTAAATTATTATTTCACCACTAAAGCCCATGAGACTTGTAGTTTCTAAAAATGTTTTCATTTTTGATGAGACGCTGAATAAAAGAAGGTTAATCGCCGGCAAACGAAAACCCGCGACTTCCCGTAAATCCCGGACTCGGCCCGTATAGTCAAAAGTATACAAAGAAAGTACCCAGGGAGTAAACTCATTTCCCGAACGATTTTTTAAATTGTTTTTTCACCACTAAAACGCATGAGACTTGTAGTTTTTAAAAATGTTTTCATTTTTGATGAGACGCTGAATAAAAGAAGTTTAATCGCCGGCAAACGAAAACACGCCATTTCCTGTACACCCTGGACTCAGCCCGTATAATCAAAAGTATACAAAGAAAGTACCCAGGGAGTAAACTCATTTCCCGAACGATTTTTTAAATTATTTTTTCACCACTAAAACGCATGAGACTTGTAGTTTTTAAAAATGTTTTCATTTTTGATGAGACGCTGAATAAAAGAAGTTTAATCGCCGGAAAACGAAAACCCGCGATTTCCCGTAAATCCCGATTTGGCCCGTATAGTCAAAAGTATACAAAGAAAGTACCCAGGGAGTAAACTCATTTCCCGAACGATTTTTTAAATTATTTTTTCACCACTAAAACGCATGAGACTTGTAGTTTTTAAAAATGTTTTCATTTTTGATGAGACGCTTAATGAAAGAGGTTTAATCGCCGGAAAACGAAAACCCGCAATTTCCCGTAAATCCCGGGCTTGGCCGTATAGTCGAATGTATACAAAGAAAGTACCCTATGAGTAAACTCATTTCCAGAACGGTTTTTTAAATTATTTTTTCACCACTAAAACGCACAAGACTTGTAGTTTTTAAAAATGTTTTCATTTTTGATGAGACGCTGAATAAAAGAAGTTTAATCGCCGGCAAACGAAAACCCGCGATTTCCCGTAAATCCCGGCTTGGCCCGTATAGTCAAAAGTATACAAAGAAAGTACCCAGGGAGTAAATTCATTTCCCGAACGATTTTTTAAATTATTTTTTCACCACTAAAACGCATGAGACTTGTAGTTTTCAAAAATGTTTTCATTTTTGATGAGACGCTGAATAAAAGAAGTTTAATCGCCGGCAAACGAAAACCTGCGATTTCCCGTAAATCCCGGACTCGGCCCGTATAGTCAAAAGTATACAAAGAAAGTACCCAGGGAGTAAACTCATTTCCCGAACGATTTTTTAAATTATTATTTCACCACTAAAGCCCATGAGACTTGTAGTTTTTAAATATGTTTTCATTTTTGATGAGACGCTGAATAAAAGAAGTTTAAACGCCGGCAAACGAAAACCCGTGACTTCCCGTAAATCCCGGACTCGTCCCGAATAGTCAAAAATATACAAAGAAAGTACCCAGGGAGTAAACTCATTTTCCGAACGATTTTTTAAATTATTTTTTCACCACTACAACGCATGAGACTTGTAGTTTCTAAAAATGTTTTCATTTTTGATGAGACGGTTAATGAAAGAAGTTTAATCACCGGCAAACGAAAACCCGCGATTTCCCGTAAATCCCGGGCTTGGCCCGTATAGTCGAATGTATACAAAGAAAGTACCCTGTGAGTAAACTCATTTCCCGAACGATTTTTTAAATTATTTTTTCACCACTAAAACGCATGAGACTTGTAGTTTTTAAAAATGTTTTCATTTTTGATGAGACGCTGAATAAAAGAAGTTTAATCGACGGCAAACGAAAACCCGCCATTTCCCGTAAACCCCGGACTCGACCCATATAGTCAAAAGTATACAAAGAAAGTACCCAGGGAGTAAACTCATTTCCCGAACGATTTTTTAAATTATTTATTCACCACTAAAGCCCATGAGACTTGTAGTTTCTAAAAATGTTTTCATTTTTGATGAGACGCTGAATAAAAGAAGTTTAATCGCCGACAAACGAAAACCCGCGACTTCCCGTAAATCCCGGACTCGGCCGTATAGTCAAAAGTATACAAAGAAAGTACCCAGGGAGTAAACTCATTTCCCGAACGATTTTTTAAATTGTTTTTTCACCACTAAAGCCCATGAGACTTGTAGTTTCTAAAAATGTTTTCATTTTTGATGAGACGCTGAATAAAAGAAGTTTAATCGCCGACAAACGAAAACCCGCGACTTCCCGTAAATCCCGGACTCGGCCCGTATAGTCAAAAGTATACAAAGAAAGTACCCAGGGAGTAAACTCATTTCCCGAACGATTTTCTAAATTGTTTTTTCACCACTAAAACGCATGAGACTTGTAGTTTTTAAAAATGTTTTCATTTTTGATGAGACGCTGAATAAAAGAAGTTTAATCGCCAGCAAACGAAAACACGCCTTTTCCCGTACACCCTGGACTCAGCCCGTATAATCAAAAGTATACAAAGAAAGTACCCAGGGAGTAAACTCATTTCCCGAACGATTTTTTAAATTATTTTTTCATCACTAAAACGCATGAGACTTGTAGTTTTCAAAAATGTTTTCATTTTTGATTAGACGCTGAATAAAAGAAGTTTAATCGCCGGCAAACGAAAACCCGCCATTTCCCGTAAACCCCGGACTCGGCCCGCATAGTCAAAAGTATACAAAGAAAGTACCCAGGGAGTAAACTCATTTCCAGAACGATTTTTTAAATTATTTTTTCACCACTAAAACGCATGAGACTTGTAGTTTTTAAAAATGTTTTCATTTTTGATGAGACGCTGAATAAAAGAAGTTTAATCGCCGGCAAACGAAAACCTGCAATTTGCCGTAAATCCCGGACTCGGCCCGTATAGTAAAGAAAGTACCCGGGATGTAAACTCATTTCCCGAACGATTTTTTAAATTATTATTTCACCACTACAACGCATGAGACTTGTAGTTTTCAAAAATGTTTTCATTTTTGATGAGACGCTGAATAAAAGAAGTTTAATCGCCGGCAAACGAAAACCCGCGATTTCCCGTAAATCCCGGGCTTGGCACGTATAGTCGAATGTATACAAAGAAAGTACCCTGTGAGTAAACTCATTTCCAGAACGATTTTTTAAATTATTATTTCACCACTAAAACGCATGAGACTTGTAGTTTTCAAAAATGTTTTCATTTTTGATGAGACGGTTAATGAAAGAAGTTTAATTGCCGGCAAACGAAAACCCGCGATTTCCCGTAAATCCCGGGCTTGGCCCGTATAGTCGAATGTATACAAAGAAAGTACCCTGTGAGTAAACTCATTTCCCGAACGATTTTTTAAATTATTTTTTCACCACTAAAACGCATGAGACTTGTAGTTTTTAAAAATGTTTTCATTTTTGATGAGACTCTGATTAAAAGAAGTTTAATCGCCCGCAAACGAAAACCCGCCATTTCCCGTAAACCCCGGACTCGGCCCGCATAGTCAAAAGTATACAAAGAAAGTACCCAGGGAGTAAACTCATTTCCCGAACGATTTTTTAAATTATTTTTTCACCACTAAAACGCATGAGACTTGTAGTTTTCAAAAATGTTTTCATTTTTGATGAGACGCTGAATAAAAGAAGTTTAATCGACGGCAAACGAAAACCCGCCATTTCCCGTAAACCCCGGACTCGACCCATATAGTCAAAAGTATACAAAGAAAGTACCCAGGGAGTAAACTCATTTCCCGAACGATTTTTTAAATTATTATTTCACCACTAAAGCCCATGAGACTTGTAGTTTCTAAAAATGTTTTCATTTTTGATGAGACGCTGAATAAAAGAAGTTTAATCGCCGACAAACGAAAACCCGCGACTTCCCGTAAATCCCGGACTCGGCCCGTATAGTCAAAAGTATACAAAGAAAGTACCCAGGGAGTAAACTCATTTCCCGAACGATTTTTTAAATTGTTTTTTCACCACTAAAGCCCATGAGACTTGTAGTTTTTAAAAATGTTTTCATTTTTGATGAGACGCTGAATAAAAGAAGTTTAATCGCCGACAAACGAAAACCCGCGACTTCCCGTAAATCCCGGACTCGGCCCGTATAGTCAAAAGTATACAAAGAAAGTACCCAGGGAGTAAACTCATTTCCCGAACGATTTTTTAAATTGTTTTTTCACCACTAAAACGCATGAGACTTGTAGTTTTTAAAAATGTTTTCATTTTTGATGAGACGCTGAATAAAAGAAGTTTAATCGCCAGCAAACGAAAACACGCCTTTTCCCGTACACCCTGGACTCAGCCCGTATAATCAAAAGTATACAAAGAAAGTACCCAGGGAGTAAACTCATTTCCCGAACGATTTTTTAAATTATTTTTTCATCACTAAAACGCATGAGACTTGTAGTTTTCAAAAATGTTTTCATTTTTGATTAGACGCTGAATAAAAGAAGTTTAATCGCCGGCAAACGAAAACCCGCCATTTCCCGTAAACCCCGGACTCGGCCCGCATAGTCAAAAGTATACAAAGAAAGTACCCAGGGAGTAAACTCATTTCCAGAACGATTTTTTAAATTATTTTTTCACCACTAAAACGCATGAGACTTGTAGTTTTTAAAAATGTTTTCATTTTTGATGAGACGCTGAATAAAAGAAGTTTAATCGCCGGCAAACGAAAACCTGCAATTTGCCGTAAATCCCGGACTCGGCCCGTATAGTAAAGAAAGTACCCGGGATGTAAACTCATTTCCCGAACGATTTTTTAAATTATTATTTCACCACTACAACGCATGAGACTTGTAGTTTTCAAAAATGTTTTCATTTTTGATGAGACGCTGAATAAAAGAAGTTTAATCGCCGGCAAACGAAAACCCGCGATTTCCCGTAAATCCCGGGCTTGGCACGTATAGTCGAATGTATACAAAGAAAGTACCCTGTGAGTAAACTCATTTCCAGAACGATTTTTTAAATTATTATTTCACCACTAAAACGCATGAGACTTGTAGTTTTCAAAAATGTTTTCATTTTTGATGAGACGGTTAATGAAAGAAGTTTAATTGCCGGCAAACGAAAACCCGCGATTTCCCGTAAATCCCGGGCTTGGCCCGTATAGTCGAATGTATACAAAGAAAGTACCCTGTGAGTAAACTCATTTCCCGAACGATTTTTTAAATTATTTTTTCACCACTAAAACGCATGAGACTTGTAGTTTTTAAAAATGTTTTCATTTTTGATGAGACTCTGATTAAAAGAAGTTTAATCGCCCGCAAACGAAAACCCGCCATTTCCCGTAAACCCCGGACTCGGCCCGCATAGTCAAAAGTATACAAAGAAAGTACCCAGGGAGTAAACTCATTTCCCGAACGATTTTTTAAATTATTTTTTCACCACTAAAACGCATGAGACTTGTAGTTTTCAAAAATGTTTTCATTTTTGATGAGACGCTGAATAAAAGAAGTTTAATCGACGGCAAACGAAAACCCGCCATTTCCCGTAAACCCCGGACTCGACCCATATAGTCAAAAGTATACAAAGAAAGTACCCAGGGAGTAAACTCATTTCCCGAACGATTTTTTAAATTATTATTTCACCACTAAAGCCCATGAGACTTGTAGTTTCTAAAAATGTTTTCATTTTTGATGAGACGCTGAATAAAAGAAGTTTAATCGCCGACAAACGAAAACCCGCGACTTCCCGTAAATCCCGGACTCGGCCCGTATAGTCAAAAGTATACAAAGAAAGTACCCAGGGAGTAAACTCATTTCCCGAACGATTTTTTAAATTGTTTTTTCACCACTAAAGCCCATGAGACTTGTAGTTTTTAAAAATGTTTTCATTTTTGATGAGACGCTGAATAAAAGAAGTTTAATCGCCGACAAACGAAAACCCGCGACTTCCCGTAAATCCCGGACTCGGCCCGTATAGTCAAAAGTATACAAAGAAAGTACCCAGGGAGTAAACTCATTTCCCGAACGATTTTTTAAATTGTTTTTTCACCACTAAAACGCATGAGACTTGTAGTTTTTAAAAATGTTTTCATTTTTGATGAGACGCTGAATAAAAGAAGTTTAATCGCCAGCAAACGAAAACACGCCTTTTCCCGTACACCCTGGACTCAGCCCGTATAATCAAAAGTATACAAAGAAAGTACCCAGGGAGTAAACTCATTTCCCGAACGATTTTTTAAATTATTTTTTCATCACTAAAACGCATGAGACTTGTAGTTTTCAAAAATGTTTTCATTTTTGATTACACGCTGAATAAAAGAAGTTTAATCGCCGGCAAACGAAAACCCGCCATTTCCCGTAAACCCCGGACACGGCCCGCATAGTCAGAAGTATACAAAGAAAGTACCCAGGGAGTAAACTCATTTCCAGAACGATTTTTTAAATTATTTTTTCACCACTAAAACGCATGAGACTTGTAGTTTTCAAAAATGTTTTCATTTTTGATGAGACGGTTGATGAACGAAGTTTAATCGCCGGCAAACGAAAACCCGCGATTTCCCGTAAATCCCGGGTTTGGCCCGTATAGTCGAATGTATCCAAAAAAAGTACCCTGTGAGTAAACTCATTTCCCGAACGATTTTTTAAATTATTTTTTCACCACTAAAACGCATGAGACTTGTAGTTTTTAAAAATGTTTTCATTTTTGATGAGACGCTGAATAAAAGAAGTTTAATCGCCGGCAAACGAAAACCTGCGATTTGCCGTAAATCCCGGACTCGGCCCGTATAGTAAAGAAAGTACCCGGGATGTAAACTCATTTCCCGAACGATTTTTTAAATTATTATTTCACCACTACAACGCATGAGACTTGTAGTTTTCAAAAATGTTTTCATTTTTGATGAGACGCTGAATAAAAGAAGTTTAATCGCCGGCAAACGAAAACCTGCGATTTCCCGTAAATCCCGGACTCGGCCCGTATAGTAAAGAAAGTACCCGGGATGTAAACTCATTTCCCGAACGATTTTTTAAATTATTATTTCACCACTAAAACGCATGAGACTTGTAGTTTTCAAAAATGTTTTCATTTTTGATGAGACGGTTAATGAAAGAAGTTTAATTGCCGGCAAACGAAAACCCGCGATTTCCCGTAAATCCCGGGCTTGGCCCGTATAGTCGAATGTATACAAAGAAAGTACCCTGTGAGTAAACTCATTCCCCGAACGATTTTTTAAATTATTTTTTCACCACTAAAACGCATGAGACTTGTAGTTTTTAAAAATGTTTTCATTTTTGATGAGACGCTGAATAAAAGAAGTTTAATCGCCGGCAAACGAAAACCCGCCATTTCCCGTAAACCCCGGACTCGGCCCGCATAGTCAAAAGTATACAAAGAAAGTACCCAGGGAGTAAACTCATTTCCCGAACGATTTTTTAAATTATTTTTTCACCACTAAAACGCATGAGACTTGTAGTTTTTAAAAATGTTTTCATTTTTGATGAGACGCTGAATAAAAGAAGTTTAATCGCCGGCAAACGAAAACCCGCCATTTCCCGTAAACCCCGGACTCGGCCCGCATAGTCAAAAGTATACAAAGAAAGTACCCAGGGAGTAAACTCATTTCCCGAACGATTTTTTAAATTATTTTTTCACCACTAAAACGCATGAGACTTGTAGTTTTCAAAAATGTTTTCATTTTTGATGAGACGCTGAATAAAAGAAGTTTAATCGCCGGCAAACGAAAACCCGCCATTTCCCGTAAACCCCGGACACGACCCATATATCAAAAGTATACAAAGAAAGTACCCAGGGAGTAAACTCATTTCCCGAACGATTTTTTAAATTATTATTTCACCACTAAAGCCCATGAGACTTGTAGTTTTTAAAAATGTTTTCATTTTTGATGAGACGCTGAATAAAAGAAGTTTAATCGCCGGCAAACGAAAACCCGCCATTTCCCGTAAACCCCGGACTCGGCCCGCATAGTCAAAAGTATACAAAGAAAGTACCCAGGGAGTAAACTCATTTCCCGAACGATTTTTTAAATTATTTTTTCACCACTAAAACGCATGAGACTTGTAGTTTTCAAAAATGTTTTCATTTTTGATGAGACGCTGAATAAAAGAAGTTTAATCGACGGCAAACGAAAACCCGCCATTTCCCGTAAACCCCGGACACGACCCATATAGTCAAAAGTATACAAAGAAAGTACCCAGGGAGTAAACTCATTTCCCGAACGATTTTTTAAATTATTATTTCACCACTAAAGCCCATGAGACTTGTAGTTTCTAAAAATGTTTTCATTTTTGATGAGACGCTGAATAAAAGAAGTTTAATCGCCGGCGAACGAAAACCCGCGACTTCCCGGAAATCCCGGACTCGGCCCGTATAGTCAAAAGTATACAAAGAAAGTACCCAGGGAGTAAACTCATTTCCCGAACGATTTTTTAAATTGTTTTTTCACCACTAAAACGCATGAGACTTGTAGTTTTTAAAAATGTTTTCATTTTTGATGAGACGCTGAATAAAAGAAGTTTAATCGCCGGCAAACGAAAACACGCCTTTTCCCGTACACCCTGGACTCAGCCCGTATAATCAAAAGTATACAAAGAAAGTACCCAGGGAGTAAACTCATTTCCCGAACGATTTTTTAAATTATTTTTTCACCACTAAAACGCATGAGACTTGTAGTTTTCAAAAATGTTTTCATTTTTGATTAGACGCTGAATAAAAGAAGTTTAATCGCCGGCAAACGAAAACCCGCCATTTCCCGTAAACCCCGGACTCGGCCCGCATAGTCAAAAGTATACAAAGAAAGTACCCAGGGAGTAAACTCATTTCCCGAACGATTTTTTAAATTATTTTTTCACCACTAAAACGCATGAGACTTGTAGTTTTCAAAAATGTTTTCATTTTTGATGAGACGGTTAATGAAAGAAGTTTAATCGCCGGCAAACGAAAACCCGCGATTTCCCGTAAATCCCGGGTGTGGCCCGTATAGTCGAATGTATCCAAAGAAAGTACCCTATTATTATTATTATTATTATTATTCATTTATTTATAGTTGACTAAGTATAAATACATATATAGCTAATAAAAGCTAGTTAATGTCAACTTGAAAAGAAAGATTTTAAAATATACAGTATAAATATAAGGCATAAAATATTTTTAGATATATACAATTTTTTAAACATTTGTGGTTGTATAAATTAAGTGAGTGTATAAGCAAATATGAAATTAGCGAGAGTACATCCGCGAGTCATATAAAACCAATTTGTGAGATGTATTTTTTACATAGTCTGCAGGAGCAGTTTGGTACCCACTTTTTAATTTGGGATTTAAAGGATTGCAAGGATGACATTTCTTTGATTCTTACTGGAATTTGTCGCCATATTTTGTAACCGATAAAGGATAAAGTTTCTGTACCATAGTAAACTGATTTAGCATTACGGCCAGTAAATTCTCGATTATTTCTTAGATTGTATTTTGGATTATAAACAGGAAAAATATCTTGCATTATTTCTGGAGCCATGTCGTTTTTTATTTTGTACATCTCAGTTGCAAGAGATTGTAGGTTTCGTTGGTGTACCGTAACAGAGCTGTCCTTATGAAGGAGGTCTGTGAAGGAAGAAGAACTGTCGCTATAGACTATCCGCAGTGCTTTTTCATGTATTCGATTAATACGATTGTTTAGAGCTCTGTTGTGAAACATCCAAACTAGAGGGCAGTAATTGAATTGCGAAATTACGAAGGAATTCATTAATAGTTTCTTCTTATTAAAGTTCATAAAAGATGTCATCCTTGTAAGCGCATTTAGTTTCTGACTCGCTTTTGCACAGAGTTTAGACACATGCAGATCAAATTTAAGTTTGTTATCGATAATGACTCCAAGTAGGCGTCCATGAGTGCTGCCTTTTATTACTGAGTTGCCTATCTGTGTACTTAATATTTCATTATCGCTTAAAAGCAAATGACACTTGTCATCATTTGCTTTCATTGCATTATTGTCAAACCATGTAAACACTTTTTCAGAAATGTTTTGAAGTTTAGTAACGACTTCCTTTGAGTCGTTACCGATAACATATGGTGTTGTGTCGTCTGCATAGCTCGCAAATTCATTGTCATTAAAATCAAATTCAACTGAGAAAAGATCGCAGATAAATATGTTAAAAAGTAACGGGCCTAGAATAGATCCTTGCGGCACGCCAAACAATATTTAACTCATTAAACTCATTTCCCGAACGATTTTTTAAATTATTTTTTCACCACTGAAACGCATGAGACTTGTAGTTTTTAAAAATGTTTTCATTTTTGATGAGACGCTGAATAAAAGAAGTTTAATCGCCGGCAAACGAAATCCCGCCATTTCCCGTAAACCCCGGACTCGGCCCGCATAGTCAAAAGTATACAAAGAAAGTACCCAGGGAGTAAACTCATTTCCCGAACGATTTTTTAAATTATTTTTTCACCACTAAAACGCATGAGACTTGTAGTTTTCAAAAATGTTTTCATTTTTGATGAGACGCTGAATAAAAGAAGTTTAATCGACGGCAAACGAAAACCCGCCATTTCCCGTAAACCCCGGACTCGACCCATATAGTCAAAAGTATACAAAGAAAGTACCCAGGGAGTAAACTCATTTCCCGAACGATTTTTTAAATTATTATTTCACCACTAAAGCCCATGAGACTTGTAGTTTCTAAAAATGTTTTCATTTTTGATGAGACGCTGAATAAAAGAAGTTTAATCGCCGGCAAACGAAAACCCGCGACTTCCCGTAAATCCCGGGTTTGGCCCGTATAGTCGAATGTATCCAAAGAAAGTACCCTGTGAGTAAACTCATTTCCCGAACGATTTTTTAAATTATTTTTTCACCACTAAAACTCATGAGACTTGTACTTTTTAAAAATGTTTTCATTTTTAATGAGACGCTGAATAAAAGAAGTTTAATCGCCGGCAAACGAAAACCCGCCATTTCCCGTAAACCCCGGACTCGGCCCGCATAGTCAAAAGTATACAAAGAAAGTACCCAGGGAGTAAACTCATTTCCCGAACGATTTTTTAAATTATTTTTTCACCACTAAAACGCATGAGACTTGTAGTTTTCAAAAATGTTTTCATTTTTGCTGAGACGCTGAATAAAAGAAGTTTAATCGACGGCAAACGAAAACCCGCCATTTCCCGTAAACCCCGGACTCGACCCATATAGTCAAAAGTATACAAAGAAAGTACCCAGGGAGTAAACTCATTTCCCGAACGATTTTTTAAATTATTATTTCACCACTAAAGCCCATGAGACTTGTAGTTTCTAAAAATGTTTTCATTTTTGATGAGACGCTGAATAAAAGAAGTTTAATCGCCGGCAAACGAAAACCCGCAACTTCCCGTAAATCCCGGACTCGGCCCGTATAGTCAAAAGTATACAAAGAAAGTACCCAGGGAGTAAACTCATTTCCCGAACGATTTTTTAAATTGTTTTTTCACCACTAAAACGCATGAGACTTGTAGTTTTTAAAAATGTTTTCATTTTTGATGAGACGCTGAATAAAAGAAGTTTAATCGCCGGCAAACGAAAACACGCCTTTTCCCGTACACCCTGGACTTAGCCCGTATAATCAAAAGTATACAAAGAAAGTACCAAGGGAGTAAACTCATTTCCCGAACGATTTTTTAAATTATTTTTTCACCACTAAAACGCATGAGACTTGTAGTTTTCAAAAATGTTTTCATTTTTGGTTAGACGCTGAATAAAAGAAGTTTAATCGCCGGCAAACGAAAACCCGCCATTTCCCGTAAACCCCGGACTCGGCCCGCATAGTCAAAAGTATACATAGAAAGTACCCAGGGAGTAAACTCATTTCCCGAACGATTTTTTAAATTATTTTTTCACCACTAAAACGCATGAGACTTGTAGTTTTCAAAAATGTTTTCATTTTTGATGAGACGGTTAATGAAAGAAGTTTAATCGCCGGCAAACGAAAACCCGCGATTTCCCGTAAATCCCGGGTTTGGCCCGTATAGTCGAATGTATCCAAAGAAAGTACCCTGTGAGTAAACTCATTTCCCGAACGATTTTTTAAATTATTTTTTCACCACTAAAACGCATGAGACTTGTAGTTTTTAAAAATGTTTTCATTTTTGATGAGACGCTGAATAAAAGAAGTTTAATCGCCGGCAAACGAAAACCTGCGATTTGCCGTAAATCCCGGACTCGGCCCATATAGTAAAGAAAGTACCCGGAATGTAAACTCATTTCCCGAACGATTTTTTAAATTATTATTTCACCACTACAACGCATGAGACTTGTAGTTTTCAAAAATGTTTTCATTTTTGATGAGACGCTGAATAAAAGAAGTTTAATCGCCGGCAAACGAAAACCTGCAATTTCCCGTAAATCCCGGACTCGGCCCGTATAGTAAAGAAAGTACCCGGGATGTAAACTCATTTCCCGAACGATTTTTTAAATTATTATTTCACCACTAAAACGCATGAGACTTGTAGTTTTCAAAAATGTTTTCATTTTTGATGAGACGGTTAATGAAAGAAGTTTAATTGCCGGCAAACGAAAACCCGCGATTTCCCGTAAATCCAGGGCTTGGCCCGTGTAGTCGAATGTATACAAAGAAAGTACCCTGTGAGTAAACTCATTCCCCGAACGATTTTTTAAATTATTTTTTCACCACTAAAACGCATGAGACTTGTAGTTTTTAAAAATGTTTTCATTTTTGATGAGACGCTGAATAAAAGAAGTTTAATCGCCGGCAAACGAAAACCCGCCATTTCCCGTAAACCCCGGACTCGGCCCGCATAGTCAAAAGTATACAAAGAAAGTACCCAGGGAGTAAACTCATTTCCCGAACGATTTTTTAAATTATTTTTTCACCACTAAAACGCATGAGACTTGTAGTTTTTAAAAATGTTTTCATTTTTGATGAGACGCTGAATAAAAGAAGTTTAAACGCCGGCAAACGAAAACCCGTGACTTCCCGTAAATCCCGGACTCGTCCCGTATAGTCAAAAGTATACAAAGAAAGTATCCAGGGAGTAAACTCATTTTCCGAACGATTTTTTAAATTATTTATTCACCACTACAACGCATGAGACTTGTAGTTTTCAAAAATGTTTTCATTTTTGATGAGACGCTGAATAAAAGAAGTTTAATCGCCGGCAAACGAAAACCTGCGATTTCCCGTAAATCCCGGACTCGGCCCGTATAGTAAAGAAAGTACCCGGGATGTAAACTCATTTCCCGAACGATTTTTAAATTATTATTTCAGCACTAAAACGCATGAGACTTGTAGTTTTCAAAAATGTTTTCATTTTTGATGAGACGGTTAATGAAAGAAGTTTAATTGCCGGCAAACGAAAACCCGCGATTTCCCGTAAATCCCGGGCTTGGCCCGTATAGTCGAATGTATACAAAGAAAGTACCCTGTGAGTAAACTCATTTCCCGAACGATTTTTTAAATTATTTTTTCACCACTAAAACGCATGAGAGTTGTAGTTTTTAAAAATGTTTTCATTTTTGATGAGACGCTGAATAAAAGAAGTTTAATCGCCGGCAAACGAAAACCCGCCATTTCCCGTAAACCCCGGACTCGGCCCGCATAGTCAAAAGTATACAAAGAAAGTACCCAGGGAGTAAACTCATTTCCCGAACGATTTTTTAAATTATTTTTTCACCACTAAAACGCATGAGACTTGTAGTTTTCAAAAATGTTTTCATTTTTGATGAGACGCTGAATAAAAGAAGTTTAATCGACGGCAAACGAAAACCCGCCATTTCCCGTAAACCCCGGACTCGACCCATATAGTCAAAAGTATACAAAGAAAGTACCCAAGGAGTAAACTCATTTCCCGAACGATTTTTTAAATTATTTTTTCACCACTATAACGCATGAGAGTTGTAGTTTTCAAAAATGTTTTCATTTTTGATGAGACGCTGAATAAAAGAAGTTTAATCGCCGGCAAACGAAAACACGCCTTTTCCCGTACACCCTGGACTCAGCCCGTATAATCAAAAGTATACAAAGAAAGTACCCAGGGAGTAAACTCATTTCCCGAACGATTTTTTAAATTATTTTTTCACCACTAAAACGCATGAGACTTGTAGTTTTCAAAAATGTTTTCATTTTTGATTAGACGCTGAATAAAAGAAGTTTAATCGCCGGCAAACGAAAACCCGCCATTTCCCGTAAACCCCGGACTCGGCCCGCATAGTCAAAAGTATACAAAGAAAGTACCCAGGGAGTAAACTCATTTCCCGAACGATTTTTTAAATTATTTTTTCACCACTAAAACGCATGAGACTTGTAGTTTTCAAAAATGTTTTCATTTTTGATGAGACGGTTAATGAAAGAAGTTTAATCGCCGGCAAACGAAAACCCGCGATTTCCCGTAAATCCCGGGTTTGGCCCGTATAGTCGAATGTATCCAAAGAAAGTACCCTGTGAGTAAACTCATTTCCCGAACGATTTTTTAAATTATTTTTTCACCACTAAAACGCATGAGACTTGTAGTTTTTAAAAATGTTTTCATTTTTGATGAGACGGTTAATGAAAGAAGTTTAATCGCCGGCAAACGAAAACCCGCGATTTCCCGTAAATCCCGGGTTTGGCCCGTATAGTCGAATGTATCCAAAGAAAGTACCCTGTGAGTAAACTCATTTCCCGAACGATTTTTTAAATTATTTTTTCACCACTAAAACGCATGAGACTTGTAGTTTTTAAAAATGTTTTCATTTTTGATGAGACGCTGAATAAAAGAAGTTTAATCGCCGGCAAACGAAAACCTGCGATTTGCCGTAAATCCCGGACTCGGCCCATATAGTAAAGAAAGTACCCGGGATGTAAACTCATTTCCCGAACGATTTTTTAAATTATTATTTCACCACTACAACGCATGAGACTTGTAGTTTTCAAAAATGTTTTCATTTTTGATGAGACGCTGAATAAAAGAAGTTTAATCGCCGGCAAACGAAAACCTGCGATTTCCCGTAAATCCCGGACTCGGCCCGTATAGTAAAGAAAGAACCCGGGATGTAAACTCATTTCCCGAACGATTTTTTAAATTATTATTTCACCACTAAAACGCATGAGACTTGTAGTTTTCAAAAATGTTTTCATTTTTGATGAGACGGTTAATGAAAGAAGTTTAATTGCCGGCAAACGAAAACCCGCGATTTCCCGTAAATCCAGGGCTTGGCCCGTGTAGTCGAATGTATACAAAGAAAGTACCCTGTGAGTAAACTCATTCCCCGAACGATTTTTTAAATTATTTTTTCACCACTAAAACGCATGAGACTTGTAGTTTTTAAAAATGTTTTCATTTTTGATGAGACGCTGAATAAAAGAAGTTTAATCGCCGGCAAACGAAAACCCGCCATTTCCCGTAAACCCCGGACTCGGCCCGCATAGTCAAAAGTATACAAAGAAAGTACCCAGGGAGTAAACTCATTTCCCGAACGATTTTTTAAATTATTTTTTCACCACTAAAACGCATGAGACTTGTAGTTTTTAAAAATGTTTTCATTTTTGATGAGACGCTGAATAAAAGAAGTTTAAACGCCGGCAAACGAAAACCCGTGACTTCCCGTAAATCCCGGACTCGTCCCGTATAGTCAAAAGTATACAAAGAAAGTATCCAGGGAGTAAACTCATTTTCCGAACGATTTTTAAAATATTTATTCACCACTACAACGCATGAGACTTGTAGTTTTCAAAAATGTTTTCATTTTTGATGAGACGCTGAATAAAAGAAGTTTAATCGCCGGCAAACGAAAACCTGCGATTTCCCGTAAATCCCGGACTCGGCCCGTATAGTAAAGAAAGTACCCGGGATGTAAACTCATTTCCCGAACGATTTTTTAAATTATTATTTCAGCACTAAAACGCATGAGACTTGTAGTTTTCAAAAATGTTTTCATTTTTGATGAGACGGTTAATGAAAGAAGTTTAATTGCCGGCAAACGAAAACCCGCGATTTCCCGTAAATCCCGGGCTTGGCCCGTATAGTCGAGTGTATACAAAGAAAGTACCCTGTGAGTAAACTCATTTCCCGAACGATTTTTTAAATTATTTTTTCACCACTAAAACGCATGAGACTTGTAGTTTTTAAAAATGTTTTCATTTTTGATGAGACGCTGAATAAAAGAAGTTTAATCGCCGGCAAACGAAAACCCGCCATTTCCCGTAAACCCCGGACTCGGCCCGCATAGTCAAAAGTATACAAAGAAAGTACCCAGGGAGTAAACTCATTTCCCGAACGATTTTTTAAATTATTTTTTCACCACTAAAACGCATGAGACTTGTAGTTTTCAAAAATGTTTTCATTTTTGATGAGACGCTGAATAAAAGAAGTTTAATCGACGGCAAACGAAAACCCGCCATTTCCCGTAAACCCCGGACTCGACCCATATAGTCAAAAGTATACAAAGAAAGTACCCAAGGAGTAAACTCATTTCCCGAACGATTTTTTAAATTATTTTTTCACCACTATAACGCATGAGACTTGTAGTTTTCAAAAATGTTTTCATTTTTGATGAGACGCTGAATAAAAGAAGTTTAATCGCCGGCAAACGAAAACACGCCTTTTCCCGTACACCCTGGTCTCAGCCCGTATAATCAAAAGTATACAAAGAAAGTACCCAGGGAGTAAACTCATTTCCCGAACGATTTTTTAAATTATTTTTTCACCACTAAAACGCATGAGACTTGTAGTTTTCAAAAATGTTTTCATTTTTGATTAGACGCTGAATAAAAGAAGTTTAATCGCCGGCAAACGAAAACCCGCCATTTCCCGTAAACCCCGGACTCGGCCCGCATAGTCAAAAGTATACAAAGAAAGTACCCAGGGAGTAAACTCATTTCCCGAACGATTTTTTAAATTATTTTTTCACCACTAAAACGCATGAGACTTGTAGTTTTCAAAAATGTTTTCATTTTTGATGAGACGGTTAATGAAAGAAGTTTAATCGCCGGCAAACGAAAACCCGCGATTTCCCGTAAATCCCGGGTTTGGCCCGTATAGTCGAATGTATCCAAAGAAAGTACCCTGTGAGTAAACTCATTTCCCGAACGATTTTTTAAATTATTTTTTCACCACTAAAACGCATGAGACTTGTAGTTTTTAAAAATGTTTTCATTTTTGATGAGACGCTGAATAAAAGAAGTTTAATCGCCGGCAAACGAAAACCTGCGATTTGCCGTAAATCCCGGACTCGGCCCGTATAGTAAAGAAAGTACCCGGGATGTAAACTCATTTCCCGAACGATTTTTTAAATTATTATTTCACCACTACAACGCATGAGACTTGTAGTTTTCAAAAATGTTTTCATTTTTGTTGAGACGCTGAATAAAAGAAGTTTAATCGCCGGCAAACGAAAACCTGCGATTTCCCGTAAATCCCGGACTCGGCCCATATAGTAAAGAAAGTACCCGGGATGTAAACTCATTTCCCGAACGATTTTTTAAATTATTATTTCACCACTAAAACGCATGAGACTTGTAGTTTTCAAGAATGTTTTCATTTTTGATGAGACGGTTAATGAAAGAAGTTTAATTGCCGGCAAACAAAAACCCGCGATTTCCCGTAAATCCCGGGCTTGTCCCGTATAGTCGAATGTATACAAAGAAAGTACCCTGTGAGTAAACTCATTCCCCGAACGATTTTCTAAATTATTTTTTCACCACTAAAACGCATGAGACTTGTAGTTTTTAAAAATGTTTTCATTTTTGATGAGACGCTGAATAAAAGAAGTTTAATCGCCGGCAAACGAAAACCCGCCATTTCCCGTAAACCCCGGACTCGGCCCGCATAGTCAAAAGTATACAAAGAAAGTACCCGGGATGTAAACTCATTTCCCGAACGATTTTTTAAATTATTATTTCACCACTAAAACGCATGAGACTTGTAGTTTTCAAAAATGTTTTCATTTTTGATGAGACGGTTAATGAAAGAAGTTTAATTGCCGGCAAACAAAAACCCGCGATTTCCCGTAAATCCCGGGCTTGGCCCGTATAGTCGAATGTATACAAAGAAAGTACCCTGTGAGTAAACTCATTCCCCGAACGATTTTTTAAATTATTTTTCACCACTAAAACGCATGAGACTTGTAGTTTTTAAAAATGTTTTCATTTTTGATGAGACGCTGAATAAAAGAAGTTTAATCGCCGGCAAACGAAAACCCGCCATTTCCCGTAAACCCCGGACTCGGCCCGCATAGTCAAAAGTATACAAAGAAAGTACCCAGGGAGTAAACTCATTTCCCGAACGATTTTTTAAATTATTTTTTCACCACTAAAACGCATGAGACTTGTAGTTTTCAAAAATGTTTTCATTTTTGATGAGACGCTGAATAAAAGAAGTTTAATCGACGGCAAACGAAAACCCGCCATTTCCCGTAAACCCCGGACTCGACCCATATAGTCAAAAGTATACAAAGAAAGTACCCAGGGAGTAAACTCATTTCCCGAACGATTTTTTAAATTATTATTTCACCACTAAAGCCCATGAGACTTGTAGTTTCTAAAAATGTTTTCATTTTTGATGAGACGCTGAATAAAAGAAGTTTAATCGCCGGCAAACGAAAACCCGCGACTTCCCGTAAATCCCGGACTCGGCTCGTATAGTCAAAAGTATACAAAGAAAGTACCCAGGGAGTAAACTCATTTCCCGAACGATTTTTTAAATTGTTTTTTCACCACTAAAACGCATGAGACTTGTAGTTTTTAAAAATGTTTTCATTTTTGATGAGACGCTGAATAAAAGAAGTTTAATCGCCGGAAAACGAAAACACGCCTTTTCCCGTACACCCTGGACTCGGCCCGTATAATCAAAAGTATACAAAGAAAGTACCCAGGGAGTAAACTCATTTCCCGAACGATTTTTTAAATTATTTTTTCACCACTAAAACGCATGAGACTTGTAGTTTTCAAAAATGTTTTCATTTTTGATTAGACGCTGAATAAAAGAAGTTTAATCGCCGGCAAACGAAAACCCGCCATTTCCCGTAAACCCCGGACTCGGCCCGCATAGTCAAAAGTATACAAAGAAAGTACCCAGGGAGTAAACTCATTTCCCGAACGATTTTTTAAATTATTTTTTCACCACTAAAACGCATGAGACTTGTAGTTTTCAAAAATGTTTTCATTTTTGATGAGACGGTTAATGAAAGAAGTTTAATCGCCGGCAAACGAAAACCCGCGATTTCCCGTAAATCCCGGACTTGGCCCGTATAGTCGAATGTATACAAAAAAAGTACCCTGTGAGTAAACTCATTTCCCGAACGATTTTTTAAATTATTTTTTCACCACTAAAACGCATGAGACTTGTAGTTTTTAAAAATGTTTTCATTTTTGATGAGACGCTGAATAAAAGAAGTTTAATCGCCGGCAAACGAAAACCTGCGATTTGCCGTAAATCCCGGACTCGGCCCGTATAGTAAAGAAAGTACCCGGGATGTAAACTCATTTCCCGAACGATTTTTTAAATTATTATTTCACCACTAAAACGCATGAGACTTGTAGTTTTCAAAAATGTTTTCATTTTTGATGAGACTCTTAATAAAAGAGGTATAGTCGCCGGCAAACGAAATCCCGTGATTTCCCGTAAATCCCGGGCTTGGCCCGTATAGTTAAATGTATACAAAGAAGGTACCCAGGGAGTAAACTCATTTCCCGAACGATTTTTTAATTTTTTTTTTTTCACCACTAAAACGCATGAGACTTGTAGTTTTCAAAAATGTTTTCATTTTTGATGAGACGGTTAATAAAAGAAGTTTAATCGCCGGCAAACGAAAACCCGCGATTTCCCGTAAATCCCGGGCTTGGCCCGCATAGTCGAATGTATACAAAGAAAGTACCCTGTGAGTAAACTCATTTCCAAACCGATTTTTTAAATTATCTTTTCACCACTAAAACGCATGAGACTTGTAGTTTTCAAAAATGTTTTCATTTTTGATGAGACGCTGAATAAAAGAAGTTTAATCGACGGCAAACGAAAACCCGCCATTTCCCGTAAACCCCGGACTCAACCGGTATAGTCAAAAGTATACAAAGAAAGTACCCAGGGAGTAAACTCATTTTCCGAACGATTTTTTATATTATTTTTTTACCACTAAACGCATGAGACTTGTAGTTTTCAAAAATATTTTCATATTTGATGGGACGCTGAATAAAAGAAGTTTAATCGCCGGCAAACGAAAATCCGCGATTTCCCGTAAATCCCGGACTCGGCCCGTATAGTCAAAAGTATACAAAGAAAGTACCCAGGGAGTAAACTCATTTTCCGAACGATTTTTTAAATTATTTTTTCACCACTAAAACGCATGAGACTTGTAGTTTTCAAAAATGTTTTCATTTTTGATGAGACGCTTAATGAAAGAGGTTTAATCGCCGGCAAACGAAATCCCGCGTTTTCCCGTAAATCCGGGGCTTTGTCCGTATAGTCAAATGTATACAAAGAAAGTACCCAGGGAGTAAACTCATTTCCAGAACGATTTTTTAAATTTTTTTTTCACAACTAAAACGCATGAGACTTGTAGTTTTCAAAAATGCTTTCATTTTTGATAAGACGCTTAATGAAAGAGGTTTAATCGCCGGAAAACGAAAACCCGCGATTTCCCGTAAATCCCGGGCTTGGCCCGTATAGTCGAATGTATACAAAGAAAGTACCCTGTGATTAAACTCATTTCCAGAACGATTTTTTAAATTATTTTTTCACCACTAAAACGCATAAGACTTGTAGTTTTTAAAAATGTTTTTATTCTTGATGAAACGCTGAATAAAAGAAGGTTAATCGCCGGCAAACGAAAACCCGCGATTTCCCGAAATTCCCAGCTTGGCCCGTATAGTCAAAAGTATACAAAGAAAGTACCCAGGGAGTAAAATCAGGGTACTTTCTTTGTATACATTCGACTATACGGGCCAAGCCCGGGATTTACGGGAAATCGCGGGTTTTCGTTTGCCGGCGATTAAACCACTTTCGTTAAGCGTCTCATCAAAAATGAAAATATTTTTGAAAACTACAAGTCTCATGCGTTTTAGTGGTGAAAAAATAATTTAAAAAATCGTTCGGGAAATGAGTTTACTCCCTGGGTAATTTCTTTGTATACTTTTGACTATACGGGTCGAGTCCTGGGTTTACGGGAAATGGCGGGTTTTCGTTTGCCGGCGATTAAACTTCTTTTATTCAGCGTCTCATCAAAAATGAAAACATTTTTGAAAACTACAAGTCTCATGCGTTTTAGTGGTGAAAAGATAATTTAAAAAATCGTTTTGGAAATGAGTTTACTCACAGGTTACTTTCTTTGTATACATTCGACTATACGGGCCAAGCCCGGGATTTACGGGAAATCGCGGGTTTTAGTTTGCTGGCGATTAAACCACTTTCATTAAGCGTCTCATCAAAAATGAAAACATTTCTGAAAACTACAAGTCTCATGCGTTTTAGTGGTGAAAAAATAATTTAAAAAATCGTTCGGGAAATGAGTTTACTCACAGGGTACTTTCTTTGTATACATTCGAATATACGGGCCAAGCCCGGGATTTACGGGAAATCGCGGGTTTTCGTTTGCCGGCGATTAAACTTCTTTTATACAGCGTCTCATCAAAAATGAAAATATTTTTGAAAACTACAAGTCTCATGCGTTTTAGTGGTAAAAAAAAAATTAAAAAATCGTTCGGGAAATTAGTTTACTCCCTGGGTACTTTCTTTGTATACATTCGACTATACGGGCCAAGCCCGGGATTTACGGGAAATCGCGGGATTTCGTTTGCCGGCGATTAAACCTCTTTGATTAAGCGTCTCATCAAAAATGAAAACATTTTTGAAAACTACAAGTCTCATGCGTTTTAGTGGTGAAAAAATAATTTAAAAAATCGTTCGGGAAATGAGTTTACTCCCTGGGTACTTTCTTTGTATACTTTGGACTATACGGGCCGAGTCCGGGATTTACGGGAAATCGCGGATTTTTGTTTGAGTGCGAATAAACTTCTTTTATTCAGCGTCTCATCAAAAATGAAAGCATTTTGAAAAACTACAAGTCTCATGCGTTGTAGTGGTGAAAAAATAATTTAAAAAATCGTTCGGAAAATCAGTTTACTCCCTGGGTACTTTCTTTGTATACTTTTTACTATACGAGCCGAGTCCGGGGTTTGCGGGAAATGGCGGTTTTCGTTTGCCGGCGATTAAACTTCTTTTATTCAGCGTCTCATCAAAAATGAAAACATTTTTGAAAACTACAAATCTCATGCGTTTTAGTGGTGAAAAGATAATTTAAAAAATCGTTTTGGAAATGAGTTTACTCACAGGTTACTTTCTTTGTATACATTCGACTATACGGGCCAAGCCCGGGATTTACGGGAAATCGCGGGTTTTAGTTTGCTGGCGATTAAACCACTTTCATTAAGCGTCTCATCAAAAATGAAAACATTTCTGAAAACTACAAGTCTCATGCGTTTTAGTGGTGAAAAAATAATTTAAAAAATCGTTCGGGAAATGAGTTTACTCACAGGGTACTTTCTTTGTATACATTCGAATATACGGGCCAAGCCCGGGATTTACGGGAAATCGCGGGTTTTCGTTTGCCGGCGATTAAACTTCTTTTATACAGCGTCTCATCAAAAATGAAAATATTTTTGAAAACTACAAGTCTCATGCGTTTTAGTGGTAAAAAAAAAATTAAAAAATCGTTCGGGAAATTAGTTTACTCCCTGGGTACTTTCTTTGTATACATTCGACTATACGGGCCAAGCCCGGGATTTACGGGAAATCGCGGGATTTCGTTTGCCGGCGATTAAACCTCTTTGATTAAGCGTCTCATCAAAAATGAAAACATTTTTGAAAACTACAAGTCTCATGCGTTTTAGTGGTGAAAAAATAATTTAAAAAATCGTTCGGGAAATGAGTTTACTCCCTGGGTACTTTCTTTGTATACTTTGGACTATACGGGCCGAGTCCGGGATTTACGGGAAATCGCGGATTTTTGTTTGAGTGCGAATAAACTTCTTTTATTCAGCGTCTCATCAAAAATGAAAGCATTTTTAAAAACTACAAGTCTCATGCGTTGTAGTGGTGAAAAAATAATTTAAAAAATCGTTCGGAAAATCAGTTTACTCCCTGGGTACTTTCTTTGTATACTTTTTACTATACGAGCCGAGTCCGGGGTTTGCGGGAAATGGCGGTTTTCGTTTGCCGGCGATTAAACTTCTTTTATTCAGCGTCTCATCAAAAATGAAAACATTTTTGAAAACTACAAATCTCATGCGTTTTAGTGGTGAAAAGATAATTTAAAAAATCGTTTTGGAAATGAGTTTACTCACAGAGTACTTTCTTTGTATACATTCGACTATACGGGCCAAGCCCGGGATTTACGGAAAATCGCGGGTTTTCGTTTGCTGGCGATTAAACCACTTTCATTAAGCGTCTCATCAAAAATGAAAACATTTCTGAAAACTACAAGTCTCATGCGTTTTAGTGGTGAAAAAATAATTTAAAAAATCGTTCGGGGAATGAGTTTACTCACAGGTTACTTTCTTTGTATACATTCGACTATACGGGCCAAGCCCGGGATTTACGGGAAATCGCGGGTTTTCGTTTGCCGGCGATTAAACTTCTTTTATTCTGCGTCTCATCAAAAATGAAAACATATTTAAAAACTAAAAGTCTCATGCGTTTTAGTGGTGAAAAAAAGAAATTAAAAATCGTTCGGGAAATGAGTTTACTCCCTGGGTACTTTCTTTGTATACATTCGACTATACGGGCCAAGCCCGGGATTTACGGGAAATCGCGGGATTTCGTTTGCCGGCGATTAAACCTCTTTTATTAAGCGTCTCATCAAAAATGAAAACATTTTTTAAAACTACAAGTCTCATGCGTTTTAGTGGTGAAAAAATAATTTAAAAAATCGTTCGGGAAATGAGTTTACTCCCTGGGTACTTTCTTTGTATACTTTGGACTATACGGGTCGAGTCCGGGATATACGGGAAATTGCGGATTTTCGTTTGAGTGCGAATAAACTTCTTTTATTCAGCGTCTCATCAAAAATGAAAACATTTTTGAAAACTACAAGTCTCATGCGTTGTAGTGGTGAAAAAATAATTTAAAAAATCGTCCGGAAAATATGTTTACTCCCTGGGTACTTTCTTTGTTTACTTTTGACTATACGGGCCGAGTCCGGGGTTTACGGGAAATGGCGGGTTTTCGTTTGCCGGCGATTAAACCTCTTTCATTAAGCGTCTTATCAAAAATGAAAACATTTTTGAAAACTAAAAGTCTCATGCGTTTTAGTGGTGAAAAAATAATTTAAAAAATCGTTCGGGAAATGAGTTTACTCCCTGGGTACTTTCTTTGTATACTTTGGACTATACGGGTCGAGTCCGGGATTTACGGGAAATCGCGGATTTTCGTTTGAGTGCGAATAATTTTCTTTTATTCAGCGTCTCATCAAAAATGAAAACATTTTTGAAAACTACAAGTCTCATGCGTTGTAGTGGTGAAAAAATAATTTAAAAAATCGTTTGGAAAATGAGTTTACTCCCTGGGTACTTTCTTTGTATCCTTTTGACTATACGGGCCGAGTCCGGGGTTTACGGGAAATGGCGGGTTTTCGTTTGCCGGCGATTAAACTTCTTTTATTCAGCGTCTCATCAAAAATGAAAACATTTTTAAAAACTACAAGTCTTATGCGTTGTAGTGGTGAAAAAATAATTTAAAAAATCGTTCGGAAAATGAGTTTACTCCCTGGGTAGTTTCTTTGTATACTTTTAACTATACGGGCCGAGTCCGGGATTTACGGGAAATGGCGGGTTTTCGTTTGCCGGAGATTTAACTTCTTTTTTTCAGCGTCTCATCAAAAATGAAAACATTTTTAAAAACTATAAGTCTCATGGGTTTTAGTGGTGAAATAATAATTTAAAAAATCGTGCGGGAAAAGAGTTTACTCCCTGGGTACTTTCTTTACTATACGGGCCGAGTCCGGGATTTACCGGAAATCGCAGGTTTTTGTTTGCCGGCGATTAAACTTCTTTTATTCAGCGTCTCATCAAAAATGAAAACATTTTTGAAAACAACAAGTCTCATGCGTTTTAGTGGTGAAAAAATATTTTAAAAAATCGTTCGGGAAATGAGTTTACTCCCTGGGTACTTTCTTTGTATACTTTGGACTATACGGGCCGAGTCCAGGATTTACGGGAAATCGCGGGTTTTCGTTTGGTGGCGATTAAACCCCTTTCATTAGGCGTCTCATCAAAAATGAAAACATTTCTGAAAACTACAAGTCTCATGCGTTATAGTGGTGAAAAAATAATTTAAAAAATCGTTCGGGAAATGAGTTTACTCACAGGGTACTTTCTTTGTATACATTCGACTATACGGGCCAAGAACGGGATTTACGGGAAATCGCGGGTTTTCGTTTGCCGGCGATTAAACTTCTTTCATTAACCGTCTCATCAAAAAAGAAAACCTTTTTGAAAACTACAAGTCTCATGCGTTTTAGTGGTGAAAAAAAAAATTAAAAAATCGTTCGGGAAATGAGTTTACTCCCTGGGTACTTTCTTTGTATACATTCGACTATACGGGCCAAGCCCGGGATTTACGGGAAATCGCGGGATTTCGTTTGCCGGCGATTAAACCTCTTTCATTAAGCGTCTCATCAAAAATGAAAACATTTTTGAAAACTACAAGTCTCATGCGTTTTAGTGGTGAAAAAATAATTTAAAAAATCGTTCGGGAAATGAGTTTACTCCCTGGGTACTTTCTTTGTATACTTTGGACTATACGGGCCGAGTCCGGGATTTACGGGAAATCGCGGATTTCCGTTTGAGTGCGAATAAACTTCTTTTATTCAGCGTCTCATCAAAAATGAAAACATTTTTGAAAACTACAAGTCTCATGCGTTGTAGTGGTGAAAAAATAATTTAAAAAATCGTTTGGAAAATGAGTTTACTCCCTGGGTACTTTCTTTGTATCCTTTTGACTATACGGGCCGAGTCCGGGGTTTACGGGAAATGGCGGGTTTTCGTTTGCCGGAGATTTAACTTCTTTTTTTCAGCGTCTCATCAAAAATGAAAACATTTTTAAAAACTATAAGTCTCATGGGTTTTAGTGGTGAAATAATAATTTAAAAAATCGTGCGGGAAAAGAGTTTAATCCCTGGGTACTTTCTTTACTATACGGGCCGAGTCCGGGATTTACCGGAAATCGCAGGTTTTTGTTTGCCGGCGATTAAACTTCTTTTATTCAGCGTCTCATCAAAAATGAAAACATTTTTGAAAACAACAAGTCTCATGCGTTTTAGTGGTGAAAAAATATTTTAAAAAATCGTTCGGGAAATGAGTTTACTCCCTGGGTACTTTCTTTGTATACTTTGGACTATACGGGCCGAGTCCAGGATTTACGGGAAATCGCGGGTTTTCGTTTGGTGGCGATTAAACCCCTTTCATTAGGCGTCTCATCAAAAATGAAAACATTTCTGAAAACTACAAGTCTCCTGCGTTATAGTGGTGAAAAAATAATTTAAAAAATCGTTCGGGAAATGAGTTTACTCACAGGGTACTTTCTTTGTATACATTCGACTATACGGGCCAAGAACGGGATTTACGGGATTTACGGGAAATCGCGGGTTTTCGTTTGCCGGCGATTAAACTTCTTTCATTAACCGTCTCATCAAAAAAGAAAACCTTTTTGAAAACTACAAGTCTCATGCGTTTTAGTGGTGAAAAAAAAAAATTAAAAAATCGTTCGGGAAATGAGTTTACTCACAGGGTACTTTCTTTGTATACATTCGACTATACGGGCCAAGAACGGGATTTACGGGATTTACGGGAAATCGCAGGTTTTCGTTTGCCGGCGATTAAACTTCTTTCATTCAGCGTCTCATCAAAAATGAAAACATTTTTGAAAACTACAAGTCTCATGCGTTTTAGTGGTGAAAAAATAATTTAAAAAATCGTTCGGGAAATGAGTTTACTCCCTGGGTACTTTCTTTGTATACTTTGGACTATACGGGCCGAGTCCGGGATTTACGGGAAATCGCGGATTTCCGTTTGAGTGCGAATAAACTTCTTTTATTCAGCGTCTCATCAAAAATGAAAACATTTTTGAAAACTACAAGTCTCATGCGTTGTAGTGGTGAAAAAATAATTTAAAAAATCGTTTGGAAAATGAGTTTACTCCCTGGGTACTTTCTTTGTATCCTTTTGACTATACGGGCCGAGTCCGGGGTTTACGGGAAATGGCGGGTTTTCGTTTGCCGGAGATTTAACTTCTTTTTTTCAGCGTCTCATCAAAAATGAAAACATTTTTAAAAACTATAAGTCTCATGGGTTTTAGTGGTGAAATAATAATTTAAAAAATCGTGCGGGAAAAGAGTTTAATCCCTGGGTACTTTCTTTACTATACGGGCCGAGTCCGGGATTTACCGGAAATCGCAGGTTTTTGTTTGCCGGCGATTAAACTTCTTTTATTCAGCGTCTCATCAAAAATGAAAACATTTTTGAAAACAACAAGTCTCATGCGTTTTAGTGGTGAAAAAATATTTTAAAAAATCGTTCGGGAAATGAGTTTACTCCCTGGGTACTTTCTTTGTATACTTTGGACTATACGGGCCGAGTCCAGGATTTACGGGAAATCGCGGGTTTTCGTTTGGTGGCGATTAAACCCCTTTCATTAGGCGTCTCATCAAAAATGAAAACATTTCTGAAAACTACAAGTCTCCTGCGTTATAGTGGTGAAAAAATAATTTAAAAAATCGTTCGGGAAATGAGTTTACTCACAGGGTACTTTCTTTGTATACATTCGACTATACGGGCCAAGAACGGGATTTACGGGATTTACGGGAAATCGCGGGTTTTCGTTTGCCGGCGATTAAACTTCTTTCATTAACCGTCTCATCAAAAAAGAAAACCTTTTTGAAAACTACAAGTCTCATGCGTTTTAGTGGTGAAAAAAAAAAATTAAAAAATCGTTCGGGAAATGAGTTTACTCCCTGGGTACTTTCTTTGTATACATTCGACTATACGGGCCAAGCCCGGGATTTACGGGAAATCGCGGGATTTCGTTTGCCGGCGATTAAACCTCTTTCATTAAGCGTCTCATCAAAAATGAAAACATTTTTGAAAACTACAAGTCTCATGCGTTTTAGTGGTGAAAAAATAATTTAAAAAATCGTTCGGGAAATGAGTTTACTCCCTGGGTACTTTCTTTGTATACTTTGGACTATACGGGCCGAGTCCGGGATTTACGGGAAATCGCGGATTTCCGTTTGAGTGCGAATAAACTTCTTTTATTCAGCGTCTCATCAAAAATGAAAACATTTTTGAAAACTACAAGTCTCATGCGTTGTAGTGGTGAAAAAATAATTTAAAAAATCGTTCCGAAAATGAGTTTACTCCCTGGGTACTTTCTTTGTATACTTTTGACTATACGGGCCGAGTCCGGGATTTACGGGAAATGGCGGGTTTTCGTTTGCCGGCGATTAAACTTCTTTTATTCAGCGTCTCATCAAAAATGAAAACATTTTTAAAAACTATAAGTCTCATGGGTTTTAGTGGTGAAATAATAATTTAAAAAATCGTGCGGGAAAAGAGTTTAATCCCTGGGTACTTTCTTTACTATACGGGCCGAGTCCGGGATTTACCGGAAATCGCAGGTTTTTGTTTGCCGGCGATTAAACTTCTTTTATTCAGCGTCTCATCAAAAATGAAAACATTTTTGAAAACAACAAGTCTCATGCGTTTTAGTGGTGAAAAAATATTTTAAAAAATCGTTCGGGAAATGAGTTTACTCCCTGGGTACTTTCTTTGTATACTTTGGACTATACGGGCCGAGTCCAGGATTTACGGGAAATCGCGGGTTTTCGTTTGGTGGCGATTAAACCCCTTTCATTAGGCGTCTCATCAAAAATGAAAACATTTCTGAAAACTACAAGTCTCCTGCGTTATAGTGGTGAAAAAATAATTTAAAAAATCGTTCGGGAAATGAGTTTACTCACAGGGTACTTTCTTTGTATACATTCGACTATACGGGCCAAGAACGGGATTTACGGGATTTACGGGAAATCGCGGGTTTTCGTTTGCCGGCGATTAAACTTCTTTCATTAACCGTCTCATCAAAAAAGAAAACCTTTTTGAAAACTACAAGTCTCATGCGTTTTAGTGGTGAAAAAAAAAAATTAAAAAATCGTTCGGGAAATGAGTTTACTCCCTGGGTACTTTCTTTGTATACATTCGACTATACGGGCCAAGCCCGGGATTTACGGGAAATCGCGGGATTTCGTTTGCCGGCGATTAAACCTCTTTCATTAAGCGTCTCATCAAAAATGAAAACATTTTTGAAAACTACAAGTCTCATGCGTTTTAGTGGTGAAATAATAATTTAAAAAATCGTGCGGGAAAAGAGTTTAATCCCTGGGTACTTTCTTTACTATACGGGCCGAGTCCGGGATTTACCGGAAATCGCAGGTTTTTGTTTGCCGGCGATTAAACTTCTTTTATTCAGCGTCTCATCAAAAATGAAAACATTTTTGAAAACAACAAGTCTCATGCGTTTTAGTGGTGAAAAAATATTTTAAAAAATCGTTCGGGAAATGAGTTTACTCCCTGGGTACTTTCTTTGTATACTTTGGACTATACGGGCCGAGTCCAGGATTTACGGGAAATCGCGGGTTTTCGTTTGGTGGCGATTAAACCCCTTTCATTAGGCGTCTCATCAAAAATGAAAACATTTCTGAAAACTACAAGTCTCCTGCGTTATAGTGGTGAAAAAATAATTTAAAAAATCGTTCGGGAAATGAGTTTACTCACAGGGTACTTTCTTTGTATACATTCGACTATACGGGCCAAGAACGGGATTTACGGGATTTACGGGAAATCGCGGGTTTTCGTTTGCCGGCGATTAAACTTCTTTCATTAACCGTCTCATCAAAAAAGAAAACCTTTTTGAAAACTACAAGTCTCATGCGTTTTAGTGGTGAAAAAAAAAAATTAAAAAATCGTTCGGGAAATGAGTTTACTCCCTGGGTACTTTCTTTGTATACATTCGACTATACGGGCCAAGCCCGGGATTTACGGGAAATCGCGGGATTTCGTTTGCCGGCGATTAAACCTCTTTCATTAAGCGTCTCATCAAAAATGAAAACATTTTTGAAAACTACAAGTCTCATGCGTTTTAGTGGTGAAAAAATAATTTAAAAAATCGTTCGGGAAATGAGTTTACTCCCTGGGTACTTTCTTTGTATACTTTGGACTATACGGGCCGAGTCCGGGATTTACGGGAAATCGCGGATTTCCGTTTGAGTGCGAATAAACTTCTTTTATTCAGCGTCTCATCAAAAATGAAAACATTTTTGAAAACTACAAGTCTCATGCGTTGTAGTGGTGAAAAAATAATTTAAAAAATCGTTCCGAAAATGAGTTTACTCCCTGGGTACTTTCTTTGTATACTTTTGACTATACGGGCCGAGTCCGGGATTTACGGGAAATGGCGGGTTTTCGTTTGCCGGCGATTAAACTTCTTTTATTCAGCGTCTCATCAAAAATGAAAACATTTTTAAAAACTATAAGTCTCATGGGTTTTAGTGGTGAAATAATAATTTAAAAAATCGTGCGGGAAAAGAGTTTAATCCCTGGGTACTTTCTTTACTATACGGGCCGAGTCCGGGATTTACCGGAAATCGCAGGTTTTTGTTTGCCGGCGATTAAACTTCTTTTATTCAGCGTCTCATCAAAAATGAAAACATTTTTGAAAACAACAAGTCTCATGCGTTTTAGTGGTGAAAAAATATTTTAAAAAATCGTTCGGGAAATGAGTTTACTCCCTGGGTACTTTCTTTGTATACTTTGGACTATACGGGCCGAGTCCAGGATTTACGGGAAATCGCGGGTTTTCGTTTGGTGGCGATTAAACCCCTTTCATTAGGCGTCTCATCAAAAATGAAAACATTTCTGAAAACTACAAGTCTCCTGCGTTATAGTGGTGAATAAATAATTTAAAAAATCGTTCGGGAAATGAGTTTACTCACAGGGTACTTTCTTTGTATACATTCGACTATACGGGCCAAGAACGGGATTTACGGGATTTACGGGAAATCGCGGGTTTTCGTTTGCCGGCGATTAAACTTCTTTCATTAACCGTCTCATCAAAAAAGAAAACCTTTTTGAAAACTACAAGTCTCATGCGTTTTAGTGGTGAAAAAAAAAAATTAAAAAATCGTTCGGGAAATGAGTTTACTCCCTGGGTACTTTCTTTGTATACATTCGACTATACGGGCCAAGCCCGGGATTTACGGGAAATCGCGGGATTTCGTTTGCCGGCGATTAAACCTCTTTCATTAAGCGTCTCATCAAAAATGAAAACATTTTTGAAAACTACAAGTCTCATGCGTTTTAGTGGTGAAAAAATAATTTAAAAAATCGTTCGGGAAATGAGTTTACTCCCTGGGTACTTTCTTTGTATACTTTGGACTATACGGGCCGAGTCCGGGATTTACGGGAAATCGCGGATTTCCGTTTGAGTGCGAATAAACTTCTTTTATTCAGCGTCTCATCAAAAATGAAAACATTTTTGAAAACTACAAGTCTCATGCGTTGTAGTGGTGAAAAAATAATTTAAAAAATCGTTCCGAAAATGAGTTTACTCCCTGGGTACTTTCTTTGTGTACTTTTGACTATACGGGCCGAGTCCGGGATTTACGGGAAATGGCGGGTTTTCGTTTGCCGGCGATTAAACTTCTTTTATTCAGCGTCTCATCAAAAATGAAAACATTTTTAAAAACTACAAGTCTCATGCGTTGTAGTTGTGAAAAAATAGTTTAAAAAATCGTTCGGAAAATGAGTTTACTCCCTGGGTATTTTCTTTGTATACTTTTGACTATACGGGCCGAGTCCAGGGTTTACGGAAAATGGCGGGTTTTCGTTTGCCGGCGATTTAACTTCTTTTTTTCAGCGTCTCATCAAAAATGAAAACATTTTTAAAAACTATAAATATCATGGGTTTTAGTGGTGAAATAATAATTTAAAAAATCGTTCGGGAAATGAGTTTACATCCCGGGTACTTTCTTTACTATACGGGCCGAGTCCGGGATTTACAGGAAATCGCAGGTTTTCGTTTGCCGGCGATTAAACTTTTTTTATTCAGCGTCTCATCAAAAATGAAAACATTTTTGAAAACTACAAGTCTCATGCGTTTTATTGGTGAAAAAATATTTTTAAAAATCGTTCGGGAAATGAGTTTACTGCCTGGGTACTTTCTTTGTATACTTTTGACTATACGGGCCGAGTCCGGGATTTACGGGAAGTCGCGGGTTTTCGTTTGCCGGCGTTTAAACTTCTTTTATTCAGCGTCTCATCAAAAATGAAAACATTTTTAAAAACTACAAGTCTCATGGGCTTTAGTGGTGAAATAATAATTTAAAAAATCGTTCGGGAAATGAGTTTACACCCTGGGTACTTTCTTTGTATACTTTTGACTATACGGGCCGAGTCCCGGATTTACGGGAAATCGCAGGTTTTCGTTTGCCGGCGTTTAAACTTCTTTTATTCAGCGTCTCATCAAAAATGAAAACATTTTTAAAAACTACAAGTCTCATGCGTTTTAGTGGTGAAAAAATAATTTAAAAAATCGTTCGGGAAATGAGTTTACATCCCGGGTACTTTCTTTACTATACGGGCGAGTCCGGGATTTACGGGAAATCGCAGGTTTTTGTTTGCCGGCGATTAAACTTCTTTTATTCAGCGTCTCATCAAAAATGAAAACATTTTTAAAAACTACAAGTCTCATGCGTTGTAGTTGTGAAAAAATAATTTAAAAAATCGTTCGGAAAATGAGTTTACTCCCTGGGTACTTTCTTTGTATACTTTTGACTATACGGGCCGAGCCCGGGGTTTACGGGAAATGGCGGGTTTTCGTTTGCCGGCGATTAAACTTCTTTTATTCAGCGTCTCATCAAAAATGAAAACATTTTTAAAAACTACAAGTCTCATGCGTTGTAGTTGTGAAAAAATAATTTAAAAAATCGTTCGGAAAATGAGTTTACTCCCTGGGTAGTTTCTTTGTATACTTTTGACTATACGGGCCGAGTCCGGGGTTTACGGGAAATGGCGGGTTTTCGTTTGCCGGCGATTTAACTTCTTTTTTTCAGCGTCTCATCAAAAATGAAAACATTTTTGAAAACTACAAGTCTCATGCGTTGTAGTGGTGAAAAAATAATTTAAAAAATCGTTCCGAAAATGAGTTTACTCCCTGGGTACTTTCTTTGTGTACTTTTGACTATACGGGCCGAGTCCGGGATTTACGGGAAATGGCGGGTTTTCGTTTGCCGGCGATTAAACTTCTTTTATTCAGCGTCTCATCAAAAATGAAAACATTTTTAAAAACTACAAGTCTCATGCGTTGTAGTTGTGAAAAAATAATTTAAAAAATCGTTCGGAAAATGAGTTTACTCCCTGGGTATTTTCTTTGTATACTTTTGACTATACGGGCCGAGTCCAGGGTTTACGGAAAATGGCGGGTTTTCGTTTGCCGGCGATTTAACTTCTTTTTTTCAGCGTCTCATCAAAAATGAAAACATTTTTAAAAACTATAAATATCATGGGTTTTAGTGGTGAAATAATAATTTAAAAAATCGTTCGGGAAATGAGTTTACATCCCGGGTACTTTCTTTACTATACGGGCCGAGTCCGGGATTTACAGGAAATCGCAGGTTTTCGTTTGCCGGCGATTAAACTTCTTTTATTCAGCGTCTCATCAAAAATGAAAACATTTTTGAAAACTACAAGTCTCATGCGTTTTATTGGTGAAAAAATATTTTTAAAAATCGTTCGGGAAATGAGTTTACTGCCTGGGTACTTTCTTTGTATACTTTTGACTATACGGGCCGAGTCCGGGATTTACGGGAAGTCGCGGGTTTTCGTTTGCCGGCGTTTAAACTTCTTTTATTCAGCGTCTCATCAAAAATGAAAACATTTTTAAAAACTACAAGTCTCATGGGCTTTAGTGGTGAAATAATAATTTAAAAAATCGTTCGGGAAATGAGTTTACACCCTGGGTACTTTCTTTGTATACTTTTGACTATACGGGCCGAGTCCCGGATTTACGGGAAATCGCAGGTTTTCGTTTGCCGGCGTTTAAACTTCTTTTATTCAGCGTCTCATCAAAAATGAAAACATTTTTAAAAACTACAAGTCTCATGCGTTTTAGTGGTGAAAAAATAATTTAAAAAATCGTTCGGGAAATGAGTTTACATCCCGGGTACTTTCTTTACTATACGGGCGAGTCCGGGATTTACGGGAAATCGCAGGTTTTTGTTTGCCGGCGATTAAACTTCTTTTATTCAGCGTCTCATCAAAAATGAAAACATTTTTAAAAACTACAAGTCTCATGCGTTGTAGTTGTGAAAAAATAAATTAAAAAATCGTTCGGAAAATGAGTTTACTCCCTGGGTACTTTCTTTGTATACTTTTGACTATACGGGCCGAGCCCGGGGTTTACGGGAAATGGCGTGTTTTCGTTTGCCGGCGATTAAACTTCTTTTATTCAGCGTCTCATCAAAAATGAAAACATTTTTAAAAACTACAAGTCTCATGCGTTGTAGTTGTGAAAAAATAATTTAAAAAATCGTTCGGAAAATGAGTTTACTCCCTGGGTAGTTTCTTTGTATACTTTTGACTATACGGGCCGAGTCCGGGGTTTACGGGAAATGGCGGGTTTTCGTTTGCCGGCGATTTAACTTCTTTTTTTCAGCGTCTCATCAAAAATGAAAACATTTTTAAAAACTACAAGTCTCATGCGTTGTAGTTGTGAAAAAATAATTTAAAAAATCGTTCGGAAAATGAGTTTACTCCCTGGGTACTTTCTTTGTATACTTTTGACTATACGGGCCGAGCCCGGGGTTTACGGGAAATGGCGGGTTTTCGTTTGCCGGCGATTAAACTTCTTTTATTCAGCGTCTCATCAAAAATGAAAACATTTTTAAAAACTACAAGTCTCATGCGTTGTAGTTGTGAAAAAATAATTTAAAAAATCGTTCGGAAAATGAGTTTACTCCCTGGGTAGTTTCTTTGTATACTTTTGACTATACGGGCCGAGTCCGGGGTTTACGGGAAATGGCGGGTTTTCGTTTGCCGGCGATTTAACTTCTTTTTTTCAGCGTCTCATCAAAAATGAAAACATTTTTAAAAACTATAAGTCTCATGGGTTTTAGTGGTGAAATAATAATTTAAAAAATCGTTCGGGAAATGAGTTTACTCCCTGAGTACTTTCTTTGTATACTTTTGACTATACGGGCCGAGCCCGGGGTTTACGGGAAATGGCGGGTTTTCGTTTGCCGGCGATTAAACTTCTTTTATTCAGCGTCTCATCAAAAATGAAAACATTTTTAAAAACTACAAGTCTCATGCGTTGTAGTTGTGAAAAAATAATTTAAAAAATCGTTCGGGAAATGAGTTTACATCCCGGGTACTTTCTTTACTATACGGGCGAGTCCGGGATTTACGGGAAATCGCAGGTTTTTGTTTGCCGGCGATTAAACTTCTTTTATTCAGCGTCTCATCAAAAATGAAAACATTTTTAAAAACTACAAGTCTCATGCGTTGTAGTTGTGAAAAAATAAATTAAAAAATCGTTCGGAAAATGAGTTTACTCCCTGGGTACTTTCTTTGTATACTTTTGACTATACGGGCCGAGCCCGGGGTTTACGGGAAATGGCGGGTTTTCGTTTGCCGGCGATTAAACTTCTTTTATTCAGCGTCTCATCAAAAATGAAAACATTTTTAAAAACTACAAGTCTCATGCGTTGTAGTTGTGAAAAAATAATTTAAAAAATCGTTCGGAAAATGAGTTTACTCCCTGGGTAGTTTCTTTGTATACTTTTGACTATACGGGCCGAGTCCGGGGTTTACGGGAAATGGCGGGTTTTCGTTTGCCGGCGATTTAACTTCTTTTTTTCAGCGTCTCATCAAAAATGAAAACATTTTTAAAAACTACAAGTCTCATGCGTTGTAGTTGTGAAAAAATAATTTAAAAAATCGTTCGGAAAATGAATTTACTCCCTGGGTACTTTCTTTGTATACTTTTGACTATACGGGCCGAGCCCGGGGTTTACGGGAAATGGCGGGTTTTCGTTTGCCGGCGATTAAACTTCTTTTATTCAGCGTCTCATCAAAAATGAAAACATTTTTAAAAACTACAAGTCTCATGCGTTGTAGTTGTGAAAAAATAATTTAAAAAATCGTTCGGAAAATGAGTTTACTCCCTGGGTAGTTTCTTTGTATACTTTTGACTATACGGGCCGAGTCCGGGGTTTACGGGAAATGGCGGGTTTTCGTTTGCCGGCGATTTAACTTCTTTTTTTCAGCGTCTCATCAAAAATGAAAACATTTTTAAAAACTATAAGTCTCATGGGTTTTAGTGGTGAAATAATAATTTAAAAAATCGTTCGGGAAATGAGTTTACATCCCGGGTACTTTCTTTACTATACGGGCGAGTCCGGGATTTACGGGAAATCGCAGGTTTTCGTTTGCCGGCGATTAAACTTCTTTTATTCAGCGTCTCATCAAAAATGAAAACATTTTTGAAAACTACAAGTCTCGTGCGTTTTAGTGGTGAAAAAATATTTTAAAAAATCGTTCGGGAAATGAGTTTACTGCCTGGGTACTTTCTTTGTATACTTTTGACTATACGGGCCGAGTCCGGGATTTACCGGAAGTCGCGGGTTTTCGTTTGCCGGCGCTTAAACTTCTTTTATTCAGCGTCTCATCAAAAATGAAAACTTTTTTAAAAACTACAAGTCTCATGGGTTTTAGTGGTAAAATAATAATTTAAAAAATCGTTCGGGAAATGAGTTTACACCCTGGGTACTTTCTTTGTATACTTTTGACTATACGGGCCGAGTCCGGGTATTACGGGAAATCGCAGGTTTTTGTTTGCCGGCGATTAAACTTCTTTTATTCAGCGTCTCATCAAAAATGAAAACATTTTTGAAAACTACAAGTGTCATGCGTTTTAGTGGTGAAAAAATAATTTAAAAAATCGTTCGGGAAATGAGTTTACTCCCTGGGTACTTTCTTTGTATACTTTTGACTATGCGGGCCGAGTCCGGGGTTTACGGGAAATGGCGGGTTTTTGTTTGCCGGCGATTAAACTTCTTTTATTCAGCGTCTCATCAAAAATGAAAACATTTTTAAAAAATACAAGTCTCATGGGCTTTAGTGGTGAAATAATAATTTAAAAAATCGTTCGGGAAATGAGTTTACACCCTGGGTATTTTCTTTGTATACTTTTGACTATACGGGCCGAGTCCGGGAATTACGGGAAATCGCAGGTTTTCGTTTGCCGGCGATTAAACTTCTTTCATTCAGCGTCTCATCAAAAATGAAAAGATTTTTGAAAACTACAAGTCTCATGCGCTTTAGTGGTGAAAATATAATTTAAAAAATCGTTCGGGAAATGAGTTTACTCCCTGGGTACTTTCTTTGTATACTTTTGATTATACGGACCGAGTCCGGGGTTTACGGGAAATGGCGGGTTTTCGTTTGCCGGCGATTAAACTTCTTTTATTCAGCGTCTCATCAAAAATGAAAACATTTTTGAAAACTACAAGTCTCATGCGTTTTAGTGGTGAAAAAATAATTAAAAAAATCGTTCGGAAAATTAGTTTACTCCCTGGGTAGTTTCTTTGTATACTTTTGACTATACGGGCCGAGTCCGGGGTTTACGGGAAATGGCGGGTTTTCGTTTGCCGGCGATTTAACTTCTTTTTTTCAGCGTCTCATCAAAAATGAAAACATTTTTAAAAACTACAAGTCTCATGCGTTTTAGTGGTGAAAAAATAATTAAAAAAATCGTTCGGAAAATGAGTTTACTCCCTGGGTAGTTTCTTTGTATACTTTTGACTATACGGGCCGAGTCCGGGATTTACGGGAAATCGCAGGTTTTCGTTTGCCGGCGATTAAACTTCTTTTATTCAGCGTCTCATCAAAAATGAAAACATTTTTGAAAACTACAAGTCTCATGGGTTTTAGTGGTGAAAAAATAATTTAAAAAATCGTTCGGGAAATGAGTTTACTCCCTGGGTACTTTCTTTGTATACTTTTGACTATGCGGGCCGAGTCCGGGGTTTACGGGAAATGGCGGGTTTTTGTTTGTCGGCGATTAAACTTCTTTTATTCAGCGTCTCATCAAAAATGAAAACATTTTTAAAAAATACAAGTCTCATGGGCTTTAGTGGTGAAATAATAATTTAAAAAATCGTTCGGGAAATGAGTTTACACCCTGGGTATTTTCTTTGTATACTTTTGACTATACGGGCCGAGTCCGGGAATTACGGGAAATCGCAGGTTTTCGTTTGCCGGCGATTAAACTTCTTTCATTCAGCGTCTCATCAAAAATGAAAAGATTTTTGAAAACTACAAGTCTCATGCGTTTTAGTGGTGAAAATATAATTTAAAAAATCGTTCGGGAAATGAGTTTACTCCCTGGGTACTTTCTTTGTATACTTTTGATTATACGGACCGAGTCCGGGGTTTACGGGAAATGGCGGGTTTTCGTTTGCCGGCGATTAAACTTCTTTTATTCAGCGTCTCATCAAAAATGAAAACATTTTTGAAAACTACAAGTCTCATGGGTTTTAGTGGTGAAAAAATAATTTAAAAAATCGTTCGGGAAATGAGTTTACTCCCTGGGTACTTTCTTTGTATACTTTTGACTATGCGGGCCGAGTCCGGGGTTTACGGGAAATGGCGGGTTTTTGTTTGTCGGCGATTAAACTTCTTTTATTCAGCGTCTCATCAAAAATGAAAACATTTTTAAAAAATACAAGTCTCATGGGCTTTAGTGGTGAAATAATAATTTAAAAAATCGTTCGGGAAATGAGTTTAGACCCTGGGTATTTTCTTTGTATACTTTTGACTATACGGGCCGAGTCCGGGAATTACGGGAAATCGCAGGTTTTCGTTTGCCGGCGATTAAACTTCTTTCATTCAGCGTCTCATCAAAAATGAAAAGATTTTTGAAAACTACAAGTCTCATGCGCTTTAGTGGTGAAAATATAATTTAAAAAATCGTTCGGGAAATGAGTTTACTCCCTGGGTACTTTCTTTGTATACTTTTGATTATACGGACCGAGTCCGGGGTTTACGGGAAATGGCGGGTTTTCGTTTGCCGGCGATTAAACTTCTTTTATTCAGCGTCTCATCAAAAATGAAAACATTTTTGAAAACTACAAGTCTCATGCGTTTTAGTGGTGAAAAAATAATTAAAAAAATCGTTCGGAAAATGAGTTTACTCCCTGGGTAGTTTCTTTGTATACTTTTGACTATACGGGCCGAGTCCGGGGTTTACGGGAAATGGCGGGTTTTCGTTTGCCGGCGATTTAACTTCTTTTTTTCAGCGTCTCATCAAAAATGAAAACATTTTTAAAAACTACAAGTCTCATGCGTTTTAGTGGTGAAAAAATAATTAAAAAAATCGTTCGGAAAATGAGTTTACTCCCTGGGTAGTTTCTTTGTATACTTTTGACTATACGGGCCGAGTCCGGGATTTACAGGAAATCGCAGGTTTTCGTTTGCCGGCGATTAAACTTCTTTTTTTCAGCGTCTCATCAAAAATGAAAACATTTTTAAAAACTACAAGTCTCATGCGTTTTAGTGGTGAAAAAATAATTAAAAAAATCGTTCGGAAAATGAGTTTACTCCCTGGGTAGTTTCTTTGTATACTTTTGACTATACGGGCCGAGTCCGGGATTTACGGGAAATCGCAGGTTTTCGTTTGCCGGCGATTAAACTTCTTTTATTCAGCGTCTCATCAAAAATGAAAACATTTTTGAAAACTACAAGTCTCATGGGTTTTAGTGGTGAAAAAATAATTTAAAAAATCGTTCGGGAAATGAGTTTACTCCCTGGGTACTTTCTTTGTATACTTTTGACTATGCGGGCCGAGTCCGGGGTTTACGGGAAATGGCGGGTTTTCGTTTGCCGGCGATTTAACTTCTTTTTTTCAGCGTCTCATCAAAAATGAAAACATTTTTAAAAACTACAAGTCTCATGCGTTTTAGTGGTGAAAAAATAATTAAAAAAATCGTTCGGAAAATGAGTTTACTCCCTGGGTAGTTTCTTTGTATACTTTTGACTATACGGGCCGAGTCCGGGATTTACGGGAAATCGCAGGTTTTCGTTTGCCGGCGATTAAACTTCTTTTATTCAGCGTCTCATCAAAAATGAAAACATTTTTGAAAACTACAAGTCTCATGGGTTTTAGTGGTGAAAAAATAATTTAAAAAATCGTTCGGGAAATGAGTTTACTCCCTGGGTACTTTCTTTGTATACTTTTGACTATGCGGGCCGAGTCCGGGGTTTACGGGAAATGGCGGGTTTTTGTTTGTCGGCGATTAAACTTCTTTTATTCAGCGTCTCATCAAAAATGAAAACATTTTTAAAAAATACAAGTCTCATGGGCTTTAGTGGTGAAATAATAATTTAAAAAATCGTTCGGGAAATGAGTTTACACCCTGGGTATTTTCTTTGTATACTTTTGACTATACGGGCCGAGTCCGGGAATTACGGGAAATCGCAGGTTTTCGTTTGCCGGCGATTAAACTTCTTTCATTCAGCGTCTCATCAAAAATGAAAAGATTTTTGAAAACTACAAGTCTCATGCGTTTTAGTGGTGAAAATATAATTTAAAAAATCGTTCGGGAAATGAGTTTACTCCCTGGGTACTTTCTTTGTATACTTTTGATTATACGGACCGAGTCCGGGGTTTACGGGAAATGGCGGGTTTTCGTTTGCCGGCGATTAAACTTCTTTTATTCAGCGTCTCATCAAAAATGAAAACATTTTTGAAAACTACAAGTCTCATGGGTTTTAGTGGTGAAAAAATAATTTAAAAAATCGTTCGGGAAATGAGTTTACTCCCTGGGTACTTTCTTTGTATACTTTTGACTATGCGGGCCGAGTCCGGGGTTTACGGGAAATGGCGGGTTTTTGTTTGTCGGCGATTAAACTTCTTTTATTCAGCGTCTCATCAAAAATGAAAACATTTTTAAAAAATACAAGTCTCATGGGCTTTAGTGGTGAAATAATAATTTAAAAAATCGTTCGGGAAATGAGTTTACACCCTGGGTATTTTCTTTGTATACTTTTGACTATACGGGCCGAGTCCGGGAATTACGGGAAATCGCAGGTTTTCGTTTGCCGGCGATTAAACTTCTTTCATTCAGCGTCTCATCAAAAATGAAAAGATTTTTGAAAACTACAAGTCTCATGCGTTTTAGTGGTGAAAATATAATTTAAAAAATCGTTCGGGAAATGAGTTTACTCCCTGGGTACTTTCTTTGTATACTTTTGATTATACGGACCGAGTCCGGGGTTTACGGGAAATGGCGGGTTTTCGTTTGCCGGCGATTAAACTTCTTTTATTCAGCGTCTCATCAAAAATGAAAACATTTTTGAAAACTACAAGTCTCATGCGTTTTAGTGGTGAAAAAATAATTAAAAAAATCGTTCGGAAAATGAGTTTACTCCCTGGGTAGTTTCTTTGTATACTTTTGACTATACGGGCCGAGTCCGGGGTTTACGGGAAATGGCGGGTTTTCGTTTGCCGGCGATTTAACTTCTTTTTTTCAGCGTCTCATCAAAAATGAAAACATTTTTAAAAACTATAAGTCTCATGGGTTTTAGTGGTGAAATAATAATTTAAAAAATCGTTCGGGAAATGAGTTTACATCCCGGGTACTTTCTTTACTATACGGGCCGAGTCTGGGATTTACGGGAAATCGCAGGTTTTCGTTTGCCGGCGATTAAACTTCTTTTATTCAGCGTCTCATCAAAAATGAAAACATTTTTGAAAACTACAAGTCTCATGCGTTTTAGTGGTGAAAAAATATTTTAAAAAATCGTTCGGGAAATGAGTTTAGTGCCTGGGTACTTTCTTTGTATACTTTTGACTATACGGGCCGAGTCCGGGATTTACGGGAAGTCGCGGGTTTTCGTTTGCCGGCGCTTAAACTTCTTTTATTCAGCGTCTCATCAAAAATGAAAACATTTTTAAAAACTACAAGTCTCATGGGCTTTAGTGGTGAAATAATAATTTAAAAAATCGTTCGGGAAATGAGTTTACACCCTGGGTACTTTCTTTGTATACTTTTGACTATACGGGCCAAGTCCGAGATTTACGGGAAATCGCAGGTTTTCGTTTGCCGCCGATTAAACTTCTTTTATTCAGCGTCTCATCAAAAATGAAAACATTTTTGAAAACTACAAGTCTCATGCGTTTTAGTGGTGAAAAAATAATTTAAAAAATCGTTCGGGAAATGAGTTTACTCCCTGGGTACTTTCTTTGTATACTTTTGACTATGCGGGCCAAGTCCGGGGTTTACGGGAAATGGCGGTTTTTTGTTTGCCGGCGATTAAACTTCTTTTATTCAGAGTCTCATCAAAAATGAAAACATTTTTAAAAACTACAAGTCTCATGGGTTTTAGTGGTGAAATAATAATTCAAAAAATCGTTTGGGAAATTAGTTTACTCCCTGGGTACTTTCTCTGTATAATTTTGACTATACGGGCCGAGTTTGGGATTTACGGGAAATCGCAGGTTTTCGTTTGCCGGCGATTAAACTTCTTTTATTCAGCGTCTCATCAAAAATGAAAACATTTTTAAAAACTACAAGTCTCATTGGCTTTAGTGGTGAAATAATAATTCAAAAAATCGTTTGGGAAATTAGTTTACTCCCTGGGTACTTTCTTTGTATACTTTGGACTATACGGGCCGAGTCCGGGTTTTACGGGAAATCGCAGGTTTTCGTTTGCCGGCGATTAAACTTCTTTCATTCAGCGTCTCATCAAAAATGAAAACATTTTTGAAAACTACAAGTCTCATGCGTTTTAGTGGTGAAAAAATAATTAAAAAAATCGTTCGGAAAATGAGTTTACTCCCTGGGTAGTTTCTTTGTATACTTTTGACTATACGGGCCGAGTCCGGGGTTTACGGGAAATGGCGGGTTTTCGTTTGCCGGCGATTTAACTTCTTTTTTTCAGCGTCTCATCAAAAATTAAAACATTTTTAAAAACTACAAGTCTCATGCGTTTTAGTGGTGAAAAAATAATTAAAAAAATCGTTCGAAAAATGAGTTTACTCCCTGGGTAGTTTCTTTGTATACTTTTGACTATACGGGCCGAGTCCGGGATTTACGGGAAATCGCAGGTTTTCGTTTGCCGGCGATTAAACTTCTTTTATTCAGCGTCTCATCAAAAATGAAAACATTTTTGAAAACTACAAGTCTCATGGGTTTTAGTGGTGAAAAAATAATTTAAAAAATCGTTCGGGAAATGAGTTTACTCCCTGGGTACTTTCTTTGTATACTTTTGACTATGCGGGCCGAGTCCGGGGTTTACGGGAAATGGCGGGGTTTTGTTTGTCGGCGATTAAACTTCTTTTATTCAGCGTCTCATCAAAAATGAAAACATTTTTAAAAAATACAAGTCTCATGGGCTTTAGTGGTGAAATAATAATTTAAAAAATCGTTCGGGAAATGAGTTTACACCCTGGGTATTTTCTTTGTATACTTTTGACTATACGGGCCGAGTCCGGGAATTACGGGAAATCGCAGGTTTTCGTTTGCCGGCGATTAAACTTCTTTCATTCAGCGTCTCATCAAAAATGAAAAGATTTTTGAAAACTACAAGTCTCATGCGTTTTAGTGGTGAAAATATAATTTAAAAAATCGTTCGGGAAATGAGTTTACTCCCTGGGTACTTTCTTTGTATACTTTTGATTATACGGACCGAGTCCGGGGTTTACGGGAAATGGCGGGTTTTCGTTTGCCGGCGATTAAACTTCTTTTATTCAGCGTCTCATCAAAAATGAAAACATTTTTGAAAACTACAAGTCTCATGCGTTTTAGTGGTGAAAAAATAATTAAAAAAATCGTTCGGAAAATGAGTTTACTCCCTGGGTAGTTTCTTTGTATACTTTTGACTATACGGGCCGAGTCCGGGGTTTACGGGAAATGGCGGGTTTTCGTTTGCCGGCGATTTAACTTCTTTTTTTCAGCGTCTCATCAAAAATGAAAACATTTTTAAAAACTATAAGTCTCATGGGTTTTAGTGGTGAAATAATAATTTAAAAAATCGTTCGGGAAATGAGTTTACATCCCGGGTACTTTCTTTACTATACGGGCCGAGTCTGGGATTTACGGGAAATCGCAGGTTTTCGTTTGCCGGCGATTAAACTTCTTTTATTCAGCGTCTCATCAAAAATGAAAACATTTTTGAAAACTACAAGTCTCATGCGTTTTAGTGGTGAAAAAATATTTTAAAAAATCGTTCGGGAAATGAGTTTACTGCCTGGGTACTTTCTTTGTATACTTTTGACTATACCGGCCGAGTCCGGGATTTACGGGAAGTCGCGGGTTTTCGTTTGCCGGCGCTTAAACTTCTTTTATTCAGCGTCTCATCAAAAATGAAAACATTTTTAAAAACTACAAGTCTCATGGGCTTTAGTGGTGAAATAATAATTTAAAAAATCGTTCGGGAAATGAGTTTACACCCTGGGTACTTTCTTTGTATACTTTTGACTATACGGGCCAAGTCCGGGATTTACGGGAAATCGCAGGTTTTCGTTTGCCGCCGATTAAACTTCTTTTATTCAGCGTCTCATCAAAAATGAAAACATTTTTGAAAACTACAAGTCTCATGCGTTTTAGTGGTGAAAAAATAATTTAAAAAATCGTTCGGGAAATGAGTTTACTCCCTGGGTACTTTCTTTGTATACTTTTGACTATGCGGGCCAAGTCCGGGGTTTACGGGAAATGGCGGTTTTTTGTTTGCCGGCGATTAAACTTCTTTTATTCAGAGTCTCATCAAAAATGAAAACATTTTTAAAAACTACAAGTCTCATGGGTTTTAGTGGTGAAATAATAATTCAAAAAATCGTTTGGGAAATTAGTTTACTCCCTGGGTACTTTCTCTGTATAATTTTGACTATACGGGCCGAGTTTGGGATTTACGGGAAATCGCAGGTTTTCGTTTGCCGGCGATTAAACTTCTTTTATTCAGCGTCTCATCAAAAATGAAAACATTTTTAAAAACTACAAGTCTCATTGGCTTTAGTGGTGAAATAATAATTCAAAAAATCGTTTGGGAAATTAGTTTACTCCCTGGGTACTTTCTTTGTATACTTTGGACTATACGGGCCGAGTCCGGGTTTTACGGGAAATCGCAGGTTTTCGTTTGCCGGCGATTAAACTTCTTTCATTCAGCGTCTCATCAAAAATGAAAACATTTTTGAAAACTACAAGTCTCATGCGTTTTAGTGGTGAAAATATAATTTAAAAAATCGTTCGGGAAATGAGTTTACTCCCTGGGTACTTTCTTTGTATACTTTTGATTATACGGACCGAGTCCGGGGTTTACGGGAAATGGCGGGTTTTCGTTTGCCGGCGATTAAACTTCTTCTATTCAGCGTCTCATCAAAAATGAAAACATTTTTGAAAACTACAAGTCTCATGCGTTTTAGTGGTGAAAAGATAATTTAAAAAATCGTTTTGGAAATGAGTTTACTCACAGGGTACTTTCTTTGTATACATTCGACTATACCGGCCAAGCCCGGGATTTACGAGAAATCGCGGGTTTTTGTTTGCCGGCGATTACACCACTTTCATTAAGCGTCTCATCAAAAATGAAAACATTTCTAAAAACTACAAGTCTCATGCATTTTAGTGGTGAAAAAATAATTTAAAAAATCGTTCGGGAAATGAGTTTACTCCCTGGGTACTTTCTTTGTATACTTTTGACTATACGGGCCGAGTCCGGGATTTACGGGAAATCGCGGGTTTTCGTTTGCCGGCGATTAAACTTCTTTTATTCAGCGTCTCATCAAAAATGAAAACATTTTTAAAAACTACAAGTCTCATTGGCTTTAGTGGTGAAATAATAATTCAAAAAATCGTTTGGGAAATTAGTTTACTCCCTGGGTACTTTCTTTGTATAATTTTGACTATACGGGCCGAGTTTGGGATTTACGGGAAATCGCAGGTTTTCGTTTGCCGGCGATTAAACTTCTTTTATTCAGCGTCTCATCAAAAATGAAAACATTTTTAAAAACTACAAATCTCATGCGTTTTTGTGGTGAAAAAATAAAATAAAAAATCGTTCGGGAAATGAGTTTACTCCCTGGGTACTCTCTTTGTATACTTTTGACTATACGGGCCAAGCTCGGGATTTACGGGAAATCTCGGGTTTTCGTTTGCCGGCGATTAAACTTCTTTCATTCAGCGTCTCATCAAAAATGAAAACATTTTTGAAAACTACAAGTCTCATGCGTTTTAGTGGTGAAAAAATAATTAAAAAAATCGTTCGGAAAATGAGTTTACTCCCTGGGTAGTTTCTTTGTATACTTTTGACTATACGGGCCGAGTCCGGGGTTTACGGGAAATGGCGGGTTTTCGTTTGCCGGCGATTTAACTTCTTTTTTTCAGCGTCTCATCAAAAATGAAAACATTTTTAAAAACTACAAGTCTCATGCGTTTTAGTGGTGAAAAAATAATTAAAAAAATCGTTCGGAAAATGAGTTTACTCCCTGGGTAGTTTCTTTGTATACTTTTGACTATACGGGCCGAGTCCGGGATTTACGGGAAATCGCAGGTTTTCGTTTGCCGGCGATTAAACTTCTTTTATTCAGCGTCTCATCAAAAATGAAAACATTTTTGAAAACTACAAGTCTCATGGGTTTTAGTGGTGAAAAAATAATTTAAAAAATCGTTCGGGAAATGAGTTTACTCCCTGGGTACTTTCTTTGTATACTTTTGACTATGCGGGCCGAGTCCGGGGTTTACGGGAAATGGCGGGGTTTTGTTTGTCGGCGATTAAACTTCTTTTATTCAGCGTCTCATCAAAAATGAAAACATTTTTAAAAAATACAAGTCTCATGGGCTTTAGTGGTGAAATAATAATTTAAAAAATCGTTCGGGAAATGAGTTTACACCCTGGGTATTTTCTTTGTATACTTTTGACTATACGGGCCGAGTCCGGGAATTACGGGAAATCGCAGGTTTTCGTTTGCCGGCGATTAAACTTCTTTCATTCAGCGTCTCATCAAAAATGAAAAGATTTTTGAAAACTACAAGTCTCATGCGTTTTAGTGGTGAAAATATAATTTAAAAAATCGTTCGGGAAATGAGTTTACTCCCTGGGTACTTTCTTTGTATACTTTTGATTATACGGACCGAGTCCGGGGTTTACGGGAAATGGCGGGTTTTCGTTTGCCGGCGATTAAACTTCTTTTATTCAGCGTCTCATCAAAAATGAAAACATTTTTGAAAACTACAAGTCTCATGCGTTTTAGTGGTGAAAAAATAATTAAAAAAATCGTTCGGAAAATGAGTTTACTCCCTGGGTAGTTTCTTTGTATACTTTTGACTATACGGGCCGAGTCCGGGGTTTACGGGAAATGGCGGGTTTTCGTTTGCCGGCGATTTAACTTCTTTTTTTCAGCGTCTCATCAAAAATGAAAACATTTTTAAAAACTATAAGTCTCATGGGTTTTAGTGGTGAAATAATAATTTAAAAAATCGTTCGGGAAATGAGTTTACATCCCGGGTACTTTCTTTACTATACGGGCCGAGTCTGGGATTTACGGGAAATCGCAGGTTTTCGTTTGCCGGCGATTAAACTTCTTTTATTCAGCGTCTCATCAAAAATGAAAACATTTTTGAAAACTACAAGTCTCATGCGTTTTAGTGGTGAAAAAATATTTTAAAAAATCGTTCGGGAAATGAGTTTACGGCCTGGGTACTTTCTTTGTATACTTTTGACTATACGGGCCGTGTCCGGGATTTACGGGAAGTCGCGGGTTTTCGTTTGCTGGCGCTTAAACTTCTTTTATTCAGCGTCTCATCAAAAATGAAAACATTTTTAAAAACTACAAGTCTCATGGGCTTTAGTGGTGAAATAATAATTTAAAAAATCGTTCGGGAAATGAGTTTACACCCTGGGTACTTTCTTTGTATACTTTTGACTATACGGGCCAAGTCCGGGATTTACGGGAAATCGCAGGTTTTCGTTTGCCGCCGATTAAACTTCTTTTATTCAGCGTCTCATCAAAAATGAAAACATTTTTGAAAACTACAAGTCTCATGCGTTTTAGTGGTGAAAAAATAATTTAAAAAATCGTTCGGGAAATGAGTTTACTCCCTGGGTACTTTCTTTGTATACTTTTGACTATGCGGGCCAAGTCCGGGGTTTACGGGAAATGGCGGTTTTTTGTTTGCCGGCGATTAAACTTCTTTTATTCAGAGTCTCATCAAAAATGAAAACATTTTTAAAAACTACAAGTCTCATGGGTTTTAGTGGTGAAATAATAATTCAAAAAATCGTTTGGGAAATTAGTTTACTCCCTGGGTACTTTCTCTGTATAATTTTGACTATACGGGCCGAGTTTGGGATTTACGGGAAATCGCAGGTTTTCGTTTGCCGGCGATTAAACTTCTTTTATTCAGCGTCTCATCAAAAATGAAAACATTTTTAAAAACTACAAGTCTCATTGGCTTTAGTGGTGAAATAATAATTCAAAAAATCGTTTGGGAAATTAGTTTACTCCCTGGGTACTTTCTTTGTATACTTTGGACTATACGGGCCGAGTCCGGGTTTTACGGGAAATCGCAGGTTTTCGTTTGCCGGCGATTAAACTTCTTTCATTCAGCGTCTCATCAAAAATGAAAACATTTTTGAAAACTACAAGTCTCATGCGTTTTAGTGGTGAAAATATAATTTAAAAAATCGTTCGGGAAATGAGTTTACTCCCTGGGTACTTTCTTTGTATACTTTTGATTATACGGACCGAGTCCGGGGTTTACGGGAAATGGCGGGTTTTCGTTTGCCGGCGATTAAACTTCTTCTATTCAGCGTCTCATCAAAAATGAAAACATTTTTGAAAACTACAAGTCTCATGCGTTTTAGTGGTGAAAAAATAATTAAAAAAATCGTTCGGAAAATGAGTTTACTCCCTGGGTAGTTTCTTTGTATACTTTTGACTATACGGGCCGAGTCCGGGGTTTACGGGAAATGGCGGGTTTTCGTTTGCCGGCGATTTAACTTCTTTTTTTCAGCGTCTCATCAAAAATTAAAACATTTTTAAAAACTACAAGTCTCATGCGTTTTAGTGGTGAAAAAATAATTAAAAAAATCGTTCGAAAAATGAGTTTACTCCCTGGGTAGTTTCTTTGTATACTTTTGACTATACGGGCCGAGTCCGGGATTTACGGGAAATCGCAGGTTTTCGTTTGCCGGCGATTAAACTTCTTTTATTCAGCGTCTCATCAAAAATGAAAACATTTTTGAAAACTACAAGTCTCATGGGTTTTAGTGGTGAAAAAATAATTTAAAAAATCGTTCGGGAAATGAGTTTACTCCCTGGGTACTTTCTTTGTATACTTTTGACTATGCGGGCCGAGTCCGGGGTTTACGGGAAATGGCGGGGTTTTGTTTGTCGGCGATTAAACTTCTTTTATTCAGCGTCTCATCAAAAATGAAAACATTTTTAAAAAATACAAGTCTCATGGGCTTTAGTGGTGAAATAATAATTTAAAAAATCGTTCGGGAAATGAGTTTACACCCTGGGTATTTTCTTTGTATACTTTTGACTATACGGGCCGAGTCCGGGAATTACGGGAAATCGCAGGTTTTCGTTTGCCGGCGATTAAACTTCTTTCATTCAGCGTCTCATCAAAAATGAAAAGATTTTTGAAAACTACAAGTCTCATGCGTTTTAGTGGTGAAAATATAATTTAAAAAATCGTTCGGGAAATGAGTTTACTCCCTGGGTACTTTCTTTGTATACTTTTGATTATACGGACCGAGTCCGGGGTTTACGGGAAATGGCGGGTTTTCGTTTGCCGGCGATTAAACTTCTTTTATTCAGCGTCTCATCAAAAATGAAAACATTTTTGAAAACTACAAGTCTCATGCGTTTTAGTGGTGAAAAAATAATTAAAAAAATCGTTCGGAAAATGAGTTTACTCCCTGGGTAGTTTCTTTGTATACTTTTGACTATACGGGCCGAGTCCGGGGTTTACGGGAAATGGCGGGTTTTCGTTTGCCGGCGATTTAACTTCTTTTTTTCAGCGTCTCATCAAAAATGAAAACATTTTTAAAAACTATAAGTCTCATGGGTTTTAGTGGTGAAATAATAATTTAAAAAATCGTTCGGGAAATGAGTTTACATCCCGGGTACTTTCTTTACTATACGGGCCGAGTCTGGGATTTACGGGAAATCGCAGGTTTTCGTTTGCCGGCGATTAAACTTCTTTTATTCAGCGTCTCATCAAAAATGAAAACATTTTTGAAAACTACAAGTCTCATGCGTTTTAGTGGTGAAAAAATATTTTAAAAAATCGTTCGGGAAATGAGTTTACTGCCTGGGTACTTTCTTTGTATACTTTTGACTATACCGGCCGAGTCCGGGATTTACGGGAAGTCGCGGGTTTTCGTTTGCCGGCGCTTAAACTTCTTTTATTCAGCGTCTCATCAAAAATGAAAACATTTTTAAAAACTACAAGTCTCATGGGCTTTAGTGGTGAAATAATAATTTAAAAAATCGTTCGGGAAATGAGTTTACACCCTGGGTACTTTCTTTGTATACTTTTGACTATACGGGCCAAGTCCGGGATTTACGGGAAATCGCAGGTTTTCGTTTGCCGCCGATTAAACTTCTTTTATTCAGCGTCTCATCAAAAATGAAAACATTTTTGAAAACTACAAGTCTCATGCGTTTTAGTGGTGAAAAAATAATTTAAAAAATCGTTCGGGAAATGACTTTACTCCCTGGGTACTTTCTTTGTATACTTTTGACTATGCGGGCCAAGTCCGGGGTTTACGGGAAATGGCGGTTTTTTGTTTGCCGGCGATTAAACTTCTTTTATTCAGAGTCTCATCAAAAATGAAAACATTTTTAAAAACTACAAGTCTCATGGGTTTTAGTGGTGAAATAATAATTCAAAAAATCGTTTGGGAAATTAGTTTACTCCCTGGGTACTTTCTTTGTATACTTTGGACTATACGGGCCGAGTCCGGGTTTTACGGGAAATCGCAGGTTTTCGTTTGCCGGCGATTAAACTTCTTTCATTCAGCGTCTCATCAAAAATGAAAACATTTTTGAAAACTACAAGTCTCATGCGTTTTAGTGGTGAAAATATAATTTAAAAAATCGTTCGGGAAATGAGTTTACTCCCTGGGTACTTTCTTTGTATACTTTTGATTATACGGACCGAGTCCGGGGTTTACGGGAAATGGCGGGTTTTCGTTTGCCGGCGATTAAACTTCTTCTATTCAGCGTCTCATCAAAAATGAAAACATTTTTGAAAACTACAAGTCTCATGCGTTTTAGTGGTGAAAAGATAATTTAAAAAATCGTTTTGGAAATGAGTTTACTCACAGGGTACTTTCTTTGTATACATTCGACTATACCGGCCAAGCCCGGGATTTACGAGAAATCGCGGGTTTTTGTTTGCCGGCGATTACACCACTTTCATTAAGCGTCTCATCAAAAATGAAAACATTTCTAAAAACTACAAGTCTCATGCATTTTAGTGGTGAAAAAATAATTTAAAAAATCGTTCGGGAAATGAGTTTACTCCCTGGGTACTTTCTTTGTATACTTTTGACTATACGGGCCGAGTCCGGGATTTACGGGAAATCGCGGGTTTTCGTTTGCCGGCGATTAAACTTCTTTTATTCAGCGTCTCATCAAAAATGAAAACATTTTTAAAAACTACAAGTCTCATTGGCTTTAGTGGTGAAATAATAATTCAAAAAATCGTTTGGGAAATTAGTTTACTCCCTGGGTACTTTCTTTGTATAATTTTGACTATACGGGCCGAGTTTGGGATTTACGGGAAATCGCAGGTTTTCGTTTGCCGGCGATTAAACTTCTTTTATTCAGCGTCTCATCAAAAATGAAAACATTTTTAAAAACTACAAATCTCATGCGTTTTTGTGGTGAAAAAATAAAATAAAAAATCGTTCGGGAAATGAGTTTACTCCCTGGGTACTCTCTTTGTATACTTTTGACTATACGGGCCAAGCTCGGGATTTACGGGAAATCTCGGGTTTTCGTTTGCCGGCGATTAAACTTCTTTCATTCAGCGTCTCATCAAAAATGAAAACATTTTTGAAAACTACAAGTCTCATGCGTTTTAGTGGTGAAAAAATAATTAAAAAAATCGTTCGGAAAATGAGTTTACTCCCTGGGTAGTTTCTTTGTATACTTTTGACTATACGGGCCGAGTCCGGGGTTTACGGGAAATGGCGGGTTTTCGTTTGCCGGCGATTTAACTTCTTTTTTTCAGCGTCTCATCAAAAATGAAAACATTTTTAAAAACTACAAGTCTCATGCGTTTTAGTGGTGAAAAAATAATTAAAAAAATCGTTCGGAAAATGAGTTTACTCCCTGGGTAGTTTCTTTGTATACTTTTGACTATACGGGCCGAGTCCGGGATTTACGGGAAATCGCAGGTTTTCGTTTGCCGGCGATTAAACTTCTTTTATTCAGCGTCTCATCAAAAATGAAAACATTTTTGAAAACTACAAGTCTCATGGGTTTTAGTGGTGAAAAAATAATTTAAAAAATCGTTCGGGAAATGAGTTTACTCCCTGGGTACTTTCTTTGTATACTTTTGACTATGCGGGCCGAGTCCGGGGTTTACGGGAAATGGCGGGGTTTTGTTTGTCGGCGATTAAACTTCTTTTATTCAGCGTCTCATCAAAAATGAAAACATTTTTAAAAAATACAAGTCTCATGGGCTTTAGTGGTGAAATAATAATTTAAAAAATCGTTCGGGAAATGAGTTTACACCCTGGGTATTTTCTTTGTATACTTTTGACTATACGGGCCGAGTCCGGGAATTACGGGAAATCGCAGGTTTTCGTTTGCCGGCGATTAAACTTCTTTCATTCAGCGTCTCATCAAAAATGAAAAGATTTTTGAAAACTACAAGTCTCATGCGTTTTAGTGGTGAAAATATAATTTAAAAAATCGTTCGGGAAATGAGTTTACTCCCTGGGTACTTTCTTTGTATACTTTTGATTATACGGACCGAGTCCGGGGTTTACGGGAAATGGCGGGTTTTCGTTTGCCGGCGATTAAACTTCTTTTATTCAGCGTCTCATCAAAAATGAAAACATTTTTGAAAACTACAAGTCTCATGCGTTTTAGTGGTGAAAAAATAATTAAAAAAATCGTTCGGAAAATGAGTTTACTCCCTGGGTAGTTTCTTTGTATACTTTTGACTATACGGGCCGAGTCCGGGGTTTACGGGAAATGGCGGGTTTTCGTTTGCCGGCGATTTAACTTCTTTTTTTCAGCGTCTCATCAAAAATGAAAACATTTTTAAAAACTATAAGTCTCATGGGTTTTAGTGGTGAAATAATAATTTAAAAAATCGTTCGGGAAATGAGTTTACATCCCGGGTACTTTCTTTACTATACGGGCCGAGTCTGGGATTTACGGGAAATCGCAGGTTTTCGTTTGCCGGCGATTAAACTTCTTTTATTCAGCGTCTCATCAAAAATGAAAACATTTTTGAAAACTACAAGTCTCATGCGTTTTAGTGGTGAAAAAATATTTTAAAAAATCGTTCGGGAAATGAGTTTACGGCCTGGGTACTTTCTTTGTATACTTTTGACTATACGGGCCGTGTCCGGGATTTACGGGAAGTCGCGGGTTTTCGTTTGCTGGCGCTTAAACTTCTTTTATTCAGCGTCTCATCAAAAATGAAAACATTTTTAAAAACTACAAGTCTCATGGGCTTTAGTGGTGAAATAATAATTTAAAAAATCGTTCGGGAAATGAGTTTACACCCTGGGTACTTTCTTTGTATACTTTTGACTATACGGGCCAAGTCCGGGATTTACGGGAAATCGCAGGTTTTCGTTTGCCGCCGATTAAACTTCTTTTATTCAGCGTCTCATCAAAAATGAAAACATTTTTGAAAACTACAAGTCTCATGCGTTTTAGTGGTGAAAAAATAATTTAAAAAATCGTTCGGGAAATGAGTTTACTCCCTGGGTACTTTCTTTGTATACTTTTGACTATGCGGGCCAAGTCCGGGGTTTACGGGAAATGGCGGTTTTTTGTTTGCCGGCGATTAAACTTCTTTTATTCAGAGTCTCATCAAAAATGAAAACATTTTTAAAAACTACAAGTCTCATGGGTTTTAGTGGTGAAATAATAATTCAAAAAATCGTTTGGGAAATTAGTTTACTCCCTGGGTACTTTCTCTGTATAATTTTGACTATACGGGCCGAGTTTGGGATTTACGGGAAATCGCAGGTTTTCGTTTGCCGGCGATTAAACTTCTTTTATTCAGCGTCTCATCAAAAATGAAAACATTTTTAAAAACTACAAGTCTCATTGGCTTTAGTGGTGAAATAATAATTCAAAAAATCGTTTGGGAAATTAGTTTACTCCCTGGGTACTTTCTTTGTATACTTTGGACTATACGGGCCGAGTCCGGGTTTTACGGGAAATCGCAGGTTTTCGTTTGCCGGCGATTAAACTTCTTTCATTCAGCGTCTCATCAAAAATGAAAACATTTTTGAAAACTACAAGTCTCATGCGTTTTAGTGGTGAAAATATAATTTAAAAAATCGTTCGGGAAATGAGTTTACTCCCTGGGTACTTTCTTTGTATACTTTTGATTATACGGACCGAGTCCGGGGTTTACGGGAAATGGCGGGTTTTCGTTTGCCGGCGATTAAACTTCTTCTATTCAGCGTCTCATCAAAAATGAAAACATTTTTGAAAACTACAAGTCTCATGCGTTTTAGTGGTGAAAAGATAATTTAAAAAATCGTTTTGGAAATGAGTTTACTCACAGGGTACTTTATTTGTATACATTCGACTATACCGGCCAAGCCCGGGATTTACGAGAAATCGCGGGTTTTTGTTTGCCGGCGATTACACCACTTTCATTAAGCGTCTCATCAAAAATGAAAACATTTCTAAAAACTACAAGTCTCATGCATTTTAGTGGTGAAAAAATAATTTAAAAAATCGTTCGGGAAATGAGTTTACTCCCTGGGTACTTTCTTTGTATACTTTTGACTATACGGGCCGAGTCCGGGATTTACGGGAAATCGCGGGTTTTCGTTTGCCGGCGATTAAACTTCTTTTATTCAGCGTCTCATCAAAAATGAAAACATTTTTAAAAACTACAAGTCTCATTGGCTTTAGTGGTGAAATAATAATTCAAAAAATCGTTTGGGAAATTAGTTTACTCCCTGGGTACTTTCTTTGTATAATTTTGACTATACGGGCCGAGTTTGGGATTTACGGGAAATCGCAGGTTTTCGTTTGCCGGCGATTAAACTTCTTTTATTCAGCGTCTCATCAAAAATGAAAACATTTTTAAAAACTACAAGTCTCATTGGCTTTAGTGGTGAAATAATAATTCAAAAAATCGTTTGGGAAATTAGTTTACTTCCTGGGTACTTTCTTTGTATACTTTTGACTATACGGGCCGAGTCCGGGATTTACGGGAAATCGCAGGTTTTCGTTTGCCGGAGATTAAACTTCTTTTATTCAGCGTCTCATCAAAAATGAAAACATTTTTAAAAACTACAAATCTCATGCGTTTTTGTGGTGAAAAAATAAAATAAAAAATCGTTCGGGAAATGAGTTTACTCCCTGGGTACTCTCTTTGTATACTTTTGACTATACGGGCCAAGCTCGGGATTTACGGGAAATCTCGGGTTTTCGTTTGCCGGCGATTAAACCTCTTTCATTAAGCGTCTCATCAAAAATGAAAACATTTTTGAAAACTACAAGTCTCATGCGTTTTAGTGGTGAAAAAAAAATTTAAAAAATCGTTCGGGAAGTGAGTTTACTCCCTGGGTACTTTCTTTGTATACATTCGACTATACGGGCCGAGTACGGGATTTACGGGAAATCGCAGGTTTTCGTTTGCCGGCGATTAAACTTCTTTTATTCAGCCTCTCATCAAAAATGAAAACATTTTTGAAAACTACAAGTCTCATGCGTTTTAGTGGTGAAAAAATATTTTAAAAAATCGTTCGGGAAATGAGTTTACTGCCTGGGTACTTTCTTTGTATACTTTTGACTATACGGGCCGAGTCCGGGATTTACGGGAAGTCGCGGGTTTTCGTTTGCCGGCGCTTAAACTTCTTTTATTCAGCGTCTCATCAAAAATGAAAACTTTTTTAAAAACTACAAGTCTCATGGGCTTTAGTGGTAAAATAATAATTTAAAAAATCGTTCGGGAAATGAGTTTACACCCTGGGTACTTTCTTTGTATACTTTTGACTATACGGGCCGAGTCCGGGATTTACGGGAAATCGCAGGTTTTCGTTTGCCGGCGATTAAACTTCTTTTATTCAGCGTCTCATCAAAAATGAAAACATTTTTGAAAACTACAAGTCTCATGCGTTTTAGTGGTGAAAAAATAATTAAAAAAATCGTTCGGAAAATGAGTTTACTCCCTGGGTAGTTTCTTTGTATACTTTTGACTATACGGGCCGAGTCCGGGGTTTACGGGAAATGGCGGGTTTTCGTTTGCCGGCGATTTAACTTCTTTTTTTCAGCGTCTCATCAAAAATGAAAACATTTTTAAAAACTATAAGTCTCATGGGTTTTAGTGGTGAAATAATAATTTAAAAAATCGTTCGGGAAATGAGTTTACATCCCGGGTACTTTCTTTACTATACGGGCCGAGTCTGGGATTTACGGGAAATCGCAGGTTTTCGTTTGCCGGCGATTAAACTTCTTTTATTCAGCGTCTCATCAAAAATGAAAACATTTTTGAAAACTACAAGTCTCATGCGTTTTAGTGGTGAAAAAATAATTTAAAAAATCGTTCGGGAAATGAGTTTACTCCCTGGGTAGTTTCTTTGTATACTTTTGACTATACGGGCCGAGTCCGGGGTTTACGGGAAATGGCGGGTTTTCGTTTGCCGGCGATTTAACTTCTTTTTTTCAGCGTCTCATCAAAAATGAAAACATTTTTAAAAACTATAAGTCTCATGGGTTTTAGTGGTGAAATAATAATTTAAAAAATCGTTCGGGAAATGAGTTTACATCCCGGGTACTTTCTTTACTATACGGGCCGAGTCTGGGATTTACGGGAAATCGCAGGTTTTCGTTTGCCGGCGATTAAACTTCTTTTATTCAGCGTCTCATCAAAAATGAAAACATTTTTGAAAACTACAAGTCTCATGCGTTTTAGTGGTGAAAAAATAATTTAAAAAATCGTTCGGGAAATGAGTTTACTCCCTGGGTACTTTCTTTGTATACTTTTGACTATGCGGGCCAAGTCCGGGGTTTACGGGAAATGGCGGGTTTTTGTTTGCCGGCGATTAAACTTCTTTTATTCAGAGTCTCATCAAAAATGAAAACATTTTTAAAAACTACAAGTCTCATGGGTTTTAGTGGTGAAATAATAATTCAAAAAATCGTTTGGGAAATTAGTTTACTCCCTGGGTACTTTCTCTGTATAATTTTGACTATACGGCCGAGTTTGGGATTTACGGGAAATCGCAGGTTTTCGTTTGCCGGCGATTAAACTTTTTTTATTCAGCGTCTCATCAAAAATGAAAACATTTTTAAAAACTACAAGTCTCATTGGCTTTAGTGGTGAAATAATAATTCAAAAAATCGTTTGGGAAATTAGTTTACTCCCTGGGTACTTTCTTTGTATACTTTTGACTATACGGGCCGAGTCCGGGATTTACGGGAAATCGCAGGTTTTCGTTTGCCGGCGATTAAACTTCTTTCATTCAGCGTCTCATCAAAAATGAAAACATTTTTGAAAACTACAAGTCTCATGCGTTTTAGTGGTGAAAATATAATTTAAAAAATCGTTCGGGAAATGAGTTTACTCCCTGGGTACTTTCTTTGTATACTTTTGATTATACGGACCGAGTCCGGGGTTTACGGGAAATGGCGGGTTTTCGTTTGCCGGCGATTAAACTTCTTCTATTCAGCGTCTCATCAAAAATGAAAACATTTTTGAAAACTACAAGTCTCATGCGTTTTAGTGGTGAAAAGATAATTTAAAAAATCGTTTTGGAAATGAGTTTACTCACAGGGTACTTTCTTTGTATACATTCGACTATACCGGCCAAGCCCGGGATTTACGAGAAATCGCGGGTTTTTGTTTGCCGGCGATTACACCACTTTCATTAAGCGTCTCATCAAAAACGAAAACATTTCTAAAAACTACAAGTCTCATGCATTTTAGTGGTGAAAAAATAATTTAAAAAATCGTTCGGGAAATGAGTTTACTCCCTGGGTACTTTCTTTGTATACTTTTGACTATACGGGCCGAGTCCGGGATTTACGGGAAATCGCGGGTTTTCGTTTGCCGGCGATTAAACTTCTTTTATTCAGCGTCTCATCAAAAATGAAAACATTTTTGAAAACTACAAGTCTCATGCGTTTTAGTGGTGAAAAGATAATTTAAAAAATCGTTTTGGAAATGAGTTTACTCACAGGGTACTTTCTTTGTATACATTCGACTATACCGGCCAAGCCCGGGATTTACGAGAAATCGCGGGTTTTTGTTTGCCGGCGATTACACCACTTTCATTAAGCGTCTCATCAAAAACGAAAACATTTCTAAAAACTACAAGTCTCATGCATTTTAGTGGTGAAAAAATAATTTAAAAAATCGTTCGGGAAATGAGTTTACTCCCTGGGTACTTTCTTTGTATACTTTTGACTATACGGGCCGAGTCCGGGATTTACGGGAAATCGCGGGTTTTCGTTTGCCGGCGATTAAACTTCTTTTATTCAGCGTCTCATCAAAAATGAAAACATTTTTAAAAACTACAAGTCTCATTGGCTTTAGTGGTGAAATAATAATTCAAAAAATCGTTTGAGAAATTAGTTTACTCCCTGGGTACTTTCTTTGTATAATTTTGACTATACGGGCCGAGTTTGGGATTTACGGGAAATCGCAGGTTTTCGTTTGCCGGCGATTAAACTTCTTTTATTCAGCGTCTCATCAAAAATGAAAACATTTTTCAAAACTACAAGTCTCATTGGCTTTAGTGGTGAAATAATAATTCAAAAAATCGTTTGGGAAATTATTTTACTCCCTGGGTACTTTCTTTGTATACTTTTGACTATACGGGCCGAGTCCGGGATTTACGGGAAATCGCAGGTTTTCGTTTGCCGGCGATTAAACTTCTTTTATTCAGCGTCTCATCAAAAATGAAAACATTTTTAAAAACTACAAATCTCATGCGTTTTTGTGGTGAAAAAATAAAATAAAAAATCGTTCGGGAAATGAGTTTACTCCCTGGGTACTCTCTTTGTATACTTTTGACTATACGGGCCAAGCTCGCGATTTACGGGAAATCTCGGGTTTTCGTTTGCCGGCGATTAAACCTCTTTCATTAAGCGTCTCATCAAAAATGAAAACATTTTTGAAAACTACAAGTCTCATGCGTTTTAGTGGTGAAAAAAAAATTTAAAAAATCGTTCGGGAAGTGAGTTTACTCCCTGGGTACTTTCTTTGTATACATTCGACTATACGGGCCGAGTACGGGATTTACGGGAAGTCGCGGGTTTTCGTTTGCCGGCGATTAAACTTCTTTTATTCAGCGTCTCATCAAAAATGAAAACTTTTTTAAAAACTACAAGTCTCATGGGCTTTAGTGGTAAAATAATAATTTAAAAAATCGTTCGGGAAATGAGTTTACACCCTGGGTACTTTCTTTGTATACTTTTGACTATACGGGCCGAGTCCGGGATTTACGGGAAATCGCAGGTTTTCGTTTGCCGGCGATTAAACTTCTTTTATTCAGCGTCTCATCAAAAATGAAAACATTTTTGAAAACTACAAGTCTCATGCGTTTTAGTGGTGAAAAAATAATTTAAAAAATCGTTCGGGAAATGAGTTTACTCCCTGGGTACTTTCTTTGTATACTTTTGACTATGCGGGCCGAGTCTGGGGTTTACGGGAAATGGCGGGTTTTTGTTTGCCGGCGATTAAACCTCTTTTATTCAGCGTCTCATCAAAAATGAAAACATTTTTAATAAATACAAGTCTCATGGGCTTTAGTGGTGAAATAATAATTTAAAAAATCGTTCGGGAAATGAGTTTACACCCTGGATATTTTCTTTGTATACTTTTGACTATACGGGCCGAGTCCGGGAATTACGGGAAATCGCAGGTTTTCGTTTGCCGGCGATTAAACTTCTTTCATTCAGCGTCTCATCAAAAATGAAAAGATTTTTGAAAACTACAAGTCTCATGCGTTTTAGTGGTGAAAATATAATTTAAAAAATCGTTCGGGAAATGAGTTTACTCCCTGGGTACTTTCTTTGTATACTTTTGATTATACGGACCGAGACCGGGGTTTACGGGAAATGGCGGGTTTTCGTTTGCCGGCGATTAAACTTCTTTTATTCAGCGTCTCATCAAAAATGAAAACATTTTTGAAAACTACAAGTCTCATGCGTTTTAGTGGTGAAAAAATAATTAAAAAAATCGTTCGGAAAATGAATTTACTCCCTGGGTAGTTTCTTTGTATACTTTTGACTATACGGGCCGAGTCCGGGGTTTACGGGAAATGGCGGGTTTTCGTTTGCCGGCGATTTAACTTCTTTTTTTCAGCGTCTCATCAAAAATGAAAACATTTTTAAAAACTATAAGTCTCATGGGTTTTAGTGGTGAAATAATAATTTAAAAAATCGTTCGGGAAATGAGTTTACATCCCGGGTACTTTCTTTACTATACGGGCCGAGTCTGGGATTTACGGGAAATCGCAGGTTTTCGTTTGCCGGCGATTAAACTTCTTTTATTCAGCGTCTCATCAAAAATGAAAACATTTTTGAAAACTACAAGTCTCATGCGTTTTAGTGGTGAAAAAATATTTTAAAAAATCGTTCGGGAAATGAGTTTACTGCCTGGGTACTTTCTTTGTATACTTTTGACTATACGGGCCGAGTCCGGGATTTACGGGAAGTCGCGGGTTTTCGTTTGCCGGCGCTTAAACTTCTTTTATTCAGCGTCTCATCAAAAATGAAAACATTTTTAAAAACTACAAGTCTCATGGGCTTTAGTGGTGAAATAATAATTTAAAAAATCGGTCGGGAAATGAGTTTACACCCTGGGTACTTTCTTTGTATACTTTTGACTATACGGGCCAAGTCCGGGATTTACGGGAAATCGCAGGTTTTCGTTTGCCGGCGATTAAACTTCTTTTATTCAGCGTCTCATCAAAAATGAAAACATTTTTGAAAACTACAAGTCTCATGCGTTTTAGTGGTGAAAAAATAATTTAAAAAATCGTTCGGGAAATGAGTTTACTCCCTGGGTACTTTCTTTGTATACTTTTGACTATGCGGGCCGAGTCCGGGGTTTACGGGAAATGGCGGGTTTTCGTTTGCCGGCGCTTAAACTTCTTTTATTCAGCGTCTCATCAAAAATGAAAACATTTTTAAAAACTACAAGTCTCATGGGCTTTAGTGGTGAAATAATAATTTAAAAAATCGTTCGGGAAATGAGTTTACACCCTGGGTACTTTCTTTGTATACTTTTGACTATACGGGCCAAGTCCGGGATTTACGGGAAATCGCAGGTTTTCGTTTGCCGGCGATTAAACTTCTTTTATTCAGCGTCTCATCAAAAATGAAAGCATTTTTGAAAACTACAAGTCTCATGCGTTTTAGTGGTGAAAAAATAATTTAAAAAATCGTTCGGGAAATGAGTTTACTCCCTGGGTACTTTCTTTGTATACTTTTGACTATGCGGGCCGAGTCCGGGGTTTACGGGAAATGGCGGGTTTTTGTTTGCCGGCGATTAAACTTCTTTTATTCAGAGTCTCATCAAAAATGAAAACATTTTTAAAAACTACAAGTCTCATGGGTTTTAGTGGTGAAATAATAATTTAAAAAATCGTTCAGGAAATGAGTTTACACCCTAGGTATTTTCTTTGTATACTTTTGACTATACGGGCCGAGTCCGGGATTTACGGGAAATCGCAGGTTTTCGTTTGCCGGCGATTAAACTTCTTTCATTCAGCGTCTCATCAAAAATGAAAACATTTTTGAAAACTACAAGTCATATGCGTTTTAGTGGTGAAAATATAATTTAAAAAATCGTTCGGGAAATGAGTTTACTCCCTGGGTACTTTCTTTGTATACTTTTGATTATACGGACCGAGTCCGGGGTTTACGGGAAATGGCGGGTTTTCGTTTGCCGGCGATTAAACTTCTTCTATTCAGCGTCTCATCAAAAATGAAAACATTTTTGAAAACTACAAGTCTCATGCGTTTTAGTGGTGAAAAGATAATTTAAAAAATCGTTTTGGAAATGAGTTTACTCACAGGGTACTTTCTTTGTATACATTCGACTATACCGGCCAAGCCCGGGATTTACGGGAAATCGCGGGTTTTTGTTTGCCGGCGATTACACCACTTTCATTAAGCGTCTCATCAAAAATGAAAACATTTCTAAAAACTACAAGTCTCATGCATTTTAGTGGTGAAAAAATAATTTAAAAAATCGTTCGGGAAATGAGTTTACTCTCTGGGTACTTTCTTTGTATACTTTTGACTATACGGGCCGAGTCCGGGATTTACGGGAAATCGCGGGTTTTCGTTTGCCGGCGATTAAACTTCTTTTATTCAGCGTTTCATCAAAAATGAAAACATTTCTAAAAACTACAAGTCTCATGCATTTTAGTGGTGAAAAAATAATTTAAAAAATCGTTCGGGAAATGAGTTTACTCCCTGGGTACTTTCTTTGTATACTTTTGACTATACGGGCCGAGTCCGGGATTTACGGGAAATCGCGGGTTTTCGTTTGCCGGCGATTAAACTTCTTTTATTCAGCGTCTCATCAAAAATGAAAACATTTTTGAAAACTACAAGTCTCATGCGTTTTAGTGGTGAAAAAATAATTAAAAAAATCGTTCGGAAAATGAATTTACTCCCTGGGTAGTTTCTTTGTATACTTTTGACTATACGGGCCGAGTCCGGGGTTTACGGGAAATGGCGGGTTTTCGTTTGCCGGCGATTTAACTTCTTTTTTTCAGCGTCTCATCAAAAATGAAAACATTTTTAAAAACTATAAGTCTCATGGGTTTTAGTGGTGAAATAATAATTTAAAAAATCGTTCGGGAAATGAGTTTACATCCCGGGTACTTTCTTTACTATACGGGCCGAGTCTGGGATTTACGGGAAATCGCAGGTTTTCGTTTGCCGGCGATTAAACTTCTTTTATTCAGCGTCTCATCAAAAATGAAAACATTTTTGAAAACTACAAGTCTCATGCGTTTTAGTGGTGAAAAAATATTTTAAAAAATCGTTCGGGAAATGAGTTTACTGCCTGGGTACTTTCTTTGTATACTTTTGACTATACGGGCCGAGTCCGGGATTTACGGGAAGTCGCGGGTTTTCGTTTGCCGGCGCTTAAACTTCTTTTATTCAGCGTCTCATCAAAAATGAAAACATTTTTAAAAACTACAAGTCTCATGGGCTTTAGTGGTGAAATAATAATTTAAAAAATCGTTCGGGAAATGAGTTTACACCCTGGGTACTTTCTCTGTATACTTTTGACTATACGGGCCAAGTCCGGGATTTACGTGAAATCGCAGGTTTTCGTTTGCCGGCGATTAAACTTCTTTTATTCAGCGTCTCATCAAAAATGAAAACATTTTTGAAAACTACAAGTCTCATGCGTTTTAGTGGTGAAAAAATAATTTAAAAAATCGTTCGGGAAATGAGTTTACTCCCTGGGTACTTTCTTTGTATACTTTTGACTATGCGGGCCGAGTCCGGGGTTTACGGGAAATGGCGGGTTTTCGTTTGCCGGCGCTTAAACTTCTTTTATTCAGCGTCTCATCAAAAATGAAAACATTTTTAAAAACTACAAGTCTCATGGGCTTTAGTGGTGAAATAATAATTTAAAAAATCGTTCGGGAAATGAGTTTACTCCCTGGGTACTTTCTTTGTATACTTTTGACTATGCGGGCCGAGTCCGGGGTTTACGGGAAATGGCGGGTTTTTGTTTGCCGGCGATTAAACTTCTTTTATTCAGAGTCTCATCAAAAATGAAAACATTTTTAAAAACTACAAGTCTCATGGGTTTTAGTGGTGAAATAATAATTTAAAAAATCGTTCAGGAAATGAGTTTACACCCTGGGTATTTTCTTTGTATACTTTTGACTATACGGGCCGGGTCCGGGATTTACGGGAAATCGCAGGTTTTCGTTTGCCGGCGATTAAACTTCTTTCATTCAGCGTCTCATCAAAAATGAAAACATTTTTGAAAACTACAAGTCTCATGCGTTTTAGTGGTGAAAATAAAATTTAAAAAATCGTTCCGGAAATGAGTTTACTCCCTGGGTACTTTCTTTATATACTTTTGATTATACGGACCGAGTCCGGAGTTTACGGGAAATGGCGGGTTTTCGTTTGCCGGCGATTAAACTTCTTCTATTCAGCGTCTCATCAAAAATGAAAACATTTTTGAAAACTACAAGTCTCATGCGTTTTAGTGGTGAAAAGATAATTTAAAAAATCGTTTTGGAAATGAGTTTACTCACAGGGTACTTTCTTTGTATACATTCGACTATACCGGCCAAGCCCGGGATTTACGGGAAATCGCGGGTTTTTGTTTGCCGGCGATTACACCACTTTCATTAAGCGTCTCATCAAAAATGAAAACATTTCTAAAAACTACAAGTCTCATGCATTTTAGTGGTGAAAAAATAATTTAAAAAATTGTTCGGGAAATGAGTTTACTCTCTGGGTACTTTCTTTGTATACTTTTGACTATACGGGCCGAGTCCGGGATTTACGGGAAATCGCGGGTTTTCGTTTGCCGGCGATTAAACTTCTTTTTTTCAGCGTCTCATCAAAAATGAAAACATTTTTAAAAACTACAAGTCTCATTGGCTTTAGTGGTGAAATAATAATTCAAAAAATCGTTTGGGAAATTAGTTTACTCCCTGGGTACTTTCTTTGTATAATTTTGACTATACGGGCCGAGTTTGGGATTTACGGGAAATTGCAGGTTTTCGTTTGCCGGCGATTAAACTTCTTTTATTCAGCGTCTCATCAAAAATGAAAACATTTTTAAAAACTACAAGTCTCATTGGCTTTAGTGGTGAAATAATAATTCAAAAAATCGTTTGGGAAATTAGTTTACTCCCTGGGTACTTTCTTTGTATACTTTTGACTATACGGGCCGAGTCCGGGATTTACGGGAAATCGCAGGTTTTCGTTTGCCGGCGATTAAACTTCTTTTATTCAGCGTCTCATCAAAAATGAAAACATTTTTAAAAACTACAAATCTCATGCGTTTTTGTGGTGAAAAAATAAAATAAAAAATCGTTCGGGAAATGAGTTTACTCCCTGGGTACTATCTTTGTATACTTTTGACTATACGGGCCAAGCTCGGGATTTACGGGAAATCTCGGGTTTTCGTTTGCCGGCGATTAAACCTCTTTCATTAAGCGTCTCATCAAAAATGAAAACATTTTTGAAAACTACAAGTCTCATGCGTTTTAGTGGTGAAAAAAAAATTTAAAAAATCGTTCGGGAAGTGAGTTTACTCCCTGGGTACTTTCTTTGTATACATTCGACTATACGGGCCGAGTACGGGATTTACGGGAAATCGCAGGTTTTCGTTTGCCGGCGATTAAACTTCTTTTATTCAGCGTCTCATCAAAAATGAAAACATTTTTGAAAACTACAAGTCTCATGCGTTTTAGTGGTGAAAAAATATTTTAAAAAAACGTTCGGGAAATGAGTTTACTGCCTTGGTACTTTCTTTGTATACTTTTGACTATACGGGCCGAGTCCGGGATTTACGGGAAGTCGCGGGTTTTCGTTTGCCGGCGCTTAAACTTCTTTTATTCAGCGTCTCATCAAAAATGAAAACTTTTTTAAAAACTACAAGTCTCATGGGCTTTAGTGGTAAAATAATAATTTAAAAAATCGTTCGGGAAATGAGTTTACACCCTGGGTACTTTCTTTGTATACTTTTGACTATACGGGCCGAGTCCGGGATTTACGGGAAATCGCAGGTTTTCGTTTGCCGGCGATTAAACTTCTTTTATTCAGCGTCTCATCAAAAATGAAAACATTTTTAAAAACTACAAGTCTCATGCGTTTTAGTGGTGAAAAAATAATTTAAAGAATCGTTCGGGAAATGAGTTTACTCCCTGGGTACTTTCTTTGTATACTTTTGACTATGCGGGCCGAGTCCGGGGTTTACGGGAAATGGCGGGTTTTTGTTTGCCGGCGATTAAACTTCTTTTATTCAGCGTCTCATCAAAAATGAAAACATTTTTAAAAAATACAAGTCTCATGCGTTTTAGTGGTGAAAAAATAATTAAAAAAATCGTTCGAGAAATGAGTTTACACCCGGGTATTTTCTTTGTATACTTTTGACTATACGGGCGAGTCCGGGAATTACGGGAAATCGCAGGTTTTCGTTTGCCGGCGATTAAACTTCTTTCATTCAGCGTCTCATCAAAAATGAAAAGATTTTTGAAAACTACAAGTCTCATGCGTTTTAGTGGTGAAAATATAATTTAAAAAATCGTTCGGGAAATGAGTTTACACCCTGGGTACTTTCTTTGTATACTTTTGATTATACGGACCGAGTCCGGGGTTTACGGGAAATGGCGGGTTTTCGTTTGCCGGCGATTAAACTTCTTTTATTCAGCGTCTCATCAAAAATGAAAACATATTTGAAAACTACAAGTCTCATGCGTTTTAGTGGTGAAAAAATAATTAAAAAAATCGTTCGGAAAATGAATTTACTCCCTGGGTAGTTTCTTTGTATACTTTTGACTATACGGGCCGAGTCCGGGGTTTACAGGAAATGGCGGGTTTTCGTTTGCCGGCGATTTAACTTCTTTTTTTCAGCGTCTCATCAAAAATGAAAACATTTTTAAAAACTATAAGTCTCATGGGTTTTAGTGGTGAAATAATAATTTAAAAAATCGTTCGGGAAATGAGTTTACATCCCGGGTACTTTCTTTACTATACGGGCCGAGTCTGGGATTTACGGGAAATCGCAGGTTTTCGTTTGCCGGCGATTAAACTTCTTTTATTCAGCGTCTCATCAAAAATGAAAACATTTTTGAAAACTACAAGTCTCATGCGTTTTAGTGGTGAAAAAATATTTTAAAAAATCGTTCGGGAAATGAGTTTACTGCCTGGGTACTTTCTTTGTATACTTTTGACTATACGGGCCGAGTCCGGGATTTACGGGAAGTCGCGGGTTTTCGTTTGCCGGCGCTTAAACTTCTTTTATTCAGCGTCTCATCAAAAATGAAAACATTTTTAAAAACTACAAGTCTCATGGGCTTTAGTGGTGAAATAATAATTTAAAAAATCGTTCGGGAAATGAGTTTACACCCTGGGTACTTTCTTTGTATACTTTTGACTATACGGGCCAAGTCCGGGATTTACGGGAAATCGCAGGTTTTCGTTTGCCGGCGATTAAACTTCTTTTATTCAGCGTCTCATTAAAAATGAAAACATTTTTGAAAACTACAAGTCTCATGCGTTTTAGTGGTGAAAAAATAATTTAAAAAATCGTTCGGGAAGTGAGTTTACTCCCTGGGTACTTTCTTTGTATACATTCGACTATACGGGCCGAGTACGGGATTTACGGGAAATCGCAGGTTTTCGTTTGCCGGCGATTAAACTTCTTTTATTCAGCGTCTCATCAAAAATGAAAACATTTTTGAAAACTACAAGTCTCATGCGTTTTAGTGGTGAAAAAATATTTTAAAAAAACGTTCGGGAAATGAGTTTACTGCCTTGGTACTTTCTTTGTATACTTTTGACTATACGGGCCGAGTCCGGGATTTACGGGAAGTCGCGGGTTTTCGTTTGCCGGCGCTTAAACTTCTTTTATTCAGCGTCTCATCAAAAATGAAAACTTTTTTAAAAACTACAAGTCTCATGGGCTTTAGTGGTAAAATAATAATTTAAAAAATCGTTCGGGAAATGAGTTTACACCCTGGGTACTTTCTTTGTATACTTTTGACTATACGGGCCGAGTCCGGGATTTACGGGAAATCGCAGGTTTTCGTTTGCCGGCGATTAAACTTCTTTTATTCAGCGTCTCATCAAAAATGAAAACATTTTTAAAAACTACAAGTCTCATGCGTTTTAGTGGTGAAAAAATAATTTAAAGAATCGTTCGGGAAATGAGTTTACTCCCTGGGTACTTTCTTTGTATACTTTTGACTATGCGGGCCGAGTCCGGGGTTTACGGGAAATGGCGGGTTTTTGTTTGCCGGCGATTAAACTTCTTTTATTCAGCGTCTCATCAAAAATGAAAACATTTTTAAAAAATACAAGTCTCATGCGTTTTAGTGGTGAAAAAATAATTAAAAAAATCGTTCGAGAAATGAGTTTACACCCGGGTATTTTCTTTGTATACTTTTGACTATACGGGCGAGTCCGGGAATTACGGGAAATCGCAGGTTTTCGTTTGCCGGCGATTAAACTTCTTTCATTCAGCGTCTCATCAAAAATGAAAAGATTTTTGAAAACTACAAGTCTCATGCGTTTTAGTGGTGAAAATATAATTTAAAAAATCGTTCGGGAAATGAGTTTACACCCTGGGTACTTTCTTTGTATACTTTTGATTATACGGACCGAGTCCGGGGTTTACGGGAAATGGCGGGTTTTCGTTTGCCGGCGATTAAACTTCTTTTATTCAGCGTCTCATCAAAAATGAAAACATATTTGAAAACTACAAGTCTCATGCGTTTTAGTGGTGAAAAAATAATTAAAAAAATCGTTCGGAAAATGAATTTACTCCCTGGGTAGTTTCTTTGTATACTTTTGACTATACGGGCCGAGTCCGGGGTTTACAGGAAATGGCGGGTTTTCGTTTGCCGGCGATTTAACTTCTTTTTTTCAGCGTCTCATCAAAAATGAAAACATTTTTAAAAACTATAAGTCTCATGGGTTTTAGTGGTGAAATAATAATTTAAAAAATCGTTCGGGAAATGAGTTTACATCCCGGGTACTTTCTTTACTATACGGGCCGAGTCTGGGATTTACGGGAAATCGCAGGTTTTCGTTTGCCGGCGATTAAACTTCTTTTATTCAGCGTCTCATCAAAAATGAAAACATTTTTGAAAACTACAAGTCTCATGCGTTTTAGTGGTGAAAAAATATTTTAAAAAATCGTTCGGGAAATGAGTTTACTGCCTGGGTACTTTCTTTGTATACTTTTGACTATACGGGCCGAGTCCGGGATTTACGGGAAGTCGCGGGTTTTCGTTTGCCGGCGCTTAAACTTCTTTTATTCAGCGTCTCATCAAAAATGAAAACATTTTTAAAAACTACAAGTCTCATGGGCTTTAGTGGTGAAATAATAATTTAAAAAATCGTTCGGGAAATGAGTTTACACCCTGGGTACTTTCTTTGTATACTTTTGACTATACGGGCCAAGTCAGGGATTTACGGGAAATCGCAGGTTTTCGTTTGCCGGCGATTAAACTTCTTTTATTCAGCGTCTCATTAAAAATGAAAACATTTTTGAAAACTACAAGTCTCATGCGTTTTAGTGGTGAAAAAATAATTTAAAAAATCGTTCGGGAAATGAGTTTACTCCCTGGGTACTTTCTTTGTATACTTTTGACTATGCGGGCCGAGTCCGGGGTTTACGGGAAATGGCGGGTTTTCGTTTGCCGGCGCTTAAACTTCTTTTATTCAGCGTCTCATCAAAAATGAAAACATTTTTAAAAACTACAAGTCTCATGGGCTTTAGTGGTGAAATAATAATTTAAAAAATCGTTCGGGAAATGAGTTTACACCCTGGGTACTTTCTTTGTATACTTTTGACTATACGGGCCAAGTCCGGGATTTACGGGAAATCGCAGGTTTTCGTTTGCCGGCGATTAAACTTCTTTTATTCAGCGTCTCATCAAAAATGAAAACATTTTTGAAAACTACAAGTCTCATGCGTTTTAGTGGTGAAAAAATAATTTAAAAAATCGTTCGGGAAATGAGTTTACTCCCTGGGTACTTTCTTTGTATACTTTTGACTATGCGGGCCGAGTCCGGGGTTTACGGGAAATGGCGGGTTTTTGTTTGCCGGCGATTAAACTTCTTTTATTCAGCGTCTCATCAAAAATGAAAACATTTTTAAAAACTACAAGTCTCATTGGCTTTAGTGGTGAAATAATAATTCAAAAAATCGTTTGGGAAATTGGTTTACTCCCTGGGTACTTTCTTTGTATACTTTTGACTATACGGGCCGAGTCCGGGATTTACGGGAAGTCGCGGGTTTTCGTTTGCCGGCGCTTAAACTTCTTTTATTCAGCGTCTCATCAAAAATGAAAACATTTTTAAAAACTACAAGTCTCATGGGCTTTAGTGGTGAAATAATAATTTAAAAAATCGTTCGGGAAATGAGTTTACACCCTGGGTACTTTCTCTGTATACTTTTGACTATACGGGCCAAGTCCGGGATTTACGGGAAATCGCAGGTTTTCGTTTGCCGGCGATTAAACTTCTTTTATTCAGCGTCTCATCAAAAATGAAAACATTTTTGAAAACTACAAGTCTCATGCGTTTTAGTGGTGAAAAAATAATTTAAAAAATCGTTCGGGAATTGAGTTTACTCCCTGGGTACTTTCTTTGTATACTTTTGACTATGCGGGCCGAGTCCGGGGTTTACGGGAAATGGCGGGTTTTCGCTTGCCGGCGCTTAAACTTCCTTTATTCAGCGTCTCATCAAAAATGAAAACATTTTTAAAAACTACAAGTCTCATGGGCTTTAGTGGTGAAATAATAATTTAAAAAATCGTTCGGGAAATGAGTTTACTCCCTGGGTACTATCTTTGTATACTTTTGACTATACGGGCCAAGCTCGGGATTTACGGGAAATCTCGGGTTTTCGTTTGCCGGCGATTAAACCTCTTTCATTAAGCGTCTCATCAAAAATGAAAACATTTTTGAAAACTACAAGTCTCATGCGTTTTAGTGGTGAAAAAAAAATTTAAAAAATCGTTCGGGAAGTGAGTTTACTCCCTGGGTACTTTCTTTGTATACATTCGACTATACGGGCCGAGTACGGGATTTACGGGAAATCGCAGGTTTTCGTTTGCCGGCGATTAAACTTCTTTTATTCAGCGTCTCATCAAAAATGAAAACATTTTTGAAAACTACAAGTCTCATGCGTTTTAGTGGTGAAAAAATATTTTAAAAAATCGTTCGGGAAATGAGTTTACTGCCTTGGTACTTTCTTTGTATACTTTTGACTATACGGGCCGAGTCCGGGATTTACGGGAAGTCGCGGGTTTTCGTTTGCCGGCGCTTAAACTTCTTTTATTCAGCGTCTCATCAAAAATGAAAACTTTTTTAAAAACTACAAGTCTCATGGGCTTTAGTGGTAAAATAATAATTTAAAAAATCGTTCGGGAAATGAGTTTACACCCTGGGTACTTTCTTTGTATACTTTTGACTATACGGGCCGAGTCCGGGATTTACGGGAAATCGCAGGTTTTCGTTTGCCGGCGATTAAACTTCTTTTATTCAGCGTCTCATCAAAAATGAAAACATTTTTAAAAAATACAAGTCTCATGCGTTTTAGTGGTGAAAAAATAATTAAAAAAATCGTTCGAGAAATGAGTTTACACCCTGGGTATTTTCTTTGTATACTTTTGACTATACGGGCGAGTCCGGGAATTACGGGAAATCGCAGGTTTTCGTTTGCCGGCGATTAAACTTCTTTCATTCAGCGTCTCATCAAAAATGAAAAGATTTTTGAAAACTACAAGTCTCATGCGTTTTAGTGGTGAAAATATAATTTAAAAAATCGTTCGGGAAATGAGTTTACTCCCTGGGTACTTTCTTTGTATACTTTTGATTATACGGACCGAGTCCGGGGTTTACGGGAAATGGCGGGTTTTTGTTTGCCGGCGATTAAACTTCTTTTATTCAGCGTCTCATCAAAAATGAAAACATATTTGAAAACTACAAGTCTCATGCGTTTTAGTGGTGAAAAAATAATTAAAAAAATCGTTCGGAAAATGAATTTACTCCCTGGGTAGTTTCTTTGTATACTTTTGACTATACGGGCCGAGTCCGGGGTTTACAGGAAATGGCGGGTTTTCGTTTGCCGGCGATTTAACTTCTTTTTTTCAGCGTCTCATCAAAAATGAAAACATTTTTAAAAACTATAAGTCTCATGGGTTTTAGTGGTGAAATAATAATTTAAAAAATCGTTCGGGAAATGATTTTACATCCCGGGTACTTTCTTTACTATACGGGCCGAGTCTGGGATTTACGGGAAATCGCAGGTTTTCGTTTGCCGGCGATTAAACTTCTTTTATTCAGCGTCTCATCAAAAATGAAAACATTTTTGAAAACTACAAGTCTCATGCGTTTTAGTGGTGAAAAAATATTTTAAAAAATCGTTCGGGAAATGAGTTTACTGCCTGGGTTTTTTTTTTTGTATACTTTTGACTATACGGGCCGAGTCCGGGATTTACGGGAAGTCGCGGGTTTTCGTTTGCCGGCGCTTAAACTTCTTTTATTCAGCGTCTCATCAAAAATGAAAACATTTTTAAAAACTACAAGTCTCATGGGCTTTAGTGGTGAAATAATAATTTAAAAAATCGTTCGGGAAATGAGTTTACACCCTGGGTACTTTCTTTGTATACTTTTGACCTTACGGGCCAAGTCCGGGATTTACGGGAAATCGCAGGTTTTCGTTTGCCGGCGATTAAACTTCTTTTATTCAGCGTCTCATCAAAAATGAAAACATTTTTGAAAACTACAAGTCTCATGCGTTTTAGTGGTGAAAAAATAATTTAAAAAATCGTTCGGGAAATGAGTTTACTCCCTGGGTACTTTCTTTGTATACTTTTGACTATGCGGGCCGAGTCCGGGGTTTACGGGAAATGGCGGGTTTTCGTTTGCCGGCGCTTAAACTTCTTTTATTCAGCGTCTCATCAAAAATGAAAACATTTTTAAAAACTACAAGTCTCATGGGCTTTAGTGGTGAAATAATAATTTAAAAAATCGTTCGGGAAATGAGTTTACACCCTGGGTACTTTCTTTGTATACTTTTGACTATACGGGCCAAGTCCGGGATTTACGGGAAATCGCAGGTTTTCGTTTGCCGGCGATTAAACTTCTTTTATTCAGCGTCTCATCAAAAATGAAAACATTTTTGAAAACTACAAGTCTCATGCGTTTTAGTGGTGAAAAAATAATTTAAAAAATCGTTCGGGAAATGAGTTTACTCCCTGGGTACTTTCTTTGTATACTTTTGACTATGCGGGCCGAGTCCGGGGTTTACGGGAAATGGCGGGTTTTTGTTTGCCGGCGATTAAACTTCTTTTATTCAGCGTCTCATCAAAAATGAAAACATTTTTAAAAACTACAAGTCTCATTGGCTTTAGTGGTGAAATAATAATTCAAAAAATCGTTTGGGAAATTAGTTTACTCCCTGGGTACTTTCTTTGTATACTTTTGACTATACGGGTCGAGTCCGGGATTTACAGGAAATCGCAGGTTTTCGTTTGCCGGCGATTAAACTTCTTTTATTCAGCGTCTCATCAAAAATGAAAACATTTTTAAAAACTACAAATCTCATGCGTTTTTGTGGTGAAAAAATAAAATAAAAAATCGTTCGGGAAATGAGTTTACTCCCTGGGTACTATCTTTGTATACTTTTGACTATACGGGCCAAGCTCGGGATTTACGGGAAATCTCGGGTTTTCGTTTGCCGGCGATTAAACCTCTTTCATTAAGCGTCTCATCAAAAATGAAAACATTTTTAAAAACTACAAGTCTCATGCGTTTTAGTGGTGAAAAAAAAATTTAAAAAATCGTTCGGGAAGTGAGTTTACTCCCTGGGTACTTTCTTTGTATACATTCGACTATACGGGCCGAGTACGGGATTTACGGGAAATCGCCGGTTTTCGTTTGCCGGCGATTAAACTTCTTTTATTCAGCGTCTCATCAAAAATGAAAACATTTTTGAAAACTACAAGTCTCATGCGTTTTAGTGGTGAAAAAATATTTTAAAAAATCGTTCGGGAAATGAGTTTACTGCCTTGGTACTTTCTTTGTATACTTTTGACTATACGGGCCGAGTCCGGGATTTACGGGAAATGGCGGGTTTTTGTTTGCCGGCGATTAAACTTCTTTTATTCAGCGTCTCATCAAAAATGAAAACATTTTTGAAAACTACAAGTCTCATGCGTTTTAGTGGTGAAAAAATAATTTAAAAAATCGTTCGGGAAATGAGTTTACTCCCTGGGTACTTTATTTGTATACTTTTGATTATGCGGGCCGAGTCCGGGGTTTACGGGAAATGGCGGGTTTTTGTTTGCCGGCGATTAAACTTCTTTTATTCAGCGTCTCATCAAAAATGAAAACATTTTTAAAAAATACAAGTCTCATGCGTTTTAGTGGTGAAAAAATAATTAAAAAAATCGTTCGGGAAATGAGTTTACACCCTGGGTATTTTCTTTGTATACTTTTGACTATGCGGGCGAGTCCGAGAATTACGGGAAATCGCAGGTTTTCGTTTGCCGGCGATTAAACTTCTTTCATTCAGCGTCTCATCAAAAATGAAAAGATTTTTGAAAACTACAAGTCTCATGCGTTTTAGTGGTGAAAATATAATTTAAAAAATCGTTCGGGAAATGAGTTTACTCCCTGGGTACTTTCTTTGTATACTTTTGATTATACGGACCGAGTCCGGGGTTTACGGGAAATGGCGGGTTTTCGTTTGCCGGCGATTAAACTTCTTTTATTCAGCGTCTCATCAAAAATGAAAACATTTTTGAAAACTACAAGTCTCATGCGTTTTAGTGGTGAAAAAATAATTAAAAAAATCGTTCGGAAAATGAATTTACTCCCTGGGTAGTTTCTTTGTATACTTTTGACTATACGGGCTGAGTCCGGGGTTTACGGGAAATGGCGGGTTTTCGTTTGCCGGCGATTTAACTTCTTTTTTTCAGCGTCTCATCAAAAATGAAAACATTTTTAAAAACTATAAGTCTCATGGGTTTTAGTGGTGAAATAATAATTTAAAAAATCGTTCGGGAAATGAGTTTACATCCCGGGTACTTTCTTTACTATACGGGCCGAGTCTGGGATTTACGGGAAATCGCAGGTTTTCGTTTGCCGGCGATTAAACTTCTTTTATTCAGCGCCTCATCAAAAATGAAAACATTTTTGAAAACTACAAGTCTCATGGGTTTTAGTGGTGAAAAAATATTTTAAAAAATCGTTCGGGAAATGAGTTTACTGCCTGGGTACTTTCTTTGTATACTTTTGACTATACGGGCCGAGTCCGGGATTTACGGGAAGTCGCGGGTTTTCGTTTGCCGGCGCTTAAACTTCTTTTATTCAGCGTCTCATCAAAAATTAAAACATTTTTAAAAACTGCAAGTCTCATGGGCTTTAGTGGTGAAATAATAATTTAAAAAATCGTTCGGGAAATGAGTTTACTCCCTGGGTACTTTCTTTGTATACTTTTGATTATACGGACCGAGTCCGGGGTTTACGGGAAATGGCGGGTTTTCGTTTGCCGGCGATTAAACTTCGTTTATTCAGCGTCTCATCAAAAATGAAAACATTTTTGAAAACTACAAGTCTCATGCGTTTTAGTGGTGAAAAAATAATTAAAAAAATCGTTCGGAAAATGAATTTACTCCCTGGGTAGTTTCTTTGTATACTTTTGACTATACGGGCTGAGTCCGGGGTTTACGGGAAATGGCGGGTTTTCGTTTGCCGGCGATTTAACTTCTTTTTTTCAGCGTCTCATCAAAAATGAAAACATTTTTAAAAACTATAAGTCTCATGGGTTTTAGTGGTGAAATAATAATTTAAAAAATCGTTCGGGAAATGAGTTTACATCCCGGGTACTTTCTTTACTATACGGGCCGAGTCTGGGATTTACGGGAAATCGCAGGTTTTCGTTTGCCGGCGATTAAACTTCTTTTATTCAGCGCCTCATCAAAAATGAAAACATTTTTGAAAACTACAAGTCTCATGGGTTTTAGTGGTGAAAAAATATTTTAAAAAATCGTTCGGGAAATGAGTTTACTGCCTGGGTACTTTCTTTGTATACTTTTGACTATACGGGCCGAGTCCGGGATTTACGGGAAGTCGCGGGTTTTCGTTTGCCGGCGCTTAAACTTCTTTTATTCAGCGTCTCATCAAAAATTAAAACATTTTTAAAAACTGCAAGTCTCATGGGCTTTAGTGGTGAAATAATAATTTAAAAAATCGTTCGGGAAATGAGTTTACACCCTGGGTACTTTCTTTGTATACTTTTGACTATACGGGCCAAGTCCGGGATTTACGGGAAATGGCGGGTTTTTGTTTGCCGGCGATTAAACTTCTTTTATTCAGAGTCTCATCAAAAATGAAAACATTTTTAAAAACTACAAGTCTCATGGGTTTTAGTGGTGAAATAATAATTTAAAAAATCGTTCAGGAAATGAGTTTACACCCTGGGTATTTTCTTTGTATACTTTTGACTATACGGGCCGAGTCCGGGATTTACGGGAAATCGCAGGTTTTCGTTTGCCGGCGATTAAACTTCTTTCATTCAGCGTCTCATCAAAAATGAAAACATTTTTGAAAACTACAAGTCTCATGCGTTTTAGTGGTGAAAATATAATTTAAAAAATCATTCGGGAAATGAGTTTACTCCCTGGGTACTTTCTTTGTATACTTTTGATTATACGGACCGAGTCCGGGGTTTACGGGAAATGGCGGGTTTTCGTTTGCCGGCGATTAAACTTCTTCTATTCAGCGTCTCATCAAAAATGAAAACATTTTTGAAAACTACAAGTCTCATGCGTTTTAGTGGTGAAAAGATAATTTAAAAAATCGTTTTGGAAATGAGTTTACTCACAGGGTACTTTCTTTGTATACATTCGACTATACCGGCCAAGCCCGGGATTTACGGGAAATCGCGTGTTTTTGTTTGCCGGCGATTACACCACTTTCATTAAGCGTCTCATCAAAAATGAAAACATTTCTAAAAACTACAAGTCTCATGCATTTTAGTGGTGAAAAAATAATTTAAAAAATCGTTCGGGAAATGAGTTTACTCCCTGGGTACTTTCTTTGTATACTTTTGACTATACGGGCCGAGTCCGGGATTTACGGGAAATCGCGGGTTTTCGTTTGCCGGCGATTAAACTTCTTTTATTCAGCGTCTCATCAAAAATGAAAACATTTTTAAAAACTACAAGTCTCATTGGCTTTAGTGGTGAAATAATAATTCAAAAAATCGTTTTGGAAATTAGTTTACTCCCTGGGTACTTTCTTTGTATAATTTTGACTATACGGGCCGAGTTTGGGATTTACGGGAAATCGCAGGTTTTCGTTTGCCGGCGATTAAACTTCTTTTATTCAGCGTCTCATCAAAAATGAAAACATTTTTAAAAACTACAAGTCTCATTGGCTTTAGTGGTGAAATAATAATTCAAAAAATCGTTTGGAAAATTAGTTTACTCCCTGGGTACTTTCTTTTTATACTTTTGACTATACGGGCCGAGTCCGGGATTTACGGGAAATCGCAGGTTTTCGTTTGCCGGCGATTAAACTTCTTTTATTCAGCGTCTCATCAAAAATGAAAACATTTTTGAAAACTACAAGTCTCATGCGTTTTAGTGGTGAAAAAATAATTAAAAAAATCGTTCGGAAAATGAATTTACTCCCTGGGTAGTTTCTTTGTATACTTTTGACTATACGGGCTGAGTCCGGGGTTTACGGGAAATGGCGGGTTTTCGTTTGCCGGCGATTTAACTTCTTTTTTTCAGCGTCTCATCAAAAATGAAAACATTTTTAAAAACTATAAGTCTCATGGGTTTTAGTGGTGAAATAATAATTTAAAAAATCGTTCGGGAAATGAGTTTACATCCCGGGTACTTTCTTTACTATACGGGCCGAGTCTGGGATTTACGGGAAATCGCAGGTTTTCGTTTGCCGGCGATTAAACTTCTTTTATTCAGCGCCTCATCAAAAATGAAAACATTTTTGAAAACTACAAGTCTCATGGGTTTTAGTGGTGAAAAAATATTTTAAAAAATCGTTCGGGAAATGAGTTTACTGCCTGGGTACTTTCTTTGTATACTTTTGACTATACGGGCCGAGTCCGGGATTTACGGGAAGTCGCGGGTTTTCGTTTGCCGGCGCTTAAACTTCTTTTATTCAGCGTCTCATCAAAAATTAAAACATTTTTAAAAACTGCAAGTCTCATGGGCTTTAGTGGTGAAATAATAATTTAAAAAATCGTTCGGGAAATGAGTTTACACCCTGGGTACTTTCTTTGTATACTTTTGACTATACGGGCCAAGTCCGGGATTTACGGGAAATGGCGGGTTTTTGTTTGCCGGCGATTAAACTTCTTTTATTCAGAGTCTCATCAAAAATGAAAACATTTTTAAAAACTACAAGTCTCATGGGTTTTAGTGGTGAAATAATAATTTAAAAAATCGTTCAGGAAATGAGTTTACACCCTGGGTATTTTCTTTGTATACTTTTGACTATACGGGCCGAGTCCGGGATTTACGGGAAATCGCAGGTTTTCGTTTGCCGGCGATTAAACTTCTTTCATTCAGCGTCTCATCAAAAATGAAAACATTTTTGAAAACTACAAGTCTCATGCGTTTTAGTGGTGAAAATATAATTTAAAAAATCATTCGGGAAATGAGTTTACTCCCTGGGTACTTTCTTTGTATACTTTTGATTATACGGACCGAGTCCGGGGTTTACGGGAAATGGCGGGTTTTCGTTTGCCGGCGATTAAACTTCTTCTATTCAGCGTCTCATCAAAAATGAAAACATTTTTGAAAACTACAAGTCTCATGCGTTTTAGTGGTGAAAAGATAATTTAAAAAATCGTTTTGGAAATGAGTTTACTCACAGGGTACTTTCTTTGTATACATTCGACTATACCGGCCAAGCCCGGGATTTACGGGAAATCGCGTGTTTTTGTTTGCCGGCGATTACACCACTTTCATTAAGCGTCTCATCAAAAATGAAAACATTTCTAAAAACTACAAGTCTCATGCATTTTAGTGGTGAAAAAATAATTTAAAAAATCGTTCGGGAAATGAGTTTACTCCCTGGGTACTTTCTTTGTATACTTTTGACTATACGGGCCGAGTCCGGGATTTACGGGAAATCGCGGGTTTTCGTTTGCCGGCGATTAAACTTCTTTTATTCAGCGTCTCATCAAAAATGAAAACATTTTTAAAAACTACAAGTCTCATTGGCTTTAGTGGTGAAATAATAATTCAAAAAATCGTTTTGGAAATTAGTTTACTCCCTGGGTACTTTCTTTGTATAATTTTGACTATACGGGCCGAGTTTGGGATTTACGGGAAATCGCAGGTTTTCGTTTGCCGGCGATTAAACTTCTTTTATTCAGCGTCTCATCAAAAATGAAAACATTTTTAAAAACTACAAGTCTCATTGGCTTTAGTGGTGAAATAATAATTCAAAAAATCGTTTGGAAAATTAGTTTACTCCCTGGGTACTTTCTTTTTATACTTTTGACTATACGGGCCGAGTCCGGGATTTACGGGAAATCGCAGGTTTTCGTTTGCCGGCGATTAAACTTCTTTTATTCAGCGTCTCATCAAAAATGAAAACATTTTTAAAAACTACAAGTCTCATGCGTTTTTGTGGTGAAAAAATAAAATAAAAAATCGTTCGGGAAATGAGTTTACTCCCTGGGTACTATCTTTGTATACTTTTGACTATACGGGCCAAGCTCGGGATTTACGGGAAATCTCGGGTTTTCGTTTGCCGGCGATTAAACTTCTTTTATTCAGCGTCTCATCAAAAATGAAAACATTTTTAAAAACTACAAGTCTCATTGGCTTTAGTGGTGAAATAATAATTCAAAAAATCGTTTTGGAAATTAGTTTACTCCCTGGGTACTTTCTTTGTATAATTTTGACTATACGGACCGAGTTTGGGATTTACGGGAAATCGCAGGTTTTCGTTTGCCGGCGATTAAACTTCTTTTATTCAGCGTCTCATCAAAAATGAAAACATTTTTAAAAACTACAAGTCTCATTGGCTTTAGTGGTGAAATAATAATTCAAAAAATCGTTTGGGAAATTAGTTTACTCCCTGGGTACTTTCTTTTTATACTTTTGACTATACGGGCCGAGTCCGGGATTTACGGGAAATCGCAGGTTTTCGTTTGCCGGCGATTAAACTTCTTTTATTCAGCGTCTCATCAAAAATGAAAACATTTTTAAAAACTACAAGTCTCATGCGTTTTTGTGGTGAAAAAATAAAATAAAAAATCGTTCGGGAAGTGAGTTTACTCCCTGGGTACTATCTTTGTATACTTTTGACTATACGGGCCAAGCTCGGGATTTACGGGAAATCTCTGGTTTTCGTTTGCCGGCGATTAAACCTCTTTCATTAAGCGTCTCATCAAAAATGAAAACATTTTTGAAAACTACAAGTCTCATGCGTTTTAGTGGTGAAAAAAAAATTTAAAAAATCGTTCGGGAAGTGAGTTTACTCCCTGGGTACTTTCTTTGTATACATTCGACTATACGGGCCGAGTACGGGATTTACGGGAAATCGCAGGTTTTCGTTTGCCGGCGATTAAACTTCTTTTATTCAGCGTCTCATCAAAAATGAAAACATTTTTGAAAACTACAAGTCTCATGCGTTTTAGTGGTGAAAAAATAATTTAAAAAATCGTTCGGGAAATGAGTTTACTCCCTGGTTACTTTTTTTGTATACTTTTGACTATGCGGGCCGAGTCCGGGGTTTACGGGAAATGGCGGGTTTTCGTTTGCCGGCGATTAAACTTCTTTTATTCAGCGTCTCATCAAAAATGAAAACATTTTTGAAAACTACAAGTCTCAAGCGTTTTAGTGGTGAAAAGATAATTTAAAAAATCGTTTTGGAAATGAGTTTACTCACAGGGTACTTTCTTTGTGTACATTCGACTATACGGGCCAAGCCCGGGATTTACGGGAAATGGCGTGTTTTCGTTTGCCGGCGATTAAACCACTTTCATTAAGCGTCTCATCAAAAATGAAAACATTTCTGAAAACAACAAGTCTCATGCGTTTTAGTGGTGAAAAAATAATTTAAAAATTCGTTCGGGAAATGAGTTTACTCACTGGGTACTTTCCTTGTATACTTTTGACTATACGGGCCGAGTCCGGGATTTACGGCAAATCGCGGGTTTTCGTTTGCCGGCGATTAAACTTCTTCTATTCAGCGTCTTATCAGAAATGAAAATATTTTTAAAAACTACAAGTCTCATGGGCTTTAGTGGTGAAATGATAATTTAAATAATCGTTTGTGAAATGAGTTTACTCCCTGGGTACTTTCTTTGTATACTTTTGACTATACGGGCCGAGTCCGGGATTTACGGGAAATCGCAGGTTTTCGTTTGCCGGCGATTAAACTTCTTTTATTCAGCGTCTCATCAAAAATTAAAACATTTTTGAAAACTACAAGTCTCATGCGTTTTAGTGGTGAAAAAATAATTTAAAAAATCGTTCGGGAAATGCGTTTACACCCCGGTTACTTTTTTTGTATACTTTTGACTATACGGGCCGAGTCCGGGATTTACGGGAAATCGCGGGTTTTAGTTTGCCGGCGATTAAACTTCTTTTATTCAGCGTCTCATCATAAATGAAAACTTTTTTAAAAACTACAAGTCTCATGGGCTTTAGTGGTAAAATATAAATTTAAAAAATCGTTTGGGAAATGAGTTTACTCCCTGGGTACTTTCTTTGTATACTTTTGACTATACGGGCCGAGTCCGGGATTTACGGGAAATCGCAGGTTTTCGTTTGCAGGCGATTAAACTTCTTTTATTCAGCGTCTCATCAAAAATGAAAACATTTTTGAAAACTACAAGTCTCATGCGTTTTAGTGGTGAAAAAATAATTTAAAAAATCGTTCGGGAAATGCGTTTACACCCCGGGTACTTTCTTTGTATACTTTTGACTATACGGGCCGAGTCCGGGATTTACGGGAAATCGCGGGTTTTAGTTTGCCGGCGATTAAACTTCTTTTATTCAGCGTCTCATCATAAATGAAAACTTTTTTAAAAACTACAAGTCTCATGGGCTTTAATGGTAAAATATAAATTTAAAAAATCGTTTGGGAAATGAGTTTACTCCCTGGGTACTTTCTTTGTATACTTTTGACTATACGGGCCGAGTCCGGGATTTACGGGAAATCGCAGGTTTTCGTTTGCAGGCGATTAAACTTCTTTTATTCAGCGTCTCATCAAAAATGAAAACTTTTTTAAAAACTACAAGTCTCATGGGCTTTAGTGGTAAAATATAAATTTAAAAAATCGTTTGGGAAATGAGTTTACTCCCTGGGTACTTTCTTTGTATACTTTTGACTATACGGGCCGAGTCCGGGATTTACGGGAAATCGCAGGTTTTCGTTTGCAGGCGATTAAACTTCTTTTATTCAGCGTCTCATCAAAAATTAAAACATTTTTGAAAACTACAAGTCTCATGCGTTTTAGTGGTGAAAAAATAATTTAAAAAATCGTTCGGGAAAGGCGTTTACACCCCGGGTACTTTCTTTGTATACTTTTGACTATACGGGCCGAGTCCGGGATTTACGGGAAATCGCGGGTTTTAGTTTGCCGGCGATTAAACTTCTTTTATTCAGCGTCTCATCATAAATGAAAACTTTTTTAAAAACTACAAGTCTCATGGGCTTTAGTGGTAAAATATAAATTTAAAAAATCGTTTGGGAAATGAGTTTACTCCCTGGGTACTTCTCTTTGTATACTTTTGACTATACGGGCCGAGTCCGGGATTTACGGGAAATCGCAGGTTTTCGTTTGCAGGCGATTAAACTTCTTTTATTCAGCGTCTCATCAAAAATGAAAACATTTTTGAAAACTACAAGTCTCATGCGTTTTAGTGGTGAAAAAATAATTTAAAAAATCGATCGAGAAATGAGTTTACACCCTGGGTACTTTCTTTGTATACTTTTGACTATACGGGCCGAGTCCGGGATTTACGGGAAATCGCAGGTTTTCGTTTGCCGGCGATTAAACCACTTTCATTAAGCGTCTCATCAAAAATGAAAAGATTTCTAAAAACTACAAGTCTCATGCGTTTTAGTGGTGAAAAAATAATTTAAAAAATCGTTCGGGAAATGAGTTTACTCCCTGGGTACTTTCTTTGTATACTTTTGACTATACGGGCCGAGTCCGGGATTTACGGGAAATCGCAGGTTTTCGTTTGCAGGCGATTAAACTTCTTTTATTCAGCGTCTCATCAAAAATGAAAACATTTTTGAAAACTACAAGTCTCATGCGTTTTAGTGGTGAAAAAATAATTTAAAAAATCGATCGAGAAATGAGTTTACACCCTGGGTACTTTCTTTGTATACTTTTGACTATACGGGCCGAGTCCGGGATTTACGGGAAATCGCAGGTTTTCGTTTGCCGGCGATTAAACCACTTTCATTAAGCGTCTCATCAAAAATGAAAAGATTTCTGAAAACTACAAGTCTCATGCGTTTTAGTGGTGAAAAAATAATTTAAAAAATCGTTCGGGAAATGAGTTTACTCCCTGGGTACTTTCTTTGTATACTTTTGACTATACGGGCCGAGTCCGGGATTTACGGGAAATCGCGGGTTTTCGTTTGCCGGCGATTAAACTTCTTTTATTTAGTGTCTCATCAAAAAAGAAAACATTTTTAAAAACTACAAGTCTCATGGGCTTTAGTGGTGAAATAATAATTTAAAAAATCGTTTGGGAAATTAGTTTACTCCCTGGGTACTTTCTTTGTATACTTTTGACTATACGGGCCGAGTCCGGGATTTACGGGAAATCGCAGGTTTTCGTTTGCCGGCGATTAAACTTCTTTTATTCAGCGTCTCATCAAAAATGAAAACATTTTAAAAAACTACAAGTCTCATGGGCTTTAGTGGTGAAATAATAATTTAAAAAATCGTTCGGGAAATGAGTTTACTCACTGGGTACTTTCCTTGTATACTTTTGACTATACGGGCCGAGTCCGGGATTTACGGCAAATCGCGGGTTTTCGTTTGCCGGCGATTAAACTTCTTTTATTCAGCGTCTCATCAAAAATAAAAACATTTTTAAAAACTACAAGTCTCATGGGCTTTAGTGGTGAAATAATAATTTAAAAAATCGTTCGAGAAATGAGTTTACACCCTGGGTACTTTCTTTGTATACTTTTGACTATACGGGCCGAGTCCGGGATTTACGGGAAATCGCAGGTTTTCGTTTGCCGGCGATTAAACCACTTTCATTAAGCGTCTCATCAAAAATGAAAAGATTTCTGAAAACTACAAGTCTCATGCGTTTTAGTGGTGAAAAAATAATTTAAAAAATCGTTCGGGAAATGAGTTTACTCCCTGGGTACTTTCTTTGTATACTTTTGACTATACGGGCCGAGTCCGGGATTTACGGGAAATCGCGGGTTTTCGTTTGCCGGCGATTAAACTTCTTTTATTCAGCGTCTCATCAAAAAAGAAAACATTTTTAAAAACTACAAGTCTCATGGGTTTTAGTGGTGAAATAATAATTTAAAAAATCGTTTGGGAAATTAGTTTACTCCCTGGGTACTTTCTTTGTATACTTTTGACTATACGGGCCGAGTCCGGGATTTACGGGAAATCGCAGGTTTTCGTTTGCCGGCGATTAAACTTCTTTTATTCAGCGTCTCATCAAAAATGAAAACATTTTTGAAAACTACAAGTCGCATGCGTTTTAGTGGTGAAAAAAAAATTTAAAAAATCGTTCGGGAAATGAGTTTACTTCCTGGGTACTTTCTTTGTATACATTCGACTATACGGGCCAAGCCCGGGATTTACGGGAAATCGCGGGATTTCGTTTGCCGGCGATTAAACCTCTTTTATTAAGCGTCTCATCAAAACTAAAAACATTTTTAAAAACTACAAGTCTCATGGGCTTTAGTGGTGAAATAATAATTTAAAAAATCGTTCGGGAAATGAGTTTACACCCCGGGTTCTTTCTTTGTATACTTTTGACTATACGGGCCGAGTCCGGGATATACGGGAAATCGCAGGTTTTCGTTTGCCGGCGATTAAACTTCTTTTATTCAGCGTCTCATCAAAAATGAAAACATTTTTAAAAACTACAAGTCTCATGGGCTTTAGTGGTGAAATAATAATTTAAAAAATCGTTCGGGAAATGAGTTTACACCCCGGGTACTTTCCTTGTATACTTTTGACTATACGGGCCGAGTCCGGGATTTACGGGAAATCGCAGGTTTTAGTTTGCCGGCGATTAAACTTCTTTTATTCAGCGTCTCATCAAAAATGAAAACATTTTTAAAAACTACAAGTCTCATGGGCTTTAGTGGTGAAATAATAATTTAAATAATCGTTTGGGAAATGAGTTTACTCCCTGGGTACTTTCTTTGTATACATATGACTATACGGGCCGAGTCCGGGATTTACGGGAAATCGCAGGTTTTCGTTTGCCGGCGATTAAACTTCTTTTATTCAGCGTCTCATCAAAAATGAAAACATTTTTAAAAACTACAAGTCTCATGGGCTTTAGTGGTAAAATATAAATTTAAAAAATCCTTTGGGAAATGAGTTTACTCCCTGGGTACTTTCTTTTTATACTTTTGACTATACGGGCCGAGTCCGGGATTTACGGGAAATCGCAGGTTTTCGTTTGCCGGCGATTAAACTTCTTTTATTCAGCGTCTCATCAAAAATGAAAACATTTTTGAAAACTACAAGTCTCAGGCGTTTTAGTGGTGAAAAAAAAATTTAAAAAATCGTTCGAGAAATGAGTTTACACCCTGGGTACTTTCTTTGTATACTTTTGACTATACGGGCCGAGTCCGGGATTTACGGGAAATCGCAGGTTTTCGTTTGCCGGCGATTAAACCACTTTCATTAAGCGTCTCATCAAAAATGAAAAGATTTCTGAAAACTACAAGTCTCATGCGTTTTAGTGGTGAAAATATAATTTAAAAAATCGTTCGGGAAATGAGTTTACTCCCTGGGTACTTTCTTTGTATACTTTTGACTATACGGGCCGAGACCGGGATTTACGGGAAATCGCGGGTTTTCATTTGCCGGCGATTAAACTTCTTTTATTCAGCGTCTCATCATAAATGAAAACTTTTTTAAAAACTACAAGTCTCATGGGCTTTAGTGGTAAAATATAAATTTAAAAAATCGTTTGGGAAATGAGTTTACTCCCTGGGTACTTTCTTTGTATACTTTTGACTATACGGGCCGAGTCCGGGATTTACGGGAAATCGCAGGTTTTCGTTTGCAGGCGATTAAACTTCTTTTATTCAGCGTCTCATCAAAAATGAAAACATTTTTGAAAACTACAAGTCTCATGCGTTTTAGTGGTGAAAAAATAATTTAAAAAATCGTTCGGGAAATGCGTTTACACCCCGGGTACTTTCTTTGTATACTTTTGACTATACGGGCCGAGTCCGGGATTTACGGGAAATCGCGGGTTTTAGTTTGCCGGCGATTAAACTTCTTTTATTCAGCGTCTCATCATAAATGAAAACTTTTTTAAAAACTACAAGTCTCATGGGCTTTAATGGTAAAATATAAATTTAAAAAATCGTTTGGGAAATGAGTTTACTCCCTGGGTACTTTCTTTGTATACTTTTGACTATACGGGCCGAGTCCGGGATTTACGGGAAATCGCAGGTTTTCGTTTGCAGGCGATTAAACTTCTTTTATTCAGCGTCTCATCAAAAATGAAAACTTTTTTAAAAACTACAAGTCTCATGGGCTTTAGTGGTAAAATATAAATTTAAAAAATCGTTTGGGAAATGAGTTTACTCCCTGGGTACTTTCTTTGTATACTTTTGACTATACGGGCCGAGTCCGGGATTTACGGGAAATCGCAGGTTTTCGTTTGCAGGCGATTAAACTTCTTTTATTCAGCGTCTCATCAAAAATTAAAACATTTTTGAAAACTACAAGTCTCATGCGTTTTAGTGGTGAAAAAATAATTTAAAAAATCGTTCGGGAAAGGCGTTTACACCCCGGGTACTTTCTTTGTATACTTTTGACTATACGGGCCGAGTCCGGGATTTACGGGAAATCGCGGGTTTTAGTTTGCCGGCGATTAAACTTCTTTTATTCAGCGTCTCATCATAAATGAAAACTTTTTTAAAAACTACAAGTCTCATGGGCTTTAGTGGTAAAATATAAATTTAAAAAATCGTTTGGGAAATGAGTTTACTCCCTGGGTACTTCTCTTTGTATACTTTTGACTATACGGGCCGAGTCCGGGATTTACGGGAAATCGCAGGTTTTCGTTTGCAGGCGATTAAACTTCTTTTATTCAGCGTCTCATCAAAAATGAAAACATTTTTGAAAACTACAAGTCTCATGCGTTTTAGTGGTGAAAAAATAATTTAAAAAATCGATCGAGAAATGAGTTTACACCCTGGGTACTTTCTTTGTATACTTTTGACTATACGGGCCGAGTCCGGGATTTACGGGAAATCGCAGGTTTTCGTTTGCCGGCGATTAAACCACTTTCATTAAGCGTCTCATCAAAAATGAAAAGATTTCTAAAAACTACAAGTCTCATGCGTTTTAGTGGTGAAAAAATAATTTAAAAAATCGTTCGGGAAATGAGTTTACTCCCTGGGTACTTTCTTTGTATACTTTTGACTATACGGGCCGAGTCCGGGATTTACGGGAAATCGCAGGTTTTCGTTTGCAGGCGATTAAACTTCTTTTATTCAGCGTCTCATCAAAAATGAAAACATTTTTGAAAACTACAAGTCTCATGCGTTTTAGTGGTGAAAAAATAATTTAAAAAATCGATCGAGAAATGAGTTTACACCCTGGGTACTTTCTTTGTATACTTTTGACTATACGGGCCGAGTCCGGGATTTACGGGAAATCGCAGGTTTTCGTTTGCCGGCGATTAAACCACTTTCATTAAGCGTCTCATCAAAAATGAAAAGATTTCTGAAAACTACAAGTCTCATGCGTTTTAGTGGTGAAAAAATAATTTAAAAAATCGTTCGGGAAATGAGTTTACTCCCTGGGTACTTTCTTTGTATACTTTTGACTATACGGGCCGAGTCCGGGATTTACGGGAAATCGCGGGTTTTCGTTTGCCGGCGATTAAACTTCTTTTATTTAGTGTCTCATCAAAAAAGAAAACATTTTTAAAAACTACAAGTCTCATGGGCTTTAGTGGTGAAATAATAATTTAAAAAATCGTTTGGGAAATTAGTTTACTCCCTGGGTACTTTCTTTGTATACTTTTGACTATACGGGCCGAGTCCGGGATTTACGGGAAATCGCAGGTTTTCGTTTGCCGGCGATTAAACTTCTTTTATTCAGCGTCTCATCAAAAATGAAAACATTTTAAAAAACTACAAGTCTCATGGGCTTTAGTGGTGAAATAATAATTTAAAAAATCGTTCGGGAAATGAGTTTACTCACTGGGTACTTTCCTTGTATACTTTTGACTATACGGGCCGAGTCCGGGATTTACGGCAAATCGCGGGTTTTCGTTTGCCGGCGATTAAACTTCTTTTATTCAGCGTCTCATCAAAAATAAAAACATTTTTAAAAACTACAAGTCTCATGGGCTTTAGTGGTGAAATAATAATTTAAAAAATCGTTCGAGAAATGAGTTTACACCCTGGGTACTTTCTTTGTATACTTTTGACTATACGGGCCGAGTCCGGGATTTACGGGAAATCGCAGGTTTTCGTTTGCCGGCGATTAAACCACTTTCATTAAGCGTCTCATCAAAAATGAAAAGATTTCTGAAAACTACAAGTCTCATGCGTTTTAGTGGTGAAAAAATAATTTAAAAAATCGTTCGGGAAATGAGTTTACTCCCTGGGTACTTTCTTTGTATACTTTTGACTATACGGGCCGAGTCCGGGATTTACGGGAAATCGCGGGTTTTCGTTTGCCGGCGATTAAACTTCTTTTATTCAGCGTCTCATCAAAAAAGAAAACATTTTTAAAAACTACAAGTCTCATGGGTTTTAGTGGTGAAATAATAATTTAAAAAATCGTTTGGGAAATTAGTTTACTCCCTGGGTACTTTCTTTGTATACTTTTGACTATACGGGCCGAGTCCGGGATTTACGGGAAATCGCAGGTTTTCGTTTGCCGGCGATTAAACTTCTTTTATTCAGCGTCTCATCAAAAATGAAAACATTTTTGAAAACTACAAGTCGCATGCGTTTTAGTGGTGAAAAAAAAATTTAAAAAATCGTTCGGGAAATGAGTTTACTTCCTGGGTACTTTCTTTGTATACATTCGACTATACGGGCCAAGCCCGGGATTTACGGGAAATCGCGGGATTTCGTTTGCCGGCGATTAAACCTCTTTTATTAAGCGTCTCATCAAAACTAAAAACATTTTTAAAAACTACAAGTCTCATGGGCTTTAGTGGTGAAATAATAATTTAAAAAATCGTTCGGGAAATGAGTTTACACCCCGGGTTCTTTCTTTGTATACTTTTGACTATACGGGCCGAGTCCGGGATATACGGGAAATCGCAGGTTTTCGTTTGCCGGCGATTAAACTTCTTTTATTCAGCGTCTCATCAAAAATGAAAACATTTTTAAAAACTACAAGTCTCATGGGCTTTAGTGGTGAAATAATAATTTAAAAAATCGTTCGGGAAATGAGTTTACACCCCGGGTACTTTCCTTGTATACTTTTGACTATACGGGCCGAGTCCGGGATTTACGGGAAATCGCAGGTTTTAGTTTGCCGGCGATTAAACTTCTTTTATTCAGCGTCTCATCAAAAATGAAAACATTTTTAAAAACTACAAGTCTCATGGGCTTTAGTGGTGAAATAATAATTTAAATAATCGTTTGGGAAATGAGTTTACTCCCTGGGTACTTTCTTTGTATACATATGACTATACGGGCCGAGTCCGGGATTTACGGGAAATCGCAGGTTTTCGTTTGCCGGCGATTAAACTTCTTTTATTCAGCGTCTCATCAAAAATGAAAACATTTTTAAAAACTACAAGTCTCATGGGCTTTAGTGGTAAAATATAAATTTAAAAAATCCTTTGGGAAATGAGTTTACTCCCTGGGTACTTTCTTTTTATACTTTTGACTATACGGGCCGAGTCCGGGATTTACGGGAAATCGCAGGTTTTCGTTTGCCGGCGATTAAACTTCTTTTATTCAGCGTCTCATCAAAAATGAAAACATTTTTGAAAACTACAAGTCTCAGGCGTTTTAGTGGTGAAAAAAAAATTTAAAAAATCGTTCGAGAAATGAGTTTACACCCTGGGTACTTTCTTTGTATACTTTTGACTATACGGGCCGAGTCCGGGATTTACGGGAAATCGCAGGTTTTCGTTTGCCGGCGATTAAACCACTTTCATTAAGCGTCTCATCAAAAATGAAAAGATTTCTGAAAACTACAAGTCTCATGCGTTTTAGTGGTGAAAATATAATTTAAAAAATCGTTCGGGAAATGAGTTTACTCCCTGGGTACTTTCTTTGTATACTTTTGACTATACGGGCCGAGACCGGGATTTACGGGAAATCGCGGGTTTTCATTTGCCGGCGATTAAACTTCTTTTATTCAGCGTCTCATCAAAAAAGAAAACATTTTTAAAAACTACAAGTCTCATGGGCTTTAGTGGTGAAATAATAATTTAAAAAATCGTTTGGGAAATTAGTTTACTCCCTGGGTACTTTCTTTGTATACTTTTGACTATACGGGCCGAGTCCGGGATTTACTGGAAATCGCGGGTTTTCGTTTACCGGCGATTAAACTTCTTTTATTCAGCGTCTCATCAAAAAAGAAAACATTTTTAAAAACTACAAGTCTCATGGGTTTTAGTGGTGAAATAATAATTTAAAAAATCGTTTGGGAAATTAGTTTACTCCCTGGGTACTTTCTTTGTATACTTTTGACTATACGGGCCGAGTCCGGGATTTACGGGAAATCGCAGGTTTTCGTTTGCCGGCGATTAAACTTCTTTTATTCAGCGTCTCATCAAAAATGAAAACATTTTTGAAAACTACAAGTCGCATGCGTTTTAGTGGTGAAAAAAAAATTTAAAAAATCGTTCGGGAAATGAGTTTACACCCCGGGTTCTTTCTTTGTATACTTTTGACTATACGGGCCGAGTCCGGGATATACGGGAAATCGCAGGTTTTCGTTTGCCGGCGATTAAACTTCTTTTATTCAGCGTCTCATCAAAAATGAAAACATTTTTAAAAACTACAAGTCTCATGGGCTTTAGTGGTGAAATAATAATTTAAAAAATTGTTTGGGAAATGAGTTTACACCCCGGGTACTTTCCTTGTATACTTTTGACTATACGGGCCGAGTCCGGGATTTACGGGAAATCGCAGGTTTTCGTTTGCCGGCGATTAAACTTCTTTTATTCAGCGTCTCATCAAAAATGAAAACATTTTTAAAAACTACAAGTCTCATGGGCTTTAGTGGTGAAAAAATAATTTAAATAATCGTTTGGGAAATGAGTTTACTCCCTGGGTACTTTCTTTGTATACTTTTGACTATACGGGCCGAGTCCGGGATTTACGGGAAATCGCAGGTTTTTGTTTGCCGGCGATTAAACTTCTTTTATTCAGCGTCTCATCAAAAATTAAAACATTTTTGAAAACTACAAGTCTCATGCGTTTTAGTGGTGAAAAAATAATTTAAAAAATCGTTCGGGAAATGCGTTTACACCCTGGGTACTTTCTTTGTATAATTTTGACTATACGGACCGAGTCCGGGATTTACGGGAAATCGCGGGTTTTCGTTTGCCGGCGATTAAACTTCTTTTATTCAGCGTCTCATCAAAAATGAAAACATTTTTAAAAACTACAAGTCTCATGGGCTTTAGTGGTAAAATATAAATTTAAAAAATCGTTTAGGAAATGAGTTTACTCCCTGGGTACTTTCTTTGTATACTTTTGACTATACGGGCCGAGTCCGGGATTTACGGGAAATCGCAGGTTTTCGTTTGCCGGCGATTAAACTTCTTTTATTCAGCGTCTCATCAAAAATGAAAACATTTTTGAAAACTACAAGTCTCATGCGTTTTAGTGGTGAAAAAATAATTTAAAAAATCGTTCGAGAAATGAGTTTACACCCTGGGTACTTTCTTTGTATACTTTTGACTATACGGGCCGAGTCCGGGATTTACGGGAAATCGCAGGTTTTCGTTTGCCGGCGATTAAACCACTTTCATTAAGCGTCTCATCAAAAATGAAAAGATTTCTGAAAACTACAAGTCTCATGCGTTTTAGTGGTGAAAAAATAATTTAAAAAATCGTTCGGGAAATGAGTTTACTCCCCGGGGTACTTTCTTTGTATACTTTTGACTATACGGGCCGAGACCGGGATTTACGGGAAATCGCGGGTTTTCGTTTGCCGGCGATTAAACTTCTTTTATTCAGCGTCTCATCAAAAAAGAAAACATTTTTAAAAACTACAAGTCTCATGGGCTTTAGTGGTAAAATATAAATTTAAAAAATCGTTTGGGAAATGAGTTTACTCCCTGGGTACTTTCTTTGTATACTTTTGACTATACGGGCCGAGTCCGGGATTTACGGGAAATCGCAGGTTTTCGTTTGCCGGCGATTAAACTTCTTTTATTCAGCGTCTCATCAAAAATGAAAACATTTTTGAAAACTACAAGTCTCATGCGCTTTAGTGGTGAAAAAATAATTTAAAAAATCGTTCGAGAAATGAGTTTACACCCTGGGTACTTTCTTTGTATACTTTTGACTATACGGGCCGAGTCCGGGATTTACGGGAAATCGCAGGTTTTCGATTGCCGGCGATTAAACCACTTTCATTAGGCGTCTCATCAAAAATGAAAAGATTTCTGAAAACTACAAGTCTCATGCGTTTTAGTGGTGAAAAAATAATTTAAAAAATCGTTCGGGAAATGAGTTTACTCCCTGGGTACTTTCTTTGTATACTTTTGACTATACGGGCCGAGACCGGGATTTACGGGAAATCGCGGGTTTTCGTTTGCCGGCGATTAAACTTCTTTTATTCAGCGTCTCATCAAAAAAGAAAACATTTTTAAAAACTACAAGTCTCATGGGCTTTAGTGGTGAAATAATAATTTAAAAAATCGTTTGGGAAATTAGTTTACTCCCTGGGTACTTTCTTTGTATACTTTTGACTATACGGGCCGAGTCCGGGATTTACGGGAAATCGCAGGTTTTCGTTTGCCAGCGATTAAACTTCTTTTATTCAGCGTCTCATCAAAAATGAAAACATTTTTGAAAACTACAAGTCTCATGCGTTTTAGTGGTGAAAAAATGAATTAAAAAATCGTTCGGGAAATGAGTTTACACCCCGGGTACTTTCTTTGTATACTTTTGACTATACGGGCCAAGTCCGGGATATACGGGAAATCGCAGGTTTTCGTTTGCCGGCGATTAAACTTCTTTTATTCAGCGTCTCATCAAAAATGAAAACATTTTTAAAAACTACAAGTCTCATGGGTTTTAGTGGTGAAAAAATATTTTAAAAAATCGTTCGGGAAATGAGTTTACTGCCTGGGTACTTTCTTTGTATACTTTTGACTATACGGGCCGAGTCCGGGATTTACGGGAAGTCGCGGGTTTTCGTTTGCCGGCGCTTAAACTTCTTTTATTCAGCGTCTCATCAAAAATGAAAACATTTTTAAAAACTGCAAGTCTCATGGGCTTTAGTGGTGAAATAATAATTTAAAAAATCGTTCGGGAAATGAGTTTACACCCTGGGTACTTTCTTTGTATACTTTTGACTATACGGGCCAAGTCCGGGATTTACGGGAAATCGCGGGTTTTCGTTTGCCGGCGATTAAACTTCTTTTATTCAGCGTCTCATCAAAAATGAAAACATTTTTAAAAACTACAAGTCTCATGGGCTTTAGTGGTAAAATATAAATTTAAAAAATCCTTTGGGAAATGAGTTTACTCCCTGGGTACTTTCTTTGTATACTTTTGACTATACGGGCCGAGTCCGGGATTTACGGGAAATCGCAGGTTTTCGTTTGCCGGCGATTAAACTTCTTTTATTCAGCGTCTCATCAAAAATGAAAACATTTTTGAAAACTACAAGTCTCAGGCGTTTTAGTGGTGAAAAAAAAATTTAAAAAATCGTTCGAGAAATGAGTTTACACCCTGGGTACTTTCTTTGTATACTTTTGACTATACGGGCCGAGTCCGGGATTTACGGGAAATCGCAGGTTTTCGTTTGCCGGCGATTAAACCACTTTCATTAAGCGTCTCATCAAAAATGAAAAGATTTCTGAAAACTACAAGTCTCATGCGTTTTAGTGGTGAAAATATAATTTAAAAAATCGTTCGGGAAATGAGTTTACTCCCTGGGTACTTTCTTTGTATACTTTTGACTATACGGGCCGAGACCGGGATTTACGGGAAATCGCGGGTTTTCATTTGCCGGCGATTAAACTTCTTTTATTCAGCGTCTCATCAAAAAAGAAAACATTTTTAAAAACTACAAGTCTCATGGGCTTTAGTGGTGAAATAATAATTTAAAAAATCGTTTGGGAAATTAGTTTACTCCCTGGGTACTTTCTTTGTATACTTTTGACTATACGGGCCGAGTCCGGGATTTACTGGAAATCGCGGGTTTTCGTTTACCGGCGATTAAACTTCTTTTATTCAGCGTCTTATCAAAAAAGAAAACATTTTTAAAAACTACAAGTCTCATGGGTTTTAGTGGTGAAATAATAATTTAAAAAATCGTTTGGGAAATTAGTTTACTCCCTGGGTACTTTCTTTGTATACTTTTGACTATACGGGCCGAGTCCGGGATTTACGGGAAATCGCAGGTTTTCGTTTGCCGGCGATTAAACTTCTTTTATTCAGCGTCTCATCAAAAATGAAAACATTTTTGAAAACTACAAGTCACATGCGTTTTAGTGGTGAAAAAAAAATTTAAAAAATCGTTCGGGAAATGAGTTTACACCCCGGGTTCTTTCTTTGTATACTTTTGACTATACGGGCCGAGTCCGGGATATACGGGAAATCGCAGGTTTTCGTTTGCCGGCGATTAAACTTCTTTTATTCAGCGTCTCATCAAAAATGAAAACATTTTTAAAAACTACAAGTCTCATGGGCTTTAGTGGTGAAATAATAATTTAAAAAATTGTTTGGGAAATGAGTTTACACCCCGGGTACTTTCCTTGTATACTTTTGACTATACGGGCCGAGTCCGGGATTTACGGGAAATCGCAGGTTTTCGTTTGCCGGCGATTAAACTTCTTTTATTCAGCGTCTCATCAAAAATGAAAACATTTTTAAAAACTACAAGTCTCATGGGCTTTAGTGGTGAAAAAATAATTTAAATAATCGTTTGGGAAATGAGTTTACTCCCTGGGTACTTTCTTTGTATACTTTTGACTATACGGGCCGAGTCCGGGATTTACGGGAAATCGCAGGTTTTTGTTTGCCGGCGATTAAACTTCTTTTATTCAGCGTCTCATCAAAAATTAAAACATTTTTGAAAACTACAAGTCTCATGCGTTTTAGTGGTGAAAAAATAATTTAAAAAATCGTTCGGGAAATGCGTTTACACCCTGGGTACTTTCTTTGTATAATTTTGACTATACGGACCGAGTCCGGGATTTACGGGAAATCGCGGGTTTTCGTTTGCCGGCGATTAAACTTCTTTTATTCAGCGTCTCATCAAAAATGAAAACATTTTTAAAAACTACAAGTCTCATGGGCTTTAGTGGTAAAATATAAATTTAAAAAATCGTTTAGGAAATGAGTTTACTCCCTGGGTACTTTCTTTGTATACTTTTGACTATACGGGCCGAGTCCGGGATTTACGGGAAATCGCAGGTTTTCGTTTGCCGGCGATTAAACTTCTTTTATTCAGCGTCTCATCAAAAATGAAAACATTTTTGAAAACTACAAGTCTCATGCGTTTTAGTGGTGAAAAAATAATTTAAAAAATCGTTCGAGAAATGAGTTTACACCCTGGGTACTTTCTTTGTATACTTTTGACTATACGGGCCGAGTCCGGGATTTACGGGAAATCGCAGGTTTTCGTTTGCCGGCGATTAAACCACTTTCATTAAGCGTCTCATCAAAAATGAAAAGATTTCTGAAAACTACAAGTCTCATGCGTTTTAGTGGTGAAAAAATAATTTAAAAAATCGTTCGGGAAATGAGTTTACTCCCCGGGGTACTTTCTTTGTATACTTTTGACTATACGGGCCGAGACCGGGATTTACGGGAAATCGCGGGTTTTCGTTTGCCGGCGATTAAACTTCTTTTATTCAGCGTCTCATCAAAAAAGAAAACATTTTTAAAAACTACAAGTCTCATGGGCTTTAGTGGTAAAATATAAATTTAAAAAATCGTTTGGGAAATGAGTTTACTCCCTGGGTACTTTCTTTGTATACTTTTGACTATACGGGCCGAGTCCGGGATTTACGGGAAATCGCAGGTTTTCGTTTGCCGGCGATTAAACTTCTTTTATTCAGCGTCTCATCAAAAATGAAAACATTTTTGAAAACTACAAGTCTCATGCGCTTTAGTGGTGAAAAAATAATTTAAAAAATCGTTCGAGAAATGAGTTTACACCCTGGGTACTTTCTTTGTATACTTTTGACTATACGGGCCGAGTCCGGGATTTACGGGAAATCGCAGGTTTTCGATTGCCGGCGATTAAACCACTTTCATTAGGCGTCTCATCAAAAATGAAAAGATTTCTGAAAACTACAAGTCTCATGCGTTTTAGTGGTGAAAAAATAATTTAAAAAATCGTTCGGGAAATGAGTTTACTCCCTGGGTACTTTCTTTGTATACTTTTGACTATACGGGCCGAGACCGGGATTTACGGGAAATCGCGGGTTTTCGTTTGCCGGCGATTAAACTTCTTTTATTCAGCGTCTCATCAAAAAAGAAAACATTTTTAAAAACTACAAGTCTCATGGGCTTTAGTGGTGAAATAATAATTTAAAAAATCGTTTGGGAAATTAGTTTACTCCCTGGGTACTTTCTTTGTATACTTTTGACTATACGGGCCGAGTCCGGGATTTACGGGAAATCGCAGGTTTTCGTTTGCCAGCGATTAAACTTCTTTTATTCAGCGTCTCATCAAAAATGAAAACATTTTTGAAAACTACAAGTCTCATGCGTTTTAGTGGTGAAAAAATGAATTAAAAAATCGTTCGGGAAATGAGTTTACACCCCGGGTACTTTCTTTGTATACTTTTGACTATACGGGCCAAGTCCGGGATATACGGGAAATCGCAGGTTTTCGTTTGCCGGCGATTAAACTTCTTTTATTCAGCGTCTCATCAAAAATGAAAACATTTTTAAAAACTACAAGTCTCATGGGTTTTAGTGGTGAAAAAATATTTTAAAAAATCGTTCGGGAAATGAGTTTACTGCCTGGGTACTTTCTTTGTATACTTTTGACTATACGGGCCGAGTCCGGGATTTACGGGAAGTCGCGGGTTTTCGTTTGCCGGCGCTTAAACTTCTTTTATTCAGCGTCTCATCAAAAATGAAAACATTTTTAAAAACTGCAAGTCTCATGGGCTTTAGTGGTGAAATAATAATTTAAAAAATCGTTCGGGAAATGAGTTTACACCCTGGGTACTTTCTTTGTATACTTTTGACTATACGGGCCAAGTCCGGGATTTACGGGAAATCGCAGGTTTTCGTTTGCCGGCGATTAAACTTCTTTTATTCAGCGTCTCATCAAAAATGAAAACATTTTTGAAAACTACAAGTCTCATGCGTTTTAGGGGTGAAAAAATAATTTAAAAAATCGTTCGGGAAATGAGTTTACTCCCTGGGTACTTTCTTTGTATACTTTTGACTATGCGGGCCGAGTCCGGGGTTTACGGGAAATGGCGGGTTTTTGTTTGCCGGCGATTAAACTTCTTTTATTCAGAGTCTCATCAAAAATGAAAACATTTTTAAAAACTACAAGTTTCATGGGTTTTAGTGGTGAAATAATAATTTAAAAAATCGTTCAGGAAATGAGTTTACACCCTGGGTATTTTCTTTGTATACTTTTGACTATACGGGCCGAGTCCGGGATTTACGGGAAATCGCAGGTTTTCGTTTGCCGGCGATTAAACTTCTTTCATTCAGCGTCTCATCAAAAATGAAAACATTTTTGAAAACTACAAGTCTCATGCGTTTTAGTGGTGAAAATATAATTTAAAAAATCATTCGGGAAATGAGTTTACTCCCTGGGTACTTTCTTTGTATACTTTTGATTATACGGACCGAGTCCGGGGTTTACGGGAAATGGCGGGTTTTCGTTTGCCGGCGATTAAACTTCTTCTATTCAGCGTCTCATCAAAAATGAAAACATTTTTGAAAACTACAAGTCTCATGCGTTTTAGTGGTGAAAAGATAATTTAAAAAATCGTTTTGGAAATGAGTTTACTCACAGGGTACTTTCTTTGTATACATTCGACTATACCGGCCAAGCCCGGGATTTACGGGAAATCGCGGGTTTTTGTTTGCCGGCGATTACACCACTTTCATTAAGCGTCTCATCAAAAATGAAAACATTTCTAAAAACTACAAGTCTCATGCGTTTTAGTGGTGAAAAAATAATTTAAAAAATCGTTCGGGAAATGAGTTTACTCCCTGGGTACTTTCTTTGTATACTTTTGACTATGCGGGCCGAGTCCGGGGTTTACGGGAAATGGCGGGTTTTTGTTTGCCGGCGATTAAACTTCTTTTATTCAGAGTCTCATCAAAAATGAAAACATTTTTAAAAACTACAAGTCTCATGGGTTTTAGTGGTGAAATAATAATTTAAAAAATCGTTCAGGAAATGAGTTTACACCCTGGGTATTTTCTTTGTATACTTTTGACTATACGGGCCGAGTCCGGGATTTACGGGAAATCGCAGGTTTTCGTTTGCCGGCGATTAAACTTCTTTCATTCAGCGTCTCATCAAAAATGAAAACATTTTTGAAAACTACAAGTCTCATGCGTTTTAGTGGTGAAAATATAATTTAAAAAATCATTCGGGAAATGAGTTTACTCCCTGGGTACTTTCTTTGTATACTTTTGATTATACGGACCGAGTCCGGGGTTTACGGGAAATGGCGGGTTTTCGTTTGCCGGCGATTAAACTTCTTCAATTCAGCGTCTCATCAAAAATGAAAACATTTTTGAAAACTACAAGTCTCATGCGTTTTAGTGGTGAAAAGATAATTTAAAAAATCGTTTTGGAAATGAGTTTACTCACAGGGTACTTTCTTTGTATACATTCGACTATACCGGCCAAGCCCGGGATTTACGGGAAATCGCGGGTTTTTGTTTGCCGGCGATTACACCACTTTCATTAAGCGTCTCATCAAAAATGAAAACATTTCTAAAAACTACAAGTCTCATGCATTTTAGTGGTGAAAAAATAATTTAAAAAATCGTTCGGGAACTGAGTTTACTCCCTGGGTACTTTCTTTGTATACTTTTGACTATACGGGCCGAGTCCGGGATTTACGGGAAATCGCGGGTTTTCGTTTGCCGGCGATTAAACTTCTTTTATTCAGCGTCTCATCAAAAATGAAAACATTTTTAAAAACTACAAGTCTCATTGGCTTTAGTGGTGAAATAATAATTCAAAAAATCGTTTTGGAAATTAGTTTACTCCCTGGGTACTTTCCTTGTATAATTTTGACTATACGGGCCGAGTTTGGGATTTACGGGAAATCGCAGGTTTTCGTTTGCCGGCGATTAAACTTCTTTTATTCAGCGTCTCATCAAAAATGAAAACATTTTTGAAAACTACAAGTCTCATGCGTTTTAGTGGTGAAAATATAATTTAAAAAATCATTCGGGAAATGAGTTTACTCCCTGGGTACTTTCTTTGTATACTTTTGATTATACAGACCGAGTCCGGGGTTTACGGGAAATGCCGGGTTTTCGTTTGCCGGCGATTAAACTTCTTCTATTCAGCGTCTCATCAAAAATGAAAACATTTTTGAAAACTACAAGTCTCATGCGTTTTAGTGGTGAAAAGATAATTTAAAAAATCGTTTTGGAAATGAGTTTACTCACAGGGTACTTTCTTTGTGTACATTCGACTATACCGGCCAAGCCCGGGATTTACGGGAAATCGCGGGTTTTTGTTTGCCGGCGATTACACCACTTTCATTAAGCGTCTCATCAAAAATGAAAACATTTCTAAAAACTACATGTCTCATGCATTTTAGTGGTGAAAAAATAATTTAAAAAATCGTTCGGGAAATGAGTTTACTCCCTGGGTACTTTCTTTTTATACTTTTGACTATACGGGCCGAGTCCGGGATTTACGGGAAATCGCAGGTTTTCGTTTGCCGGCGATTAAACTTCTTTTATTCAGCGTCTCATCAAAAATGAAAACATTTTTAAAAACTACAAGTCTCATGCGTTTTTGTGGTGAAAAAATAAAATAAAAAATCGTTCGGGAAATGAGTTTACTCCCTGGGTACTATCTTTGTATACTTCTGACTATACGGGCCAAGCTCGGGATTCACGGGAAATCTCGGGTTTTCGTTTGCCGGCGATTAAACCTCTTTCATTAAGCGTCTCATCAAAAATGAAAACATTTTTGAAAACTACAAGTCTCATGCGTTTTAGTGGTGAAAAAAAAATTTAAAAAATCGTTCGGGAAGTGAGTTTACTCCCTGGGTACTTTCTTTGTATACATTCGACTATACGGGCCAAGCCCGGGATTTACGGGAAATCGCGGGATTTCGTTTGCCGGCGATTAAACCTCTTTCATTAAGCGTCTCATCAAAAATGAAAACATTTTTAAAAACTACAAGTCTCATTGGCTTTAGTGGTGAAATAATAATTCAAAAAATCGTTTTGGAAATTAGTTTACTCCCTGGGTACTTTCCTTGTATAATTTTGACTATACGGGCCGAGTTTGGGATTTACGGGAAATCGCAGGTTTTCGTTTGCCGGCGATTAAACTTCTTTTATTCAGCGTCTCATCAAAAATGAAAACATTTTTGAAAACTACAAGTCTCATGCGTTTTAGTGGTGAAAATATAATTTAAAAAATCATTCGGGAAATGAGTTTACTCCCTGGGTACTTTCTTTGTATACTTTTGATTATACAGACCGAGTCCGGGGTTTACGGGAAATGGCGGGTTTTCGTTTGCCGGCGATTAAACTTCTTCTATTCAGCGTCTCATCAAAAATGAAAACATTTTTGAAAACTACAAGTCTCATGCGTTTTAGTGGTGAAAAGATAATTTAAAAAATCGTTTTGGAAATGAGTTTACTCACAGGGTACTTTCTTTGTGTACATTCGACTATACCGGCCAAGCCCGGGATTTACGGGAAATCGCGGGTTTTTGTTTGCCGGCGATTACACCACTTTCATTAAGCGTCTCATCAAAAATGAAAACATTTCTAAAAACTACATGTCTCATGCATTTTAGTGGTGAAAAAATAATTTAAAAAATCGTTCGGGAAATGAGTTTACTCCCTGGGTACTTTCTTTTTATACTTTTGACTATACGGGCCGAGTCCGGGATTTACGGGAAATCGCAGGTTTTCGTTTGCCGGCGATTAAACTTCTTTTATTCAGCGTCTCATCAAAAATGAAAACATTTTTAAAAACTACAAGTCTCATGCGTTTTTGTGGTGAAAAAATAAAATAAAAAATCGTTCGGGAAATGAGTTTACTCCCTGGGTACTATCTTTGTATACTTCTGACTATACGGGCCAAGCTCGGGATTCACGGGAAATCTCGGGTTTTCGTTTGCCGGCGATTAAACCTCTTTCATTAAGCGTCTCATCAAAAATGAAAACATTTTTGAAAACTACAAGTCTCATGCGTTTTAGTGGTGAAAAAAAAATTTAAAAAATCGTTCGGGAAGTGAGTTTACTCCCTGGGTACTTTCTTTGTATACATTCGACTATACGGGCCGAGTACGGGATTTACGGGAAATCGCGGGTTTTCGTTTGCCGGCGATTAAACTTCTTTTATTCAGCGTCTCATCAAAAATGAAAACATTTTTGAAAACTACAAGTCTCATGCGTTTTAGTGGTGAAAAAATAATTTAAAAATTCGTTCGGGAAATGAGTTTACTCATTGGGTACTTTCCTTGTATACTTTTGACTATACGGGCCGAGTCCGGGATTTACGGCAAATCGCGGGTTTTCGTTTGCCGGCGATTAAACTTCTTTTATTCAGCGTCTCATCAAAAATGAAAACATTTTTGAAAACTACAAGTCTCAAGCGTTTTAGTGGTGAAAAGATAATTTAAAAAATCGCTTTGGAAATGAGTTTACTCACAGGGTACTTTCTTTGTGTACATTCGACTATACGGGCCAAGCCCGGGATTTACGGGAAATGGCGTGTTTTCGTTTGCCGGCGATTAAACCACTTTCATTAAGCGTCTCATCAAAAATGAAAACATTTCTGAAAACAACAAGTCTCATGCGTTTTAGTGGTGAAAAAATAATTTAAAAATTCGTTCGGGAAATGAGTTTACTCACTGGGTACTTTCCTTGTATACTTTTGACTATACGGGCCGAGTCCGGGATTTACGGCAAATCGCGGGTTTTCGTTTGCCGGCGATTAAACTTCTTTTATTCAGCGTCTCATCAAAAATGAAAACATTTTTAAAAACTACAAGTCTCATGGGCTTTAGTGGTGAAATAATAATTTAAATAATCGTTTGTGAAATGAGTTTACTCCCTGGGTACTTTCTTTGTATACTTTTGACTATACGGGCCGAGTCCGGGATTTACGGGAAATCGCAGGTTTTCGTTTGCCGGCGATTAAACTTCTTTTATTCAGCGTCTCATCAAAAATGAAAACATTTTTGAAAACTACAAGTCTCATGCGTTTTAGTGGTGAAAAGAAAATTTAAAAAATCGTTCGGGAAGTGAGTTTACTCCCTGGGTACTTTCTTTGTATACATTCGACTATACGGGCCGAGTACGGGATTTACGGGAAATCGCGGGTTTTCGTTTGCCGGCGATTAAACTTCTTTTATTCAGCGTCTCATCAAAAATGAAAACATTTTTGAAAACTGCAAGTCTCATGCGTTTTAGTGGTGAAAAAATAATTTAAAAATTCGTTCGGGAAATGAGTTTACTCACTGGGTACTTTCCTTGTATACTTTTGACTATACGGGCCGAGTCCGGGATTTACGGCAAATCGCGGGTTTTCGTTTGCCGGCGATTAAACTTCTTTTATTCAGCGTCTCATCAAAAATGAAAACATTTTTGAAAACTACAAGTCTCAAGCGTTTTAGTGGTGAAAAGATAATTTAAAAAATCGTTTTGGAAATGAGTTTACTCACAGGGTACTTTCTTTGTGTACATTCGACTATACGGGCCAAGCCCGGGATTTACGGGAAATGGCGTGTTTTCGTTTGCCGGCGATTAAACCACTTTCATTAAGCGTCTCATCAAAAATGAAAACATTTCTGAAAACAACAAGTCTCATGCGTTTTAGTGGTGAAAAAATAATTTAAAAATTCGTTCGGGAAATGAGTTTACTCACTGGGTACTTTCCTTGTATACTTTTGACTATACGGGCCGAGTCCGGGATTTACGGCAAATCGCGGGTTTTCGTTTGCCGGCGATTAAACTTCTTTTATTCAGCGTCTCATCAAAAATGAAAACATTTTTAAAAACTACAAGTCTCATGGGCTTTAGTGGTGAAATAATAATTTAAATAATCGTTTGTGAAATGAGTTTACTCCCTGGGTACTTTCTTTGTATACTTTTGACTATACGGGCCGAGTCCGGGATTTACGGGAAATCGCAGGTTTTCGTTTGCCGGCGATTAAACTTCTTTTATTCAGCGTCTCATCAAAAATTAAAACATTTTTGAAAACTACAAGTCTCATGCGTTTTAGTGGTGAAAAAATAATTTAAAAAATCGTTCGGGAAATGCGTTTACACCCCGGGTACTTTCTTTGTATACTTTTGACTATACGGGCCGAGTCCGGGATTTACGGGAAATCGCGGGTTTTAGTTTGCCGGCGATTAAACCACTTTCATTAAGCGTCTCATCAAAAATGAAAACATTTCTGAAAACAACAAGTCTCATGCGTTTTAGTGGTGAAAAAATAATTTAAAAATTCGTTCGGGAAATGAGTTTACTCACTGGGTACTTTCCTTGTATACTTTTGACTATACGGGCCGAGTCCGGGATTTACGGCAAATCGCGGGTTTTCGTTTGCCGGCGATTAAACTTCTTTTATTCAGCGTCTCATCAAAAATGAAAACATTTTTAAAAACTACAAGTCTCATGGGCTTTAGTGGTGAAATAATAATTTAAATAATCGTTTGTGAAATGAGTTTACTCCCTGGGTACTTTCTTTGTATACTTTTGACTATACGGGCCGAGTCCGGGATTTACGGGAAATCGCAGGTTTTCGTTTGCCGGCGATTAAACTTCTTTTATTCAGCGTCTCATCAAAAATTAAAACATTTTTGAAAACTACAAGTCTCATGCGTTTTAGTGGTGAAAAAATAATTTAAAAAATCGTTCGGGAAATGCGTTTACACCCCGGGTACTTTCTTTGTATACTTTTGACTATACGGGCCGAGTCCGGGATTTACGGGAAATCGCGGGTTTTAGTTTGCCGGCGATTAAACTTCTTTTATTCAGCGTCTCATCATAAATGAAAACTTTTTTAAAAACTACAAGTCTCATTGGCTTTAGTGGTAAAATATAAATTTAAAAAATCGTTTGGGAAATGAGTTTACTCCCTGGGTCCTTTCTTTGTATACTTTTGACTATACGGGCCGAGTCCGGGATTTACGGGAAATCGCAGGTTTTCGTTTGCAGGCGATTAAACTTCTTTTATTCAGCGTCTCATCAAAAATGAAAACATTTTTGAAAACTACAAGTCTCATGCGTTTTAGTGGTGAAAAAATAATTTAAAAAATCGATCGAGAAATGAGTTTACACCCTGGGTACTTTCTTTGTATACTTTTGACTATGCGGGCCGAGTCCGGGATTTACGGGAAATCGCAGGTTTTCGTTTGCCGGCGATTAAACCACTTTCATTAAGCGTCTCATCAAAAATGAAAAGATTTCTGAAAACTACAAGTCTCATGCGTTTTAGTGGTGAAAAAATAATTTAAAAAATCGTTCGGGAAATGAGTTTACTCCCTGGGTACTTTCTTTGTATACTTTTGACTATACGGGCCGAGTCCGGGATTTACGGGAAATCGCAGGTTTTCGTTTGCAGGCGATTAAACTTCTTTTATTCAGCGTCTCATCAAAAATGAAAACATTTTTGAAAACTACAAGTCTCATGCGTTTTAGTGGTGAAAAAATAATTTAAAAAATCGATCGAGAAATGAGTTTACACCCTGGGTACTTTCTTTGTATACTTTTGACTATACGGGCCGAGTCCGGGATTTACGGGAAATCGCAGGTTTTCGTTTGCCGGCGATTAAACCACTTTCATTAAGCGTCTCATCAAAAATGAAAAGATTTCTGAAAACTACAAGTCTCATGCGTTTTAGTGGTGAAAAAATAATTTAAAAAATCGTTCGGGAAATGAGTTTACTCACTGGGTACTTTCCTTGTATACTTTTGACTATACGGGCCGAGTCCGGCATTTACGGCAAATCACGGGTTTTCGTTTGCCGGCGATTAAACTTCTTTTATTCAGCGTCTCATCAAAAATGAAAACATTTTTAAAAACTACAAGTCTCATGGGCTTTAGTGGTGAAATAATAATTTAAAAAATCGTTCGAGAAATGAGTTTACACCCTGGGTACTTTCTTTGTATACTTTTGACTATACGGGCCGAGTCTGGGATTTACGGGAAATCGCAGGTTTTCGTTTGCCGGCGATTAAACCACTTTCATTAAGCGTCTCATCAAAAATGAAAACATTTCTGAAAACAACAAGTCTCATGCGTTTTAGTGGTGAAAAAATAATTTAAAAAATCGTTCGGGAAATGAGTTTACTCCCTGGGTACTTTTTTTGTATACTTTTGACTATGCGGGCCGAGTCCGGGGTTTACGGGAAATGGCGGGTTTTCGTTTGCCGGCGATTAAACTTCTTTTATTCAGCGTCTCATCAAAAATGAAAACATTTTTGAAAACTACAAGTCTCAAGCGTTTTAGTGGTGAAAAGATAATTTAAAAAATCGTTTTGGAAATGAGTTTACTCACAGGGTACTTTCTTTGTGTACATTCGACTATACGGGCCAAGCCCGGGATTTACGGGAAATGGCGTGTTTTCGTTTGCCGGCGATTAAACCACTTTCATTAAGCGTCTCATCAAAAATGAAAACATTTCTGAAAACAACAAGTCTCATGTGTTTTAGTGGTGAAAAAATAATTTAAAAATTCGTTCGGGAAATGAGTTTACTCACTGGGTACTTTCCTTGTATACTTTTGACTATACGGGCCGAGTCCGGGATTTACGGCAAATCACGGGTTTTCGTTTGCCGGCGATTAAACTTCTTTTATTCAGCGTCGCATCAAAAATGAAAACATTTTTAAAAACTACAAGTCTCATGGGCTTTAGTGGTGAAATAATAATTTAAATAATCGTTTGTGAAATGAGTTTACTCCCTAGGTACTTTCTTTGTATACTTTTGACTATACGGGCCGAGTCCGGGATTTACGGGAAATCGCAGGTTTTCGTTTGCCGGCGATTAAACTTCTTTTATTCAGCGTCTCATCAAAAATTAAAACATTTTTGAAAACTACAAGTCTCATGCGTTTTAGTGGTGAAAAAATAATTTAAAAAATCGTTCGGGAAATGCGTTTACACCCCGGGTACTTTCTTTGTATACTTTTGACTATACGGGCCGAGTCCGGGATTTACGGGAAATCGCGGGTTTTAGTTTGCCGGCGATTAAACTTCTTTTATTCAGCGTCTCATCATAAATGAAAACTTTTTTAAAAACTACAAGTCTCATGGGCTTTAGTGGTGAAATAATAATTTAAATAATCGTTTGTGAAATGAGTTTACTCCCTAGGTACTTTCTTTGTATACTTTTGACTATACGGGCCGAGTCCGGGATTTACGGGAAATCGCAGGTTTTCGTTTGCCGGCGATTAAACTTCTTTTATTCAGCGTCTCATCAAAAATTAAAACATTTTTGAAAACTACAAGTCTCATGCGTTTTAGTGGTGAAAAAATAATTTAAAAAATCGTTCGGGAAATGCGTTTACACCCCGGGTACTTTCTTTGTATACTTTTGACTATACGGGCCGAGTCCGGGATTTACGGGAAATCGCGGGTTTTAGTTTGCCGGCGATTAAACTTCTTTTATTCAGCGTCTCATCATAAATGAAAACTTTTTTAAAAACTACAAGTCTCATGGGCTTTAGTGGTAAAATATAAATTTAAAAAATCGTTTGGGAAATGAGTTTACTCCCTGGGTACTTTCTTTGTATACTTTTGACTATACGGGCCGAGTCCGGGATTTACGGGAAATCGCAGGTTTTCGTTTGCAGGCGATTAAACTTCTTTTATTCAGCGTCTCATCAAAAATGAAAACATTTTTGAAAACTACAAGTCTCATGCGTTTTAGTGGTGAAAAAATAATTTAAAAAATCGATCGAGAAATGAGTTTACACCCTGTGTACTTTCTTTGTATACTTTTGACTATACGGGCCGAGTCCGGGATTTACGGGAAATCGCAGGTTTTCGTTTGCAGGCGATTAAACTTCTTTTATTCAGCGTCTCATCAAAAATGAAAACATTTTTGAAAACTACAAGTCTCATGCGTTTTAGTGGTGAAAAAATAATTTAAAAAATCGATCGAGAAATGAGTTTACACCCTGGGTACTTTCTTTGTATACTTTTGACTATACGGGCCGAGTCCGGGATTTACGGGAAATCGCAGGTTTTCGTTTGCCGGCGATTAAACCACTTTCATTAAGCGTCTCATCAAAAATGAAAAGATATCTGAAAACTACAAGTCTCATGCGTTTTAGTGGTGAAAAAATAATTTAAAAAATCGTTCGGGAAATGAGTTTACTCTCTGGGTACTTTCTTTGTATACTTTTGACTATACGGGCCGAGTCCGGGATTTACGGGAAATCGCGGGTTTTCGTTTGCCGGCGATTAAAATTCTTTTATTTAGCGTCTCATCAAAAAAGAAAACATTTTTAAAAACTACAAGTCTCATGGGCTTTAGTGGTGAAATAATAATTTAAAAAATCGTTTGGGAAATTAGTTTACTCCCTGGGTACTTTCTTTGTATACATTCGACTATACGGGCCAAGCCCGGGATTTACGGGAAATCGCGGGATTTCGTTTGCCGGCGATTAAACTTCTTTTATTCAGCGTCTCATCAAAAATGAAAACATTTTTGAAAACTACAAGTCTCATGCGTTTTAGTGGTGAAAAAATAATTTAAAAAATCGATCGAGAAATGAGTTTACACCCTGGGTACTTTCTTTGTATACTTTTGACTATACGGGCCGAGTCCGGGATTTACGGGAAATCGCAGGTTTTCGTTTGCCGGCGATTAAACCACTTTCATTAAGCGTCTCATCAAAAATGAAAAGATATCTGAAAACTACAAGTCTCATGCGTTTTAGTGGTGAAAAAATAATTTAAAAAATCGTTCGGGAAATGAGTTTACTCTCTGGGTACTTTCTTTGTATACTTTTGACTATACGGGCCGAGTCCGGGATTTACGGGAAATCGCGGGTTTTCGTTTGCCGGCGATTAAAATTCTTTTATTTAGCGTCTCATCAAAAAAGAAAACATTTTTAAAAACTACAAGTCTCATGGGCTTTAGTGGTGAAATAATAATTTAAAAAATCGTTTGGGAAATTAGTTTACTCCCTGGGTACTTTCTTTGTATACTTTTGACTATACGGGGCGAGTCCGGGATTTACGGGAAATCGCAGGTTTTCGTTTGCCGGCGATTAAACTTCTTTTATTCAGCGTCTCATCAAAAATGAAAACATTTTAAAAAACTACAAGTCTCATGGGCTTTAGTGGTGAAATAATAATTTAAAAAATCGTTCGGGAAATGAGTTTACTCACTGGCTACTTTCCTTGTATACTTTTGACTATACGGGCCGAGTCCGGGATTTACGGCAAATCGCGGGTTTTCGTTTGCCGGCGATTAAACTTCTTTTATTCAGCGTCTCATCAAAAATGAAAACATTTTTAAAAACTACAAGTCTCATGGGCTTTAGTGGTGAAATAATAATTTAAAAAATCCTTCGAGAAATGAGTTTACACCCTGGGTACTTTCTTTGTATACTTTTGACTATACGGGCCGAGTCCGGGATTTACGGGAAATCGCAGGTTTTCGTTTGCCGGCGATTAAACCACTTTCATTAAGCGTCTCATCAAAAATGAAAAGATTTCTGAAAACTACAAGTCTCATGCGTTTTAGTGGTGAAAAAATAATTTAAAAAATCGTTCGGGAAATGAGTTTACTCCCTGGGTACTTTCTTTGTATACTTTTGACTATACGGGCCGAGTCCGGGATTTACGGGAAATCGCGGGTTTTCGTTTGCCGGCGATTATACTTCTTTTATTCAGCGTCTCATCAAAAAAGAAAACATTTTTAAAAACTACAAGTCTCATGGGTTTTAGTGGTGAAATAATAATTTAAAAAATCGTTTGGGAAATTAGTTTACTCCCTGGGTACTTTCTTTGTATACTTTTGACTATACGGGCCGAGTCCGGGATTTACGGGAAATCGCAGGTTTTCGTTTGCCGGCGATTAAACTTCTTTTATTCAGCGTCTCATCAAAAATGAAAACATTTTTGAAAACTACAAGTCGCATGCGTTTTAGTGGTGAAAAAAAAATTTAAAAAATCGTTCGGGAAATGAGTTTACTTCCTGGGTACTTTTTTTGTATACAATCGACTATACGGGCCAAGCCCGGGATTTACGGGAAATCGCGGGATTTCGTTTGCCGGCGTTTAAACCTCTTTTATTAAGCGTCTCATCAAAACTAAAAACATTTTTAAAAACTACAAGTCTCATGGGCTTTAGTGGTGAAATAATAATTTAAAAAATCGTTCGGGAAATGAGTTTACACCCCGGGTTCTTTCTTTGTATACTTTTGACTATACAGGCCGAGTCCGGGATATACGGGAAATCGCAGGTTTTCGTTTGCCGGCGATTAAACTTCTTTTATTCAGCGTCTCATCAAAAATGAAAACATTTTTAAAAACTACAAGTCTCATGGGCTTTAGTGGTGAAATAATAATTTAAAAAATCGTTCGGGAAATGAGTTTACACCCCGGGTACTTTCCTTGTATACTTTTGACTATACGGGCCGAGTCCGGGATTTACGGGAAATCGCAGGTTTTCGTTTGCCGGCGATTAAACTTCTTTTATTCAGCGTCTCATCAAAAATGAAAACATTTTTAAAAACTACAAGTCTCATGGGCTTTAGTGGTGAAATAATAATTTAAATAATCGTTTGGGAAATGAGTTTACTCCCTGGGTACTTTCTTTGTATACTTTTGACTATACGGGCCGAGTCCGGGATTTACGGGAAATCGCAGGTTTTCGTTTGCCGGCGATTAAACTTCTTTTATTCAGCGTCTCATCAAAAATTAAAACATTTTTGAAAACTACAAGTCTCATGCGTTTTAGTGGTGAAAAAATAATTTAAAAAATCGTTCGGGAAATGCGTTTACACCCTGGGTACTTTCTTTGTATAATTTTGACTATACGGACCGAGTCCGGGATTTACGGGAAATCGCGGGTTTTCGTTTGCCGGCGATTAAACTTCTTTTATTCAGCGTCTCATCAAAAATGAAAACATTTTTAAAAACTACAAGTCTCATGGGCTTTAGTGGTAAAATATAAATTTAAAAAATCCTTTGGGAAATGAGTTTACTCCCTGGGTACTTTCTTTGTATACTTTTGACTATACGGGCCGAGTCCGGGATTTATGGGAAAACGCAGGTTTTCGTTTGCCGGCGATTAAACTTCTTTTATTCAGCGTCTCATCAAAAATGAAAACATTTTTGAAAACTACAAGTCTCATGCGTTTTAGTGGTGAAAAAATAATTTAAAAAATCGTTCGAGAAATGAGTTTACACCCTGGGTACTTTCTTTGTATACTTTTGACTATACGGGCCGAGTCCGGGATTTACGGGAAATCGCAGGTTTTCGTTTGCCGGCGATTAAACCACTTTCATTAAGCGTCTCATCAAAAATGAAAAGATTTCTGAAAACTACAAGTCTCATGCGTTTTAGTGGTGAAAAAATAATTTAAAAAATCGTTCGGGAAATGAGTTTACTCCCTGGGTACTTTCTTTGTATACTTTTGACTATACGGGCCGAGACCGGGATTTACGGGAAATCGCGGGTTTTCGTTTGCCGGCGATTAAACTTCTTTTATTCAGCGTCTCATCAAAAAAGAAAACATTTTTAAAAACTACAAGTCTCATGGGCTTTAGTGGTGAAATAATAATTTAAAAAATCGTTTGGGAAATTAGTTTACTCCCTGGGTACTTTCTTTGTATACTTTTGACTATACGGGCCGAGTCCGGGATTTACGGGAAATCGCGGGTTTTCGTTTGCCGGCGATTAAACTTCTTTTATTCAGCGTCTCATCAAAAAAGAAAACATTTTTAAAAACTACAAGTCTCATGGGTTTTAGTGGTGAAATAATAATTTAAAAAATCGTTTGGGAAATTAGTTTACTCCCTGGGTACTTTCTTTGTATACTTTTGACTATACGGGCCGAGTCCGGGATTTACGGGAAATCGCAGGTTTTCGTTTGCCGGCGATTAAACTTCTTTTATTCAGCGTCTCATCAAAAATGAAAACATTTTTGAAAACTACAAGTCGCATGCGTTTTAGTGGTGAAAAAAAAATTTAAAAAATCGTTCGGGAAATGAGTTTACTTCCTGGGTACTTTCTTTGTATAGATTCGACTATACGGGCCAAGCCCGGGATTTACGGGAAATCGCAGGTTTTCGTTTGCCGGCGATTAAACCTCTTTTATTAAGCGTCTCATCAAAACTAAAAACATTTTTAAAAACTACAAGTCTCATGGGCTTTAGTGGTGAAATAATAATTTAAATAATCGTTTGGGAAATGAGTTTACTCCCTGGGTACTTTCTTTGTATACTTTTGACTATACGGGCCGAGTCCGGGATTTACGGGAAATCGCAGGTTTTCGTTTGCCGGCGATTAAACTTCTTTTATTCAGCGTCTCATCAAAAATGAAAACATTTTTGAAAACTACAAGTCTCATGCGTTTTAGTGGTGAAAAAATAATTTAAAAAATCGTTCGAGAAATGAGTTTACACCCTGGGTACTTTCTTTGTATACTTTTGACTATACGGGCCGAGTCCGGGATTTACGGGAAATCGCAGGTTTTCGTTTGCCGGCGATTAAACCACTTTCATTAAGCGTCTCATCAAAAATGAAAAGATTTCTGAAAACTACAAGTCTCATGCGTTTTAGTGGTGAAAAAATAATTTAAAAAATCGTTCGGGAAATGAGTTTACTCCCTGGGTACTTTCTTTGTATACTTTTGACTATACGGGCCGAGACCGGGATTTACGGGAAATCGCGGGTTTTCGTTTGCCGGCGATTAAACTTCTTTTATTCAGCGTCTCATCAAAAAAGAAAACATTTTTAAAAACTACAAGTCTCATGGGCTTTAGTGGTGAAATAATAATTTAAAAAATCGTTTGGGAAATTAGTTTACTCCCTGGGTACTTTCTTTGTATACTTTTGACTATACGGGCCGAGTCCGGGATTTACGGGAAATCGCAGGTTTTCGTTTGCCAGCGATTAAACTTCTTTTATTCAGCGTCTCATCAAAAATGAAAACATTTTTGAAAACTACAAGTCTCATGCGTTTTAGTGGTGAAATAATAATTTAAAAAATCGTTCGGGAAATGAGTTTACACCCCGGGTACTTTCTTTGTATACTTTTGACTATACGGGCCGAGTCCGGGATTTACGGGAAATCGCAGGTTTTCGTTTGCCGGCGATTAAACTTCTTTTATTCAGCGTCTCATCAAAAATGAAAACATTTTTAAAAACTACAAGTCTCATGGGCTTTAGTGGTGAAATAATAATTTAAATAATCGTTTGGGAAATGAGTTTACTCCCTGGGTACTTTCTTTGTATACTTTTGACTATACGGGCCGAGTCCGGGATTTACGGGAAATCGCAGGTTTTCGTTTGCCGGCGATTAAACTTCTTTTATTCAGCGTCTCATCAAAAATGAAAACATTTTTGAAAACTACAAGTCTCATGCGTTTTAGTGGTGAAAAAATAATTTAAAAAATCGTTCGGGAAATGCGTTTACACCCTGGGTACTTTCTTTGTATACTTTTGACTATACGGACCGAGTCCGGGATTTACGGGAAATCGCGGGTTTTCGTTTGCCGGCGATTAAACTTCTTTTATTCAGCGTCTCATCAAAAATGAAAACATTTTTAAAAACTACAAGTCTCATGGGCTTTAGTGGTAAAATATAAATTTAAAAAATCGTTTGGGAAATGAGTTTACTCCCTGGGTACTTTTTTTGTATACTTTTGACTATACGGGCCGAGTCCGGGATTTACGGGAAATCGCAGGTTTTCGTTTGCCGGCGATTAAACTTCTTTTATTCAGCGTCTCATCAAAAATGAAAACATTTTTGAAAACTACAAGTCTCATGCGTTTTAGTGGTGAAAAAATAATTTAAAAAATCGTTCGAGAAATGAGTTTACACCCTGGGTACTTTCTTTGTATACTTTTGACTATACGGGCCGAGTCCGGGATTTACGGGAAATCGCAGGTTTTCGTTTGCCGGCGATTAAACCACTTTCATTAAGCGTCTCATCAAAAATGAAAAGATTTCTGAAAACTACAAGTCTCATGCGTTTTAGTGGTGAAAAAATAATTTAAAAAATCGTTCGGGAAATGAGTTTACTCCCTGGGTACTTTCTTTGTATACTTTTGACTATACGGGCCGAGACCGGGATTTACGGGAAATCGCGGGTTTTCGTTTGCCGGCGATTAAACTTCTTTTATTCAGCGTCTCATCAAAAAAGAAAACATTTTTAAAAACTACAAGTCTCATGGGCTTTAGTGGTGAAATAATTATTTAAAAAATCGTTTGGGAAATTAGTTTACTCCCTGGGTACTTTCTTTGTATACTTTTGACTATACGGGCCGAGTCCGGGATTTACGGGAAATCGCAGGTTTTCGTTTGCCAGCGATTAAACTTCTTTTATTCAGCGTCTCATGAAAAATGAAAACATTTTTGAAAACTACAAGTCTCATGCGTTTTAGTGGTGAAAAAATGAATTAAAAAATCGTTCGGGAAATGAGTTTACACCCCGGGTACTTTCTTTGTATACTTTTGACTATACGGGCCGAGTCCGGGATATACGGGAAATCGCAGGTTTTCGTTTGCCGGCGATTAAACTTCTTTTATTCAGCGTCTCATCAAAAATGAAAACATTTTTAAAAACTACAAGTCTCATGGGCTTTAGTGGTGAAATAATAATTTAAAAAATCGTTCGGGAAATGAGTTTACACCCCGGGTACTTTCTTTGTATACTTTTGACTATACGGACCGAGTCCGGGATTTACGGGAAATCGCGGGTTTTCGTTTGCCGGCGATTAAACTTCTTTTATTCAGCGTCTCATCAAAAATGAAAACATTTTTAAAAACTACAAGTCTCATGGGCTTTAGTGGTAAAATATAAATTTAAAAAATCGTTTGGGAAATGAGTTTACTCCCTGGGTACTTTTTTTGTATACTTTTGACTATACGGGCCGAGTCCGGGATTTACGGGAAATCGCAGGTTTTCGTTTGCCGGCGATTAAACTTCTTTTATTCAGCGTCTCATCAAAAATGAAAACATTTTTGAAAACTACAAGTCTCATGCGTTTTAGTGGTGAAAAAATAATTTAAAAAATCGTTCGAGAAATGAGTTTACACCCTGGGTACTTTCTTTGTATACTTTTGACTATACGGGCCGAGTCCGGGATTTACGGGAAATCGCAGGTTTTCGTTTGCCGGCGATTAAACCACTTTCATTAAGCGTCTCATCAAAAATGAAAAGATTTCTGAAAACTACAAGTCTCATGCGTTTTAGTGGTGAAAAAATAATTTAAAAAATCGTTCGGGAAATGAGTTTACTCCCTGGGTACTTTCTTTGTATACTTTTGACTATACGGGCCGAGACCGGGATTTACGGGAAATCGCGGGTTTTCGTTTGCCGGCGATTAAACTTCTTTTATTCAGCGTCTCATCAAAAAAGAAAACATTTTTAAAAACTACAAGTCTCATGGGCTTTAGTGGTGAAATAATAATTTAAAAAATCGTTTGGGAAATTAGTTTACTCCCTGGGTACTTTCTTTGTATACTTTTGACTATACGGGCCGAGTCCGGGATTTACGGGAAATCGCAGGTTCTCGTTTGCCAGCGATTAAACTTCTTTTATTCAGCGTCTCATCAAAAATGAAAACATTTTTGAAAACTACAAGTCTCATGCGTTTTAGTGGTGAAAAAATGAATTAAAAAATCGTTCGGGAAATGAGTTTACACCCCGGGTACTTTCTTTGTATACTTTTGACTATACGGGCCGAGTCCGGGATATACGGGAAATCGCAGGTTTTCGTTTGCCGGCGATTAAACTTCTTTTATTCAGCGTCTCATCAAAAATGAAAACATTTTTAAAAACTACAAGTCTCATGGGCTTTAGTGGTGAAATAATAATTTAAAAAATCGTTCGGGAAATGAGTTTACACCCCGGGTACTTTCTTTGTATACTTTTGACTATACGGACCGAGTCCGGGATTTACGGGAAATCGCGGGTTTTCGTTTGCCGGCGATTAAACTTCTTTTATTCAGCGTCTCATCAAAAATGAAAACATTTTTAAAAACTACAAGTCTCATGGGCTTTAGTGGTAAAATATAAATTTAAAAAATCGTTTGGGAAATGAGTTTACTCCCTGGGTACTTTTTTTGTATACTTTTGACTATACGGGCCGAGTCCGGGATTTACGGGAAATCGCAGGTTTTCGTTTGCCGGCGATTAAACTTCTTTTATTCAGCGTCTCATCAAAAATGAAAACATTTTTGAAAACTACAAGTCTCATGCGTTTTAGTGGTGAAAAAATAATTTAAAATATCGTTCGAGAAATGAGTTTACACCCTGGGTACTTTCTTTGTATACTTTTGACTATACGGGCCGAGTCCGGGATTTACGGGAAATCGCAGGTTTTCGTTTGCCGGCGATTAAACCACTTTCATTAAGCGTCTCATCAAAAATGAAAAGATTTCTGAAAACTACAAGTCTCATGCGTTTTAGTGGTGAAAAAATAATTTAAAAAATCGTTCGGGAAATGAGTTTACTCCCTGGGTACTTTCTTTGTATACTTTTGACTATACGGGCCGAGACCGGGATTTACGGGAAATCGCGGGTTTTCGTTTGCCGGCGATTAAACTTCTTTTATTCAGCGTCTCATCAAAAAAGAAAACATTTTTAAAAACTACAAGTCTCATGGGCTTTAGTGGTGAAATAATAATTTAAAAAATCGTTTGGGAAATTAGTTTACTCCCTGGGTACTTTCTTTGTATACTTTTGACTATACGGGCCGAGTCCGGGATTTACGGGAAATCGCAGGTTTTCGTTTGCCAGCGATTAAACTTCTTTTATTCAGCGTCTCATCAAAAATGAAAACATTTTTGAAAACTACAAGTCTCATGCGTTTTAGTGGTGAAAAAATGAATTAAAAAATCGTTCGGGAAATGAGTTTACACCCCGGGTACTTTCTTTGTATACTTTTGACTATACGGGCCGAGTCCGGGATATACGGGAAATCGCAGGTTTTCGTTTGCCGGCGATTAAACTTCTTTTATTCAGCGTCTCATCAAAAATGAAAACATTTTTAAAAACTACAAGTCTCATGGGCTTTAGTGGTGAAATAATAATTTAAAAAATCGTTCGGGAAATGAGTTTACACCCCGGGTACTTTCTTTGTATACTTTTGACTATACGAGCCGAGTCCGGGATTTACGGGAAATCGCAGGTTTTCGTTTGCCGGCGATTAAACTTCTTTTATTCAGCGTCTCATCAAAAATGAAAACATTTTTAAAAACTACAAGTCTCATGGGCTTTAGTGGTGAAATAATAATTTAAAAAATCGTTCGGGAAATGAGTTTACACCCCGGGTACTTTCTTTGTATACTTTTGACTATACGGGCCGAGTCCGGGATTTACGGGAAATCGCAGGTTTTCGTTTGCCGGCGATTAAACTTCTTTTATTCAGCGTCTCATCAAAGATGAAAACATTTTTGAAAACTACAAGTCTCATGCGTTTTAGTGGTGAAAAAATAATTTAAAAAATTGTTCGGGAAATGAGTTTACGCCCTGGGTACTTTCATTGTATACTTTTGACTATACGGGCCGAGTCCGGGATTTACGGGAAGTCGCGGGTTTTTCTTTGCCGGCGAGTAAACTTCTTTTATTCAGCGTCTCATCAAAAATGAAAGCATTTTTAAATTCTCCAAGTCTCATGGGCTTTAGTGGTGAAATAATAATTTAAAAAATCGTTCGGGAAATGAGTTTACACCCTGGGTACTTTCTTTGTATACTTTTGACTATGCCCGCCGAGTTCGGGATTTACGGGAAATCGCAGGTTTTCGTTTACCGGCGATTAAACTTCTTTTATTCAGCGTCTCATCAAAAATGAAAACATTTTTGAAAACTACAAGTCTCATGCGTTTTAGTGGTGAAAAAATAATTTAAAAAATCGTTCGGGAAATGAGTTTACTCCCTGGGTACTTTCTTTGTATTCTTTTGACTATGCGGGCAGAGTCCGGGGTTTACGGGAAATGGCGGGTTTTCGTTTGCCGGCGATTAAACTTCTTTTATTCAGCGTCTCATCAAAAATGAAAACATTTTTAAAAACTACAAGTGTCATGGGCTTTAGTGGTGAAATAATAATTTAAAAAATCGTTCGGGAAATGAGTTTACACCCTGGGTACTTTCTTGGTATACTTTTGACTATACGGGCCGAGTCCGGGATTTACGGGAAATCGCGGGTTTTCGTTTGCCGGCGATTAAACTTCTTTTATTCAGCGTCTCGTCAAAAATGAAAACATTTTTGAAAACTACAAGTCGCATGCGTTTTAGTGGTGAAAAAAAAATTTAGAAAATCGTTCGGGAAATGAGTTTACTTCCTGGGTACTTTCTTTGTATACATTCGACTATACGGGCCAAGCCCGGGATTTACGGGAAATTGCGGGATTTCGTTTGCCGGCGATTAAACCTCTTTTATTAAGCGTCTCATCAAAAATGAAAACATTTTTAAAAACTACAAGTCTCATGGGCTTTAGTGGTGAAATAATAATTTAAAAAATCGTTCGGGAAATGAGTTTACACCCCGGGTACTTTCTTTGTATACTTTTGACTATACGAGCCGAGTCCGGGATTTACGGGAAATCGCAGGTTTTCGTTTGCCGGCGATTAAACTTCTTTTATTTAGCGTCTCATCAAAAATAAAAACATTTTTAAAAACTACAAGTCTCATGGGCTTTAGTGGTGAAATAATAATTTAAAAAATCGTTCGGGAAATGAGTTTACACCCCGGGTACTTTCTTTGTATACTTTTGACTATACGGGCCGAGTCCGGGATTTACGGGAAATCGCAGGTTTTCGTTTGCCGGCCATTAAACTTCTTTTATTCAGCGTCTCATCAAAAATGAAAACATTTTTGAAAACTACAAGTGTCATGCGTTTTAGTGGTGAAAAAATAATTTAAAAAATCGTTTTGGAAATGAGTTTACGCCCTGGGTACTTTCATTGTATACTTTTGACTATACGGGCCGAGTCCGGGATTTACGGGAAGTCGCGGGTTTTTGTTTGCCGGCGAGTAAACTTCTTTTATTCAGCGTCTCATCAAAAATGAAAGCATTTTTAAATACTCCAAGTCTCATGGGCTTTAGTGGTGAAATAATAATTTAAAAAATCGTTCGGGAAATGAGTTTACACCCTGGGTACTTTCTTTGTATACTTTTGACTATGCGGGCCGAGTCCGGGATTTACGGGAAATCGCAGGTTTTCGTTTACCGGCGTTTAAACTTCTTTTATTTAGCGTCTCATCAAAAATGAAAACATTTTTGAAAACTACAAGTCTCATGCGTTTTAGTGGTGAAAAAATAATTTAAAAAATCGTTCTGGAAATGAGTTTACTCCCTGGGTACTTTCTTTGTATTCTTTTGACTATGCGGGCCGAGTCCGGGGTTTACAAGAAATGGCGGGTTTTCGTTTGTCGGCGATTAAACTTCTTTTATTCAGCGTCTCATCAAAAATGAAAACATTTTTAAAAACTACAAGTGTCATGGGCTTTAGTGGTGAAATAATAATTTAAAAAATCGTTCGGAAAATGAGTTTGCACCCTGGGTACTTTCTTTGTATACTTTTGACTATGCGGGCCGAGTCCGGGATTTACGGGAAATCGCAGGTTTTCGTTTACCGGCGATTAAACTTCTTTTATTCAGCGTCTCATCAAAAATGAAAACATTTTTGAAAACTACAAGTCTCATGCGTTTTAGTGGTGAAAAAATAATTTAAAAAATCGTTCGGGAAATGAGTTTACTCCCTGGGTACTTTCTTTGTATTCTTTTGACTATACGGGCCGAGTCCAGGATTTACGGGAAATCGCAGGTTTTCGTTTGCCGGCGATTAAACTTCTTTTATTCAGCGTCTCATCAAAAATGAAAACATTTTTAAAAACTACAAGTCTCATGGGCTTTAGTGGTGAAATAATAATTTAAAAAATCGTTCGGGAAATGAGTTTACACCCCGGGTACTTTCTTTGTATACTTTTGACTATACGGGCCGAGTCCGGGATTTACGGGAAATCGCAGGTTTTCGTTTGCCGGCCATTAAACTTCCTTTATTCAGCGTCTCATCAAAAATGAAAACATTTTTGAAAACTACAAGTCTCATGCGTTTTAGTGGTGAAAAAATAATTTAAAAAATCGTTTTGGAAATGAGTTTACGCCCTGGGTACTTTCATTGTATACTTTTGACTATACGGGCCGAGTCCGGGATTTACGGGAAGTCGCGGGTTTTTGTTTGCCTGCGAGTAAACTTCTTCTATTCAGCGTCTCATCAAAAATGAAAGCATTTTTAAATACTCCAAGTCTCATGGGCTTTAGTGGTGAAATAATAATTTAAAAAATCGTTCGGGAAATGAGTTTACACACTGGGTACTTTCTTTGTATACTTTTGACTATGCGGGCCGAGTCCGGGATTTACGGGAAATCGCAGGTTTTCGTTTACCGGCGATTAAACTTCTTTTATTTAGCGTCTCATCAAAAATGAAAACATTTTTGAAAACTACAAGTCTCATGCGTTTTAGTGGTGAAAAAATAATTTAAAAAATCGTTCTGGAAATGAGTTTACTCCCTGGGTACTTTCTTTGTATTCTTTTGACTATGCGGGCCGAGTCCGGGGTTTACAAGAAATGGCGGGTTTTCGTTTGTCGGCGATTAAACTTCTTTTATTCAGCGTCTCATCAAAAATGAAAACATTTTTAAAAACTACAAGTGTCATGGGCTTTAGTGGTGAAATAATAATTTAAAAAATCGTTCGGAAAATGAGTTTGCACCCTGGGTACTTTCTTTGTATACTTTTGACTATGCGGGCCGAGTCCGGGATTTACGGGAAATCGCAGGTTTTCGTTTACCGGCGATTAAACTTCTTTTATTCAGCGTCTCATCAAAAATGAAAACATTTTTGAAAACTACAAGTCTCATGCGTTTTAGTGGTGAAAAAATAACTTAAAAAATCGTTCGGGAAATGAGTTTACTCCCTGGGTACTTTCTTTGTATTCTTTTGACTATACGGGCCGAGTCCAGGATTTACGGGAAATCGCAGGTTTTCGTTTGCCGGCGATTAAACTTCTTTTATTCAGCGTCTCATCAAAAATGAAAACATTTTTAAAAACTACAAGTGTCATGGGCTTTAGTGGTGAAATAATAATTTAAAAAATCGTTCGGGAAATGAGTTTACACCCTGGGTACTTTCTTGGTATACTTTTGACTATACGGGCCGAGTCCGGGATTTACGGGAAATCGCGGGTTTTCGTTTGCCGGCGATTAAACTTCTTTTATTCAGCGTCTCATCAAAAATGAAAACATTTTTAAAAACTACAAGTCTCATGGGCTTTAGTGGTGAAATAATAATTTAAAAAATCGTTCGGGAAATGAGTTTACACCCCGGGTACTTTCTTTGTATACTTTTGACTATACGGGCCGAGTCCGGGATTTACAGGAAATCGCAGGTTTTCGTTTGCCGGCCATTAAACTTCTTTTATTCAGCGTCTCATCAAAAATGAAAACATTTTTGAAAACTACAAGTCTCATGCGTTTTAGTGGTGAAAAAATAATTTAAAAAATCGTTTTGGAAATGAGTTTACGCCCTGGGTACTTTCATTGTATACTTTTGACTATACGGCCGAGTCCGGGATTTACGGGAAGTCGCGGGTTTTTGTTTGCCGGCGAGTAAACTTCTTTTATTCAGCGTCTCATCAAAAATGAAAGCATTTTTAAATACTCCAAGTCTCATGGGCTTTAGTGGTGAAATAATAATTTAAAAAATCGTTCGGGAAATGAGTTTACACCCTGGGTACTTTCTTTGTATACTTTTGACTATGCGGGCCGAGTCCGGGATTCACGGGAAATCGCAGGTTTTCGTTTACCGGCGATTAAACTTCTTTTATTTAGCGTCTCATCAAAAATGAAAACATTTTTGAACACTACAAGTCTCATGCGTTTTAGTGGTGAAAAAATAATTTAAAAAATCGTTCTGGAAATGAGTTTACTCCCTGGGTACTTTCTTTGTATTCTTTTGACTATGCGGGCCGAGTCCGGGGTTTACAGGAAATGGCGGGTTTTCGTTTGCCGGCGATTAAACTTCTTTTATTCAGCGTCTCATCAAAAATGAAAACATTTTTAAAAACTACAAGTGTCATGGGCTTTAGTGGTGAAATAATAATTTAAAAAATTGTTCGGGAAATGAGTTTACACCCTGGGTACTTTCTTTGTATACTTTTGACTATGCGGGCCGAGTCCGGGATTTACGGGAAATCGCAGGTTTTCGTTTACCGGCGATTAAACTTCTTTTATTCAGCGTCTCATCAAAAATGAAAACATTTTTGAAAACTACAAGTCTCATGCGTTTTAGTGGTGAAAAAATAATTTAAAAAATCGTTCGGGAAATGAGTTTACTCCCTGGGTACTTTCTTTGTATTCTTTTGACTATACGGGCCGAGTCCAGGATTTACGGGAAATCGCAGGTTTTCGTTTGCCGGCGATTAAACTTCTTTTATTCAGCGTCTCATTAAAAATGAAAACATTTTTAAAAACTACAAGTCTCATGGGCTTTAGTGGTGAAGTAATAATTTAAAAAATCGTTCGGGAAATGAGTTTACACCCTGGATTCTTTCTTTGTATACTTTTGATTATACGGACCAAGTCCGGGGTTTACGGGAAATGGCGGGATTTCGTTTGCCGGCGATTAAACTTCTTTTATTCAGCGTCTCATCAAAAATGAAAACATTTTTGAAAACTACAAGTCTCATGCGTTTTAGTGGTGAAAAAAAAATTTAAAAAATCGTTCGGGAAATGAGTTTACTTCCTGGGTACTTTCTTTGTATACATTCGACTATACGGGCCAAGCCCGGGATTTACGGGAAATCGCGGGATTTCGTTTGCCGGCGATTAAACCTCTTTTATTAACCGTCTCATCAAAAATGAAAACATTTTTAAAAACTACAAGTCTCATGGGCTTTAGTGGTGAAATAATAATTAAAAAAATCGTTCGGGAAATGAGTTTACACCCCGGGTACTTTCTTTGTATACTTTTGACTATACGGGCCGAGTCCGGGATTTACGGGAAATCGCAGGTTTTCGTTTGCCGGCGATTAAACTTCTTTTATTCAGCGTCTCATCAAAAATGAAAACATTTTTGAAAACTACAAGTCTCATGCGTTTTAGTGGTGAAAAAATAATTTAAAAAATCGTTCGGGAAATGAGTTTACTCCCTGGGTACTTTCTTTGTATATTTTTGACTATACGGGCCGAGTCCGGGATTTACGGAAAGTCGCGGGTTTTTGTTTGCCGGCGAGTAAACTTCTTTTATTCAGCGTCTCATCAAAAATGAAAGTATTTTTAAATACTACAAGTGTCATGGGCTTTAGTGGTGAAATAATAATTTAAAAAATCGTTCGAGAAATAAGTTTACACCCTGGGTACTTTCTTTGTATACTTTTGACTATGCGGGCCGAGTCCGGGATTTACGGGAAATCGCAGGTTTTCGTTTGCCGGCGATTAAACTTCTTTTATTCAGCGTCTCATCAAAAATGAAAACATTTTTGAAAACTACAAGTCTCATGCGTTTTAGTGGTGAAAAAATAATTTAAAAAATCGTTCGGGAAATGAGTTTACTCCCTGGGTACTTTCTTTGTATACTTTTGACTATGCGGGCCGAGGCCGGGGTTTACGGGAAATGGCGGGTTTTCGTTTGCCGGCGATTAAACTTCTGTTATTCAGCGTCTCATCAAAAATGAAAACACTTTTAAAAACTACAAGTCTCATGGGCTTTAGTGGTGAAATAATAATTAAAAAAATCGTTCGGGAAATGAGTTTACACCCCGGGTACTTTCTTTGTATACTTTTGACTATACGGGCCGAGTCCGGGATTTACGGGAAATCGCAGGTTTTCGTTTGCCAGCGATTAAACTTCTTTTATTCAGCGTCTCATCAAAAATGAAAACATTTTTGAAAACTACAAGTCTCATGCGTTTTAGTGGTGAAAAAATAATTTAAAAAATCGTTCGGGAAATGAGTTTACTCCCTGGGTACTTTCTTTGTATACTTTTGACTGTACAGGCCGAGTCCGGAATTTACGGGAAGTCGCGGGTTTTTGTTTGCCGGCGAGTAAACTTCTTTTATTCAGCGTCTCATCAAAAATGAAAGTATTTTTAAATACTACAAGTCTCATGGGCTTTAGTGGTGAAATAATAATTTAAAAAATCGTTCGAGAAATGAGTTTACACCCTGGGTACTTTCTTTGTATACTTTTGACTATGCGGGCCGAGTCCGGGATTTACGGGAAATCGCAGGTTTTAGTTTGCCGGCGATTAAACTTCTTTTATTCAGCGTCTCATCAAAAATGAAAACATTTTTGAAAACTACAAGTCTCATGCGTTTTAGTGGTGAAAAAATAATTTAAAAAATCGTTCGGGAAATGAGTTTACTCCCTGGGTACTTTCTTTGTATACTTTTGACTATGCGGGCCGAGGCCGGGGTTTACGGGAAATGACGGGTTTTCGTTTGCCGGCGATTAAACTTCTTTTATTCAGCGTCTCATCAAAAATGAAAACATTTTTAAAAACTACAAGTCTCATGGGCTTTAGTGGTGAAGTAATAATTTAAAAAATCGTTCGGGAAATGAGTTTACACCCTGGATTCTTTCTTTGTATACTTTTGATTATACGGACCAAGTCCGGGGTTTACGGGAAATGGCGGGATTTCGTTTGCCGGCGATTAAACTTCTTTTATTCAGCGTCTCATCAAAAATGAAAACATTTTTGAAAACTACAAGTCTCATGCGTTTTAGTGGTGAAAAAAAAATTTAAAAAATCGTTCGGGAAATGAGTTTACTTCCTGGGTACTTTCTTTGTATACATTCGACTATACGGGCCAAGCCCGGGATTTACGGGAAATCGCGGGATTTCGTTTGCCGGCGATTAAACCTCTTTTATTAACCGTCTCATCAAAAATGAAAACATTTTTAAAAACTACAAGTCTCATGGGCTTTAGTGGTGAAATAATAATTAAAAAAATCGTTCGGGAAATGAGTTTACACCCCGGGTACTTTCTTTGTATACTTTTGACTATACGGGCCGAGTCCGGGATTTACGGGAAATCGCAGGTTTTCGTTTGCCGGCGATTAAACTTCTTTTATTCAGCGTCTCATCAAAAATGAAAACATTTTTGAAAACTACAAGTCTCATGCGTTTTAGTGGTGAAAAAATAATTTAAAAAATCGTTCGGGAAATGAGTTTACTCCCTGGGTACTTTCTTTGTATATTTTTGACTATACGGGCCGAGTCCGGGATTTACGGAAAGTCGCGGGTTTTTGTTTGCCGGCGAGTAAACTTCTTTTATTCAGCGTCTCATCAAAAATGAAAGTATTTTTAAATACTACAAGTGTCATGGGCTTTAGTGGTGAAATAATAATTTAAAAAATCGTTCGAGAAATAAGTTTACACCCTGGGTACTTTCTTTGTATACTTTTGACTATGCGGGCCGAGTCCGGGATTTACGGGAAATCGCAGGTTTTCGTTTGCCGGCGATTAAACTTCTTTTATTCAGCGTCTCATCAAAAATGAAAACATTTTTGAAAACTACAAGTCTCATGCGTTTTAGTGGTGAAAAAATAATTTAAAAAATCGTTCGGGAAATGAGTTTACTCCCTGGGTACTTTCTTTGTATACTTTTGACTATGCGGGCCGAGGCCGGGGTTTACGGGAAATGGCGGGTTTTCGTTTGCCGGCGATTAAACTTCTGTTATTCAGCGTCTCATCAAAAATGAAAACACTTTTAAAAACTACAAGTCTCATGGGCTTTAGTGGTGAAATAATAATTAAAAAAATCGTTCGGGAAATGAGTTTACACCCCGGGTACTTTCTTTGTATACTTTTGACTATACGGGCCGAGTCCGGGATTTACGGGAAATCGCAGGTTTTCGTTTGCCAGCGATTAAACTTCTTTTATTCAGCGTCTCATCAAAAATGAAAACATTTTTGAAAACTACAAGTCTCATGCGTTTTAGTGGTGAAAAAATAATTTAAAAAATCGTTCGGGAAATGAGTTTACTCCCTGGGTACTTTCTTTGTATACTTTTGACTATACAGGCCGAGTCCGGAATTTACGGGAAGTCGCGGGTTTTTGTTTGCCGGCGAGTAAACTTCTTTTATTCAGCGTCTCATCAAAAATGAAAGTATTTTTAAATACTACAAGTCTCATGGGCTTTAGTGGTGAAATAATAATTTAAAAAATCGTTCGAGAAATGAGTTTACACCCTGGGTACTTTCTTTGTATACTTTTGACTATGCGGGCCGAGTCCGGGATTTACGGGAAATCGCAGGTTTTAGTTTGCCGGCGATTAAACTTCTTTTATTCAGCGTCTCATCAAAAATGAAAACATTTTTGAAAACTACAAGTCTCATGCGTTTTAGTGGTGAAAAAATAATTTAAAAAATCGTTCGGGAAATGAGTTTACTCCCTGGGTACTTTCTTTGTATACTTTTGACTATGCGGGCCGAGGCCGGGGTTTACGGGAAATGACGGGTTTTCGTTTGCCGGCGATTAAACTTCTTTTATTCAGCGTCTCATCAAAAATGAAAACATTTTTAAAAACTACAAGTGTCATGGGCTTTAGTGGTGAAATAATAATTTAAAAAATCGTTCGGGAAATGAGTTTACACCCCGGGTACTTTCTTTGTATACTTTTGACTATACGGGCCGAGTCCGGGATTTACGGGAAATCGCAGGTTTTCGTTTGCCGGCGATTAAACTTCTTTCATTCAGCGTCTCATCAAAAATGAAAACATTTTTGAAAACTACAAGTCTCATGCGTTTTAGTGGTGAAAATATAATTTAAAAAATCGTTCGGGAAATGAGTTTACTCCCTGGGTACTTTCTTTGTATACTTTTGACTATACGGGCCAAGTCCGGGATTTACGGGAAGTCGCGGGTTTTTGTTTGCCGGCGAGTAAACTTCTTTTATTCAGCGTCTCATCAAAAATGAAAGTATTTTTAAATACTACAAGTCTCATGGGCTTTAGTGGTGAAATAATAATTTAAAAAATCGTTCGAGAAATGAGTTTACACCCTGGGTACTTTCTTTGTATACTTTTGACTATGCGGGCCGAGTCCGGGATTTACGGGAAATCGCAGGTTTTCGTTTTCCGGCGATTAAACTTCTTTTATTCAGCGTCTCATCAAAAATGAAAACATTTTTGAAAACTACAAGTCTCATGCGTTTTAGTGGTGAAAAAATAAATTAAAAAATCGTTCGGGAAATGAGTTTACTCCCTGGGTACTTTCTTTGTATACTTTTGACTATGCGGGCCGAGGCCGGGGTTTACGGGAAATGGCGGGTTTTCGTTTGCCGGTGATTAAACTTCTTTTATTCAGCGTCTCATCAAAAATGAAAACATTTTTAAAAACTACAAGTCTTATGGGCTTTAGTGGTGAAATAATAATTTAAAAAATCGTTCGGGAAATGAGTTTACACCCTGGGTACTTTCTTTGTATACTTTTGACTATACGGGCCGAGTCCGGGATTTACGGGAAATGGCAGGTTTTCGTTTGCCGGCGATTAAACTTCTTTCATTCAGCGTCTCATCAAAAATGAAAACATTTTTGAAAACTACAAGTCTCATGCGTTTTAGTGGTGAAAATATAATTTAAAAAATCGTTCGGGAAATGAGTTTACTCCCTGGGTACTTTCGTTGTATACTTTTGACTATACGGGCCGAGTCCGGGATTTACGGGAAGTCGCGGGTTTTCGTTTGCCGGCGATTAAACTTCTTTTAATCAGCGTCTCATTAAAAATGAAAACATTTTTAAAAACTACAAGTCTCATAGGTTTTAGTGGGGAAATAATAATTTAAAAAATCGTTCGGGAAATGAGTTTACACCCTGGATACTTTCTTTGTATACTTTTGACTATACGGGCCGAGTCCGGGATTTACGGGAAATCGCAGGTTTTCGTTTGCCGGCAATTAAACTTCTTTCATTCAGCATCTCATCAAAAATGAAAACATTTTTGAAAACTACAAGTCTCATGCGTTTTAGTGGTGACAAAATAATATAAAAAATCGTTCGGGAAATGAGTTTACTTCCTGGGTACTTTCTTTGTATACTTTTGATTATACGGACCGAGTCCGGGGTTTATGGGAAATGGCGGGTTTTCGTTTGCCGGCGATTAAACTTCTTTTATTCAGCGTCTCATCAAAAATGAAAACATTTTTGAAAACTACAAGTCTCATGCGTTTTAGTGGTGAAAAAATAATTTAAAAAATCGTTCGGGAAATGAGTTTACTCCCTGGGTACTTTCTTTGTATACTTTTGACTATGCGGGCCGAGGCTGGGGTTTACGGGAAATGGCGGGTTTTCGTTTGCCGGCGATTAAACTTCTTTTATTCAGCGTCTCATCAAAAATGAAAACATTTTTAAAAACTACAAGTCTCATGGGCTTTAGTGGTGAAATAATAATTTAAAAAATCGTTCGGGAAATGAGTTTACACCCCGGGTAATTTCTTTGTATACTTTTGACTAGACGGGCCGAGTCCGGGATTTACGGGAAATCGCAGGTTTTCGTTTGCCGGCGATTAAACTGCTTTTATTCAGCGTCTCATCAAAAATGAAAACATTCTTGAAAACTACAAGTCTCATGCGTTTAAGTGGTGAAATAATAATTTAAAAAATCGTTTGGGAAATGAGTTTACTCCCTGGGTACTTTCTTTGTATACTTTTGACTATACGGGCCGAGTCCAGGATTTACGGGAAATCGCAGGTTTTCGTTTGCCGGCGATTAAACTTCTTTGATTCAGCGTCTCATCAAAAATGAAAACATTTTTAAAAGCTACAAGTCTCATGCGTTTTAGTGGTAAAAAAAAAATTTAAAAAATCGTTTGGGAAATGAGTTTACTTCCTGGGTACTTTCTTTGTATACATTTGACTATACGGGCCAAGCCCGGGATTTACGGGAAATCGTGGGATTTCGTTTCCCGGCGATTAAACCTCTTTTATTCAGCGTCTCATCAAAAATGAAAACATTTTTGAAAACTACAAGACTCATGCGTTTTAGTGGTGAAATAATAATTTAAAAAATCGTTCGGCAAATGAGTTTACACCCTGGGTACTTTCTTTGTATACTTTTGACTATGCGGGCCGAGTCCGGGATTTACGGGAAATCGCAGGTTTTCGTTTGCCGGCGATTAAACTTCTTTTATTCAGCGTCTCATCAAAAATGAAAACATTTTTGAAAACTACAAGTCTCATGCGTTTTAGTGGTGAAAAAATAATTTAAAAAATCGTTCGGGAAATGAGTTTACTCCCTGGGTACTTTCTTTTTATACTTTTGAATATGCGGGCCGAGTCCGGGGTTTACGGGAAATGGCGGGTTTTCGTTTGCCGGCGATTAAACTTCTTTTATCCAGCGTCTCATCAAAAATGAAAACATTTTTAAAAACTACAAGTGTCATGGGCTTTAGTGGTGAAATAATAATTTAAAAAATCGTTCGGGAAATGAGTTTACACCCTGGGTACTTTCTTGGTATACTTTTGACTATACGGGCCGAGTCCGGGATTTACGGGAAATCGCAGGTTTTCTTTTGCCGGCGATTAAACTTCTTTCATTCAGCGTCTCATCAAAAATGAAAACATTTTTGAAAACTACAAGTCTCATGCGTTTTAGTGGTGAAAATATAATTTAAAAAATCGTTCGGGAAATGAGTTTACTCCCTGGTACTTTCTTTGTATACTTTTGACTATACCGGCCGAGTCCGGGATTTACGGAAAGTCGCAGGTTTTCGTTTGCCGGCGATTAAACTTCTTTTATTCAGCATCTCATTAAAAATGAAAACATTTTTAAAAACTACAAGTCTCATGGGCTTTAGTGGTGAAATAATAATTTAAAAAATCGTTCGGGAAATGAGTTTACACCCTGGATTCTTTCTTTGTATACTTTTGACTATACGGGCCGAGTCCAGGATTTACGGGAAATCGCAGGTTTTCGTTTGCCGGTGATTAAACTTCTTTCATTCAGCGTCTCATCAAAAATGAAAACATTTTTGAAACCTACAAGTCTCATGCGTTTTAGTGGTGAAACAATAATTTAAAAAATCGTTCGGGAAATGAGTTTAATCCCTGGGTACTTTCTTTGTATACTTTTGATAATACGGACCGAGTCCGGGGTTTACGGGAAATGGCGGGTTTTCGTTTCCCGGCGATTAAACTTCTTTTATTCAGCGTCTCATCAAAAATGAAAACATTTTTGAAAACTACAAGTCTCATGGGCTTTAGTGGTGAAATAAAATTTAAAAAATCGTTCGGGAAATGAGTTTACACCCCGGGTACTTTCTTTGTATACTTTTGACTATACGGGCCGAGTCCGGGATTTACGGGAAATCGCAGGTTTTCGTTTGCCGGCGATTAAACTTCTTTTATTCAGCGTCTCATCAAAAATGAAAACATTTTTGAAAACTACAAGTGTCATGGGTCTTAGTGGTGAAATAATAATTTAAAAAATCGTTCGGGAAATGAGTTTACACCCTGGATTCTTTCTTTGTATACTTTTGACTATACGGGCCGAGTCCGGGATTTACGGGAAATCGCAGGTTTTCGTTTGCCGGCGATTAAACTTCTTTCATTCAGCGTCTCATCAAAAATGAAAACATTTTTGAAAACTACAAGTCTCATGGGCTTTAGTGGTGAAATAATAATTTAAAAAATCGTTCGGGATATGAGTTTACACTCCGGGTACTTTCTTTGTATACTTTTGACTATACGGGCCGAGTCCGGAATTACGGGAAATCGCAGGTTTTCGTTTGCCGGCGATTAAACTTCTTTTATTCAGCGTCTCATCAAAAATGAAAACATTTTTGAAAACTACAAGTCTCATGGGCTTTATTGGTGAAATAATAATTTAAAAAATCGTTCGGGAAATGAGTTTACTTCCTGGGTACTTTCTTTGTATACATTCGACTATACGGGCCAAGCCCGGGATTTACGGGAAATCGTGGGATTTCGTTTCCCGGCGATTAAACCTCTTTTATTCAGCGTCTCATCAAAAATGAAAACATTTTTGAAAACTACAAGACTCATGCGTTTTAGTGGTGAAATAATAATTTAAAAAATCGTTCGGGAAATGAGTTTACACCCTGGGTACTTTCTTTGTATACTTTTGACTATGCGGGCCGAGTCCGGGATTTACGGGAAATCGCAGGTTTTCGTTTGCCGGCGATTAAACTTCTTTTATTCAGCGTCTCTTCAAAAATGAAAACATTTTTGAAAACTACAAGTCTCATGCGTTTTAGTGGTGAAAAAATAATTTAAAAAATCGTTCGGGAAATGAGTTTACTCCCTGGGTACTTTCTTTGTATACTTTTGACTATGCGGGCCGAGTCCGGGGTTTACGGGAAATGGCGGGTTTTCGTTTGCCGGCGATTAAACTTCTTTTATCCAGCGTCTCATCAAAAATGAAAACATTTTTAAAAACTACAAGTGTCATGGGCTTTAGTGGTGAAATAATAATTTAAAAAATCGTTCGGGAAATGAGTTTACACCCTGGGTACTTTCTTGGTATACTTTTGACTATACGGGCCGAGTCCGGGATTTACGGGAAATCGCAGGTTTTCTTTTGCCGGCGATTAAACTTCTTTCATTCAGCGTCTCATCAAAAATGAAAACATTTTTGAAAACTACAAGTCTCATGCGTTTTAGTGGTGAAAATATAATTTAAAAAATCGTTCGGGAAATGAGTTTACTCCCTGGTACTTTCTTTGTATACTTTTGACTATACGGGCCGAGTCCGGGATTTACGGAAAGTCGCAGGTTTTCGTTTGCCGGCGATTAAACTTCTTTTATTCAGCATCTCATTAAAAATGAAAACATTTTTAAAAACTACAAGTCTCATGGGCTTTAGTGGTGAAATAATAATTTAAAAAATCGTTCGGGAAATGAGTTTACACCCTGGATTCTTTCTTTGTATACTTTTGACTATACGGGCCGAGTCCAGGATTTACGGGAAATCGCAGGTTTTCGTTTGCCGGCGATTAAACTTCTTTCATTCAGCGTCTCATCAAAAATGAAAACATTTTTGAAACCTACAAGTCTCATGCGTTTTAGTGGTGAAACAATAATTTAAAAAATCGTTCGGGAAATGAGTTTACTCCCTGGGTACTTTCTTTGTATACTTTTGATAATACGAACCGAGTCCGGGGTTTACGGGAAATGGCGGGTTTTCGTTTCCCGGCGATTAAACTTCTTTTATTCAGCGTCTCATCAAAAATGAAAACATTTTTGAAAACTACAAGTCTCATGCATTTTAGTGGTGAAAAAATAATTTAAAAAATCGTTCGGGAAATGAGTTTACACCCCGGGTACTTTCTTTGTATACTTTTGACTATACGGGCCGAGTCCGGGATTTACGGGAAATCGCAGGTTTTCGTTTGCCGGCGATTAAACTTCTTTTATTCAGCGTCTCATCAAAAATGAAAACATTTTTAAAAACTACAAGTCTCATGGGTCTTAGTGGTGAAATAATAATTTAAAAAATCGTTCGGGAAATGAGTTTACACCCTGGATTCTTTCTTTGTATACTTTTGACTATACGGGCCGAGTCCGGGATTTACGGGAAATCGCAGGTTTTCGTTTGCCGGCGATTAAACTTCTTTCATTCAGCGTCTCATCAAAAATGAAAACATTTTTGAAAACTACAAGTCTCATGGGCTTTAGTTGTGAAATAATAATTTAAAAAATCGTTCGGGATATGAGTTTACACTCCGGGTACTTTCTTTGTATACTTTTGACTATACGGGCCGAGTCCGGGATTTACGGGAAATCGCAGGTTTTCGTTTGCCGGCGATTAAACTTCTTTTATTCAGCGTCTCATCAAAAATGAAAACATTTTTGAAAACTACAAGTCTCATGGGCTTTAGTGGTGAAATAATAATTTAAAAAATCGTTCGGGAAATGAGTTTACACCCTGGATTCTTTCTTTGTATACTTTTGACTATACGGGCCGAGTCCGGGATTTACGGGAAATCGCAGGTTTTCGTTTGCCGGCGATTAAACTTCTTTCATTCAGCGTCTCATCAAAAATGAAAACATTTTTGAAAACTACAAGTCTCATGCGTTTTAGTGGTGAAAAAATAATTTAAAAAATCGTTCGGGAAATGAGTTTACACCCCGGGTACTTTCTTTGTATACTTTTCACTATACGGGCCGAGTCCGGGATTTACGGGAAATCGCAGGTTTTCGTTTGCCGGCGATTAAACTTCTTTTATTCAGCGTCTCATCAAAAATGAAAACATTTTTGAAAACTACAAGTCTCATGCGTTTTAGTGGTGAAAAAAAAATTTAAAAAATCGTTCGGGAAATGAGTTTACTTCCTGGGTACTTTCTTTGTATACATTCGACTATACGGGCCAGGCCCGGGATTTACGGGAAATCGCGGGATTTCGTTTGCCGGCGATTAAACCTCTTTTATTAAGCGTCTCATCAAAAATGAAAACATTTTTAAAAACTACAAGTTTCATGGGCTTTAGTGGTGAAAAAATAATTTAAAAAATCGTTCGGGAAATGAGTTTACTCCCTGGGTACTTTCTTTGTATACTTTTGACTATGCGGGCCGAGTCCGGGGTTTACGGGAAATGGCGGGTTTTCGTTTGCCGGCGATTAAACTTCTTTTATCCAGCGTCTCATCAAAAATGAAAACATTTTTAAAAACTACAAGTGTCATGGGCTTTAGTGGTGAAATAATAATTTAAAAAATCGTTCGGGAAATGAGTTTACACCCTGGGTACTTTCTTGGTATACTTTTGACTATACGGGCCGAGTCCGGGATTTACGGGAAATCGCAGGTTTTCTTTTGCCGGCGATTAAACTTCTTTCATTCAGCGTCTCATCAAAAATGAAAACATTTTTGAAAACTACAAGTCTCATGCGTTTTAGTGGTGAAAATATAATTTAAAAAATCGTTCGGGAAATGAGTTTACTCCCTGGTACTTTCTTTGTATACTTTTGACTATACGGGCCGAGTCCGGGATTTACGGAAAGTCGCAGGTTTTCGTTTGCCGGCGATTAAACTTCTTTTATTCAGCATCTCATTAAAAATGAAAACATTTTTAAAAACTACAAGTCTCATGGGCTTTAGTGGTGAAATAATAATTTAAAAAATCGTTCGGGAAATGAGTTTACACCCTGGATTCTTTCTTTGTATACTTTTGACTATACGGGCCGAGTCCAGGATTTACGGGAAATCGCAGGTTTTCGTTTGCCGGCGATTAAACTTCTTTCATTCAGCGTCTCATCAAAAATGAAAACATTTTTGAAACCTACAAGTCTCATGCGTTTTAGTGGTGAAACAATAATTTAAAAAATCGTTCGGGAAATGAGTTTACTCCCTGGGTACTTTCTTTGTATACTTTTGATAATACGAACCGAGTCCGGGGTTTACGGGAAATGGCGGGTTTTCGTTTCCCGGCGATTAAACTTCTTTTATTCAGCGTCTCATCAAAAATGAAAACATTTTTGAAAACTACAAGTCTCATGCATTTTAGTGGTGAAAAAATAATTTAAAAAATCGTTCGGGAAATGAGTTTACACCCCGGGTACTTTCTTTGTATACTTTTGACTATACGGGCCGAGTCCGGGATTTACGGGAAATCGCAGGTTTTCGTTTGCCGGCGATTAAACTTCTTTTATTCAGCGTCTCATCAAAAATGAAAACATTTTTAAAAACTACAAGTCTCATGGGTCTTAGTGGTGAAATAATAATTTAAAAAATCGTTCGGGAAATGAGTTTACACCCTGGATTCTTTCTTTGTATACTTTTGACTATACGGGCCGAGTCCGGGATTTACGGGAAATCGCAGGTTTTCGTTTGCCGGCGATTAAACTTCTTTCATTCAGCGTCTCATCAAAAATGAAAACATTTTTGAAAACTACAAGTCTCATGGGCTTTAGTTGTGAAATAATAATTTAAAAAATCGTTCGGGATATGAGTTTACACTCCGGGTACTTTCTTTGTATACTTTTGACTATACGGGCCGAGTCCGGGATTTACGGGAAATCGCAGGTTTTCGTTTGCCGGCGATTAAACTTCTTTTATTCAGCGTCTCATCAAAAATGAAAACATTTTTGAAAACTACAAGTCTCATGGGCTTTAGTGGTGAAATAATAATTTAAAAAATCGTTCGGGAAATGAGTTTACACCCTGGATTCTTTCTTTGTATACTTTTGACTATACGGGCCGAGTCCGGGATTTACGGGAAATCGCAGGTTTTCGTTTGCCGGCGATTAAACTTCTTTCATTCAGCGTCTCATCAAAAATGAAAACATTTTTGAAAACTACAAGTCTCATGCGTTTTAGTGGTGAAAAAATAATTTAAAAAATCGTTCGGGAAATGAGTTTACACCCCGGGTACTTTCTTTGTATACTTTTGACTATACGGGCCGAGTCCGGGATTTACGGGAAATCGCAGGTTTTCGTTTGCCGGCGATTAAACTTCTTTTATTCAGCGTCTCATCAAAAATGAAAACATTTTTGAAAACTACAAGTCTCATGCGTTTTAGTGGTGAAAAAAAAATTTAAAAAATCGTTCGGGAAATGAGTTTACTTCCTGGGTACTTTCTTTGTATACATTCGACTATACGGGCCAGGCCCGGGATTTACGGGAAATCGCGGGATTTCGTTTGCCGGCGATTAAACCTCTTTTATTAAGCGTCTCATCAAAAATGAAAACATTTTTAAAAACTACAAGTTTCATGGGCTTTAGTGGTGAAATAATAATTTAAAAAATCGTTCGGGAAATGAGTTTACACCCCGGGTACTTTCTTTGTATACTTTTGACTATACGGGCCGAGTCCGGGATTTACGGGAAGTCGCGGGTTTTTGTTTGCCGGCGAGTAAACTTCTTTTATTCAGCGTCTCATCAAAAATGAAAGTATTTTTAAATACTACAAGTCTCATGCGTTTTAGTGGTGAAACAATAATTTAAAAAATCGTTCGGGAAATGAGTTTACTCCCTGGGTACTTTCTTTGTATACTTTTGATAATACGGACCGAGTCCGGGGTTTACGGGAAATGGCGGGTTTTCGTTTCCCGGCGATTAAACTTCTTTTATTCAGCGTCTCATCAAAAATGAAAACATTTTTGAAAACTACAAGTCTCATGGGCTTTAGTGGTGAAATAATAATTTAAAAAATCGTTCGGGAAATGAGTTTACACCCCGGGTACTTTCTTTGTATAGTTTTGACTATACGGGCCGAGTCCGGGATTTACGGGAAATCGCAGGTTTTCGTTTGCCGGCGATTAAACTTCTTTTATTCAGCGTCTCATCAAAAATGAAAACATTTTTGAAAACTACAAGTCTCATGGGTCTTAGTGGTGAAATAATAATTTAAAAAATCGTTCGGGAAATGAGTTTACACCCTGGATTCTTTCTTTGTATACTTTTGACTATACGGGCCGAGTCCGGGATTTACGGGAAATCGCAGGTTTTCGTTTGCCGGCGATTAAACTTCTTTCATTCAGCGTCTCATCAAAAATGAAAACATTTTTGAAAACTACAAGTCTCATGGGCTTTAGTGGTGAAATAATAATTTAAAAAATCGTTCGGGAAATGAGTTTACACCCTGGATTCTTTCTTTGTATACTTTTGACTATACGGGCCGAGTCCGGGATTTACGGGAAATCGAAGGTTTTCGTTTGCCGGCGATTAAACTTCTTTCATTCAGCGTCTCATCAAAAATGAAAACATTTTTGAAAACTACAAGTCTCATGGGCTTTAGTGGTGAAATAATAATTTAAAAAATCGTTCGGGATATGAGTTTACACTCCGGGTACTTTCTTTGTATACTTTTGACTATACGGGCCGAGTCCGGGATTTACGGGAAATCGCAGGTTTTCGTTTGCCGGCGATTCAACTTCTTTTATTCAGCGTCTCATCAAAAATGAAAACATTTTTGAAAACTACAAGTCTCATGGGCTTTAGTGGTGAAATAATAATTTAAAAAATCGTTCGGGAAATGAGTTTACACCCTGGATTCTTTCTTTGTATACTTTTGACTATACGGGCCGAGTCCGGGATTTACGGGAAATCGAAGGTTTTCGTTTGCCGGCGATTAAACTTCTTTCATTCAGCGTCTCATCAAAAATGAAAACATTTTTAAAAACTACAAGTCTCATGGGTCTTAGTGGTGAAATAATAATTTAAAAAATCGTTCGGGAAATGAGTTTACACCCTGGATTCTTTCTTTGTATACTTTTGACTATACGGGCCGAGTCCGGGATTTACGGGAAATCGCAGGTTTTCGTTTGCCGGCGATTAAACTTCTTTCATTCAGCGTCTCATCAAAAATGAAAACATTTTTGAAAACTACAAGTCTCATGGGCTTTAGTTGTGAAATAATAATTTAAAAAATCGTTCGGGATATGAGTTTACACTCCGGGTACTTTCTTTGTATACTTTTGACTATACGGGCCGAGTCCGGGATTTACGGGAAATCGCAGGTTTTCGTTTGCCGGCGATTAAACTTCTTTTATTCAGCGTCTCATCAAAAATGAAAACATTTTTGAAAACTACAAGTCTCATGGGCTTTAGTGGTGAAATAATAATTCAAAAAATCGTTCGGGAAATGAGTTTACACCCTGGATTCTTTCTTTGTATACTTTTGACTATACGGGCCGAGTCCGGGATTTACGGGAAATCGCAGGTTTTCGTTTGCCGGCGATTAAACTTCTTTCATTCAGCGTCTCATCAAAAATGAAAACATTTTTGAAAACTACAAGTCTCATGCGTTTTAGTGGTGAAAAAATAATTTAAAAAATCGTTCGGGAAATGAGTTTACACCCCGGGTACTTTCTTTGTATACTTTTGACTATACGGGCCGAGTCCGGGATTTACGGGAAATCGCAGGTTTTCGTTTGCCGGCGATTAAACTTCTTTTATTCAGCGTCTCATCAAAAATGAAAACATTTTTGAAAACTACAAGTCTCATGCGTTTTAGTGGTGAAAAAAAAATTTAAAAAATCGTTCGGGAAATGAGTTTACTTCCTGGGTACTTTCTTTGTATACATTCGACTATACGGGAAAGGCCCGGGATTTACGGGAAATCGCGGGATTTCGTTTGCCGGCGATTAAACCTCTTTTATTAAGCGTCTCATCAAAAATGAAAACATTTTTAAAAACTACAAGTTTCATGGGCTTTAGTGGTGAAATAATAATTTAAAAAATCGTTCGGGAAATGAGTTTACACCCCGGGTACTTTCTTTGTATACTTTTGACTATACGGGCCGAGTCCGAGATTTACGGGAAGTCGCGGGTTTTTGTTTGCCGGCGAGTAAACTTCTTTTACTCAGCGTCTCATCAAAAATGAAAGTATTTTTAAATACTACAAGTCTCATGGGCTTTAGTGGTGAAATAATAATTTAAAAAATCGTTCGGGAAATGAGTTTACACCCCGGGTACTTTCTTTTTATACTTTTGACTATACGGGCCGAGTCCGGGATTTACGGGAAATCGCAGGTTTTCGTTTGCCGGCGATTAAACTTCTTTTATTCAGCGTCTCATCAAAAATGAAAACATTTTTGAAAACTACAAGTCTCATGGGCTTTAGTGGTGAAATAATAATTTAAAAAATCGTTTGGGAAATGAGTTTACACCCCGGGTACTTTCTTTGTATACTTTTGACTATACGGGCCGAGTCCGGGATTTACGGGAAGTCGCGGGTTTTTGTTTGCCGGCGAGTAAACTTCTTTTATTCAGCGTCTCATCAAAAATGAAAGTATTTTTAAATACTACAAGTCTCATGGGCTTTAGTGGTGAAATAATAATTTACAAAATCGTTCGAGAAATGAGTTTACACCCTGGGTACTTTCTTTGTATACTTTTGACTATGCGGGCCGAGTCCGGGATTTACGGGAAATCGCAGGTTTTCGTTTGCCGGCAATTAAACTTCTTTTATTCAGCGTCTCATCAAAAATGAAAACATTTTTGAAAACTACAAGTCTCATGCGTTTTAGTGGTGAAAAAATAATTTAAAAAATCGTTCGGGAAATGAGTTTACTCCCTGGGTACTTTCTTTGTATACTTTTGACTATGCGGGCCGAGGCCGGGGTTTACGGGAAATGGCGGGTTTTCGTTTGCCGGCGATTAAACTTCTTTTATTCAGCGTCTCATTAAAAATGAAAAAATTTTTAAAAACTACAAGTCTCATGGGCTTTAGTGGTGAAATAATAATTTAAAAAATCGTTCGGGAAATGAGTTTACACCCCGGGTACTTTCTTTGTATATTTTTGACTTTACGGGCCGAGTCCGGGATTTACGGGAAATCGCAGGTTTTCGTTTGCCGGCGATTAAACTTCTTTCATTCAGCGTCTCATCAAAAATGAAAACATTTTTGAAAACTACAAGTCTCATGCGTTTTAGTGGTGAAAATATAATTTAAAAAATCGTTCGGGAAATGAGTTTACTCCCTGGGTACTTTCTTTGTATACTTTTGACTATACGGGCCGAGTCCGGGATTTACGGGAAGTCGCGGGTTTTTGTTTGCCGGCGAGTAAACTTCTTTTATTCAGCGTCTCATCAAAAATGAAAGTATTTTTAAATACTACAAGTCTCATGGGCTTTAGTGGTGAAATAATAATTTAAAAAATCGTTCGAGAAATGAGTTTACACCCTGGGTACTTTCTTTGTATACTTTTGACTATGCGGGCCGAGGCCGGGATTTACGGGAAATCGCAGGTTTTCGTTTTCCGGCGATTAAACTTCTTTTATTCAGCGTCTCATCAAAAATGAAAACATTTTTGAAAACTACAAGTCTCATGCGTTTTAGTGGTGAAAAAATAATTTAAAAAATCGTTCGGGAAATGAGTTTACTCCCTGGGTACTTTCTTTGTATACTTTTGACTATGCGGGCCGAGGCCGGGGTTTACGGGAAATGGCGGGTTATCGTTTGCCGGCGATTAAACTTCTTTTATTCAGCGTCTCATCAAAAATGAAAACATTTTTAAAAACTACAAGTCTTATGGGCTTTAGTGGTGAAATAATAATTTAAAAAATCGTTCGGGAAATGAGTTTACTCCTTGGGTACTTTCTTTGTATACTTTTGATTATACGGGCCGAGTCCGGGATTTACGGGAAGTCGCGGGTTTTCGTTTGCCGGCGATTAAACTTCCTTTAATCAGCGTCTCATTAAAAATGAAAACATTTTTGAAAACTACAAGTCTCATGCGTTTTAGTGGTGACAAAATAATATAAAAAAGCGTTCGGGAAATGAGTTTACTTCCTGGGTACTTTCTTTGTATACTTTTGATTATACGGACCGAGTCCGGGGTTTACGGGAAATGGCGGGTTTTCGTTTGCCGGCGATTAAACTTCTTTTATTCAGCGTCTCATCAAAAATGAAAACATTTTTGAAAACTGCAAGTGTCATGCGTTTTAGTGGTGAAAAGATAATATAAAAAATCGTTTTGGAAAGGAGTTTACTCACAGGGTACTTTCTTTGTATACATTCGACTATACCGGCCAAGCCCGGGATTTACGGGAAATGGCGGGTTTTCGTTTGCCGGCGATTAAACCACTTTCATTAAGCGTCTCATCAAAAAAGAAAACATTTCTAAAAACTACAAGTCTCATGCGTTTTAGTGGTGAAAAGATAATATAAAAAATCGTTTTGGAAAGGAGTTTACTCACAGGGTACTTTCTTTGTATACATTCAACTATACCGGCCAAGCCCGGGATTTACGGGAAATGGCGGGTTTTCGTTTGCCGGCGATTAAACCACTTTCATTAAGCGTCTCATCAAAAAAGAAAACATTTCTAAAAACTACAAGTCTCATGGCTTTTAGTGGTGAAAAAATAATTTAAAAAATCGTTCGGGAAATGAGTTTACTCCCTGGGTACTCTCTTTGTATACTTTTGACTATACGGGCCGAGTCCGGGATTTACGGGAAATCGCAGGTTTTCGTTTGCCGGCGATTAAACTTCTTTTTTTCAGCGTCTCAACAAAAATGTAAACATTTTTGGAAACTACAAGTCTCATGCGTTTTAGTGGTGAAAAAATGAATTAAAAAATCGTTCTGAAAATGAGTTTACTCCCGGGGTAATTTCTTTGTATACTTTTGTCTATACGGGCCTAGTCCGGGATTTACGGGAAATCGCAGGTTTTCGTTTGCCGGCGATTAAACTGCTTTTATTCAGCGTCTCATCAAAAATGAAAACATTCTTGAAAACTACAAGTCTCATGCGTTTTAGTGGTGAAATAATAATTTAAAAAATCGTTTGGGAAATGAGTTTACTCCCTGGGTACTTTCTTTGTATACTTTTGACTATACGGGCCGAGTCCAGGATTTACGGGAAATCGCAGGTTTTCGTTTGCCGGCGATTAAACTTCTTTGATTCAGCGTCTCATCAAAAATGAAAACATTTTTGAAAGCTACAAGTCTCATGCGTTTTAGTGGTGAAAAAAAAATTTAAAAAATCGTTTGGGAAATGAGTTTACTTCCTGGGTACTTTCTTTGTATACATTCGACTATACGGGCCAAGCCCGGGATTTACGGGAAATCGTGGGATTTCGTTTGCCGGCGATTAAACCTCTTTTATTAAGCGTCTCATCAAAAATGAAAACATTTTTAAAAACTACAAGTCTCATGGGCTGTAGTGGTGAAATAATAATTTAAAAAATGGTTCGGGAAATGAGTTTACACCCCGGGTACTTTCTTTGTAAACTTTTGACTATACGGGACGAGTCCGGGATTTACGGGAAATCGCAGGTTTTCGTTTGCCGGCGATTAAACTTCTTTTATTCAGCGTCTCATCAAAAACGAAAACATTTTTGAAAACTACAAGTCTCATGCGTTTTAGTGGTGAAAAAATAATTTAAAAAATCGTTCGGGAAATGAGTTTACTCCCTGGGTACTTTCTTTGTATACTTTTGACTATGCGGGCCGAGTCCGGGGTTTACGGGAAATGGCGGGTTTTCGTTTGCCGGCGATTAAACTTCTTTTATCCAGCGTCTCATCAAAAATGAAAACATTTTTAAAAACTACAAGTGTCATGGGCTTTAGTGGTGAAATAATAATTTAAAAAATCGTTCGGGAAATGAGTTTACACCCTGGGTACTTTCTTGGTATACTTTTGACTATACGGGCCGAGTCCGGGATTTACGGGAAATCGCAGGTTTTCGTTTGCCGGCGATTAAACTTTTTTCATTCAGCGTCTCATCAAAAATGAAAACATTTTTGAAAACTACAAGTCTCATGCGTTTTAGTGGTGAAAATATAATTTAAAAAATCGTTCGGGAAATGAGTTTACTCCCTGGGTACTTTCTTTGTATACTTTTGACTATACGGGCCGAGTCCGGGATTTACGGAAAGTCGCAGGTTTTCGTTTGCCGGCGATTAAACTTCTTTTATTCAGCATCTCATTAAAAATGAAAACATTTTTAAAAACTACAAGTCTCATGGGCTTTAGTGGTGAAATAATAATTTAAAAAATCGTTCGGGAAATGAGTTTACACCATGGATTCTTTCTTTGTATACTTTTGACTATACGGGCCGAGTCCAGGATTTACGGGAAATCGCAGGTTTTCGTTTGCCGGCGACTAAACTTCTTTCATTCAGCGTCTCATCAAAAATGAAAACATTTTTGAAACCTACAAGTCTCATGCGTTTTAGTGGTGAAACAATAATTTAAAAAATCGTTCGGGAAATGAGTTTACTCCCTGGGTACTTTCTTTGTATACTTTTGATAATACGGACCGAGTCCGGGGTTTACGGGAAATGGCGGGTTTTCGTTTCCCGGCGATTAAACTTCTTTTATTCAGCGTCTCATCAAAAATGAAAACATTTTTGAAAACTACAAGTCTCATGGGCTTTAGTGGTGAAATAATAATTTAAAAAATCGTTCGGGAAATGAGTTTACACCCCGGGTACTTTCTTTGTATACTTTTGACTATACGGGCCGAGTCCGGGATTTACGGGAAATTGCAGGTTTTCGTTTGCCGGCGATTAAACTTCTTTTATTCAGCGTCTCATCAAAAATGAAAACATTTTTGAAAACTACAAGTCTCATGGGCTTTAGTGGTGAAATAATAATTTAAAAAATCGTTCGGGAAATGAGTTTGCACCCTGGATTCTTTCTTTGTATACTTTTGACTATACGGGCCGAGTCCGGGATTTACGGGAAATCGCAGGTTTTCGTTTGCCGGCGATTAAACTTCTTTCATTCAGCGTCTCATCAAAAATGAAAACATTTTTGAAAACTACAAGTCTCATGGGCTTTAGTGGTGAAATAATAATTTAAAAAATCGTTCGGGATATGAGTTTACACTCCGGGTACTTTCTTTGTATACTTTTGACTATACGGGCCGAGTCCGGGATTTACGGGAAATCGCAGGTTTTCGTTTGCCGGCGATTAAACTTCTTTTATTCAGCGTCTCATCAAAAATGAAAACATTTTTGAAAACTACAAGTCTCATGGGCTTTAGTGGTGAAATAATAATTTAAAAAATCGTTCGGGAAATGAGTTTACACCCTGGATTCTTTCTTTGTATACTTTTGACTATACGGGCCGAGTCCAGGATTTACGGGAAATCGCAGGTTTTCGTTTGCCGGCGATTAAACTTCTTTCATTCAGCGTCTCATCAAAAATGAAAACATTTTTGAAACCTACAAGTCTCATGCGTTTTAGTGGTGAAACAATAATTTAAAAAATCGTTCGGGAAATGAGTTTACTCCCTGGGTACTTTCTTTGTATACTTTTGATAATACGGACCGAGTCCGGGGTTTACGGGAAATGGCGGGTTTTCGTTTCCCGGCGATTAAACTTCTTTTATTCAGCGTCTCATCAAAAATGAAAACATTTTTGAAAACTACAAGTCTCATGGGCTTTAGTGGTGATATAATAATTTAAAAAATCGTTCGGGAAATGAGTTTACACCCCGGGTACTTTCTTTGTATACTTTTGACTATACGGGCCGAGTCCGGGATTTACGGGAAATCGCAGGTTTTCGTTTGCCGGCGATTAAACTTCTTTTATTCAGCGTCTCATCAAAAATTAAAACATTTTTGAAAACTACAAGTCTCATGGGCTTTAGTGGTGAAATAATAATTTAAAAAATCGTTCGGGAAATGAGTTTACACCCTGGATTCTTTCTTTGTATACTTTTGACTATACGGGCCGAGTCCGGGATTTACGGGAAATCGCAGGTTTTCGTTTGCCGGCGATTAAACTTCTTTCATTCAGCGTCTCATCAAAAATGAAAACATTTTTGAAAACTACAAGTCTCATGGGCTTTAGTGGTGAAATAATAATTTAAAAAATCGTTCGGGATATGAGTTTACACTCCGGGTACTTTCTTTGTATACTTTTGACTATACGGGCCGAGTCCGGGATTTACGGGAAATCGCAGGTTTTCGTTTGCCGGCGATTAAACTTCTTTTATTCAGCGTCTCATCAAAAATGAAAACATTTTTGAAAACTACAAGTCTCATGGGCTTTAGTGGTGAAATAATAATTTAAAAAATCGTTCGGGAAATGAGTTTACACCCTGGATTCTTTCTTTTTATACTTTTGACTATACGGGCCGAGTCCGGGATTTACGGGAAATCGCAGGTTTTCGTTTGCCGGCGATTAAACTTCTTTCATTCAGCGTCTCATCAAAAATGAAAACATTTTTGAAAACTACAAGTCTCATGCGTTTTAGTGGTGAAAAAATAATTTAAAAAATCTTCCGGGAAATGAGTTTACACCCCGGGTACTTTCTTTGTATACTTTTGACTATACGGGCCGAGTCCGGGATTTACGGGAAATCGCAGGTTTTCGTTTGCCGGCGATTAAACTTCTTTTATTCAGCGTCTCATCAAAAATGAAAACATTTTTGAAAACTACAAGTCTCATGCGTTTTAGTGGTGAAAAAAAAATTTAAAAAATCGTTCGGGAAATGAGTTTACTTCCTGGGTACTTTCTTTGTATACATTCGACTATACGGGCCAGGCCCGGGATTTACGGGAAATCGCGGGATTTCGTTTGCCGGCGATTAAACCTCTTTTATTAAGCGTCTCATCAAAAATGAAAACATTTTTAAAAACTACAAGTTTCATGGGCTTTAGTTGTGAAATAATAATTTAAAAAATCGTTCGAGAAATGAGTTTACACCCCGGGTACTTTCTTTGTATACTTTTGACTATACGGGCCGTGTCCGGGATTTACGGGAAGTCGCGGGTTTTTGTTTGCCGGCGAGTAAACTTCTTTTATTCAGCGTCTCATCAAAAATGAAAGTATTTTTAAATACTACAAGTCTCATGGGCTTTAGTGGTGAAATAATAATTTAAAAAATCGTTCGGGAAATGCGTTTACACCCTGGGTACTTTCTTTGTATACTTTTGACTATGCCGGCCGAGTCCGGGATTTACGGGAAATGGCAGGT